>NW_006780016.1:586650-599807 GCF_000442215.2 Lipotes vexillifer | reverse complement strand
TTCCTGCTGTGCCTGTGAGGCATATCCATTTGTTTTATCCATCATCAGAAAGTGTGTGCAGAACCTGATAGTAACTGACATAAGTTCGTCAATGGGGAATGCCAGTGCCTGCAGTAAGAATCTTCCTCCAGCAATGTGGCCTTTCAAGTTTATAAAGTTACAAAGCTGCTGTGTTAGTTTCACAAGCGCCTTTTGCCTTTAAACTGAAAGTTCAAAGGCCTAAGACCCGTTGTTGTGGGTAGTAGAGAGTAGGTTTGTGTTTTGATTTGTCAGCCAGAACTAAGGTCAATGTAGAGAAATCTACAAAGGATTTACAGATTTCTAGTCAATACAAGGAAACATTTTTATCATTTGGCCTTACCTGGCATTGGACTAAACAACTTCAAAAGTATTAAGATCTCTTTCCCAGAAATAATAAAAAGCCGGATTCTCTTGTCCAGTGATGGTTTGCAGTAGTAGCGCCAAACAGTTATTAACCTACAAGTTTCAAAATAATTGTGGTGTGTTTATGCCAACTTTACTATTATTTACCTGAGGAAAATTCCCTTTGTTCTAACTAATGGACTACTTTGCTTTGTTCTAAGTTAGTGCTATTTAATAAAGATGCAGTGCAAGGGACATATAAAGTTTTCTAGTAGCCACATTAAAGAAAGGAAAAATAAGCAGGTGATATTAATTATAATAATGTCTTTTATTTAACCCAGGATATCCTGACTATTATTGCAACATGTAACCAATATTAAAAAAAAATTTGTGAGATCTTATTTTTTCATACTAAACTTTGAAATGCTGTGTGTATTTTATACTTACAGCACATCTCAATGTGGACAAGTCACATTTCAAGTGCTCATTAGCCACTATGGTTAGTGCCTACTGTATTGAGCAGAGTAGTGTTAAGTTCTCATATTCACGAAATCATGACTTTGATATGCTGGTTATATTTTCTTAAATGCATGCTAAATAAATGTGTTTCTTTTGAAACTTTTAAAAAAGTTTGATTTAATAAATGAAAAATGCACCACACTATGAGAAACACTCCCTTAATAAGTAGTGTGTTTGTTTGTTTATTTGGCAGGAATATGCATGGTAGGTTGCCCTTGTGTGCATTGGGTTCTGCATGGGTGTTTGTACTTATCTGTGGTCCCCAGCACGTGAGCTATAAACACATTTTTTTCTTTTACTCATGCAAAAGCGTAGCAGAGTTGAAGGGAATGAGACCGATGTAATCCTGCTTGATGTATTTTTTTTACAAATAAAATGTTTACTCCATATAGTATCTATATAACATACTTAAATGTAGATGCTGTGTGTAATACATACCATACACACACATATATACACTACAATTATTAATGGGGTCAAATGTCTTACTATTTGCCTCATAGCTGAGGCCAGCCCAGTTGTAACACCTGGCCTGAGGAATGAGACTTCCCCTGAAGATCAGATATCTCAGGCCATTGCCTCTTTTATCTGCACTTAGGGCCAGTGTGAGATGTCTAACCCATTGTGATAGGCAAAATAATGCACCCCAGAGATGTGCACATCCTAATCCCCAGAACCTGTGAATGCTACCTTAAATGACAAAAAGGTACTTTATGGATGTGATGTAAATTACGTGTCTTGATATCCTATTTATTTGGGCAGGCCAGTGTAGTCACTGGGTGCTCATAGGTGAGCGAGGGAGGCAGGAGTGTCAGAGAGAGCCGAGAGGCGGAGATATGGTGATGGAAGCAGAGGTCAGAGTGATGTGACATGAGAAGGACTCGACATGCTGTTGCTGGCTTGGAAGATGGAGGGATGGGTCCACAAGCCAAGGAATGCTGGACAGGTCAAGAAAATGGATTCTCCCCTCCTTCCTCCAGAATGAACACAGCCCTACTGACATCTCGATCTTCGTTCAGTGAGTCCCATTTCAGACTTCTGACCTTCTGAACTGTAAGATAAATTTGTGTTGTTTTAAGCCATTAAGTTTGTGGTAGTTTGGTATAGCAGCAATAGGAAACTAATACCCATCCGGAGCAATGGGTTGATTAAAAATGCATCACTTTCAACTTCTTTAGTTTGGAAAAGAAGCCTGTTTGGCACCCAAGTCAAGCAGTTCTTACCCTGGGACACCTTCCTAAACTACTTTGGCTGTGACGAGGGCTATCCTCCCTTCTTTAGCCCCCACTGTTCTCAGTGCTGGCCTCTGAGACTGCGTGTATCTTACTGTGGTGCAATAATGTGTATGGAAGCCTGTCTCCCTACTAGACTGTTTGCAGGGCCAGGCTATTGCATGCCCTCAGCCCCCAGAAGTTTTTGAATATGTTAAGTAAGTGCCTCAAGACTTCCGTCCTACCCTTTAATACAGTGGCTTGTGAAGCACACGGTCACAGGTGTGTGTGTTCCTTTTTTTCCATCTTGTCCATACTGGTGTGGTCAAATGTTGTCCATTTACTTTCTGAAATTGTCTGAGGGCCTCTTGGGAACTGACATTGGAGAGCTCTTTGGCCAACTAAATAGTGTGGATGTTTTTATTTCATTTGGTTTTCTTTAAGAAATTTGTTATCACTTTATAGAACATTACTAGGAAGTTGATGAGGAGTCTAGTTATCTCCTCTGTCAGCCTGGAAAAACACATGCTTGAGGCATTCGTAGCCTGAATATTGGGTCCTATCCATTGAGACCTACAGGCACTGAGACCATCTCTGTTCTGCAGTGTGTGGCCTGAGACAGGTCTGTTTTCAGGAGCTATATTCCTTCATCTGGTCAGTGATTATACTCATGCCTGCATTTAAGTTTGGAGAGGATAATAGTAATTCTTGTAAAGTGCCTATGTGTATTCTAAGTGTTCATACTTTTGAAGTGTAGTTTTTGATAATTTTACTCCTCATGGTGAGGGATTTTAAACTGAGAAATTTTCATTTTCCTGTTGAGTGCAGTCTGGTATTTACAGTGCTACCTTTTAAGCAAAATGTCATTCGCTTAGTTTGTGGTCATCTTAACCCAATGTCCTTTAGAAATGAATGATTTAAGAAGGCATATGTAGTATTCTTTCACTTGCAGTGGAAGTGATGGACCAATCACTTCAGGAGGAATTTGTGTCATTTAATATTAAAGTTCATACAAAATATGAGCAAGTTATTTGAAAAAGCTTCTTGTTGCTTGTGATTAGGAGAAGTCAAAAACAAGGCATGAGTCAGTCATGCAGTTTGTAGTTTTCCTGGGTTTTTTTTCCGGTCATATGATGTTATCTTTATTAATGTGACATAACATTACTCTGACACTTGAAATCTATCCTTGATATTATTGTTACTTACAAAAAGGTAAGTTTTCACCACTACAGAGAGACAGAGACAGAGACAGATCTTGCTTTGAATCTTGGCTTTACCAACAAGTGAACACTGACCTGGAATAAGATTCCTCAACTTTAAGATGAGGGGAAAATCCCCAGTGTCAGAGTGTAAACATCTGTACAAAGCCAAATTCAAAAACAATAGCTATAGAGTGGGTAAAATAAATTAAGTTAAATGATTCCTCTTTCTAATTCAAGTAGACATTTCTAAAACAAATGCAATGGTTCTATCACTGGACTCTGCAGTTTGTAGTTTTTACCAGATCTAGTTTCATGAGTGGCCGTGGAGTCATGCAAGAAGGTAGGGAGTTAAGACTCAGAGGTAGAGTGTGGAGTCAAACAGAGAGAAATATACCCAAGTGGAGGTCCTGGGTAGGGAAGCAGCATGAAGAATGAAGAGGGCAAATAGGTGACCCAGGCCACTACTCCCCTGTGGCTGATTGAATTTGGAAATCTCATTCACTTAGCTGATGTACATGGCCTTGGAATCCTCTCAACAGAGGCGTCTTCTGCATTGATCAAAACTGGCGGTTAAATTGAAACCTGTTGCTGTTGTTGGTTTTTGTTTGTTTGTTTTTAAAGAAGAAAGAATAAGAGGCAGAAACAGAAAGAATATAGAGGCAGGGTGTTACCACTCAGGCAGGTGGAAGGCAGGTTGCTCTTAGATTGAAGGGTTAGGAATTAGGAAGGGATGTGGGAACTAGGAGGGCACAGATCTTGGAGGGTAAAATCAGCAATATCGTCACACACCTGCTCAGCTTATTAGGAGCGGACGGATCCCAGACGCTCAAGGACAAAGTACTCTTAAACTTGACTGTGCATACAAATTACCTGGGGTACATGTGAAAAAACATAATCTGATCCATTTGTTCCCAGGGTAGGACCATTTCTGGCTAGTTCCCAGGTGATGCCGACACTGCTGGTCTGGGGACCACACTTTGAGTAGCAAGGATAGAGAATGTGGTCAGGGCACCAAGGCCAGTCAGACCTGTTCTCAAGCTAGTTTTCTCTTTCCACCATGCCCTTCCTGCTGGGATTGAGGCCACTCATGGTTTAGGTCTGCCAGACCTGTAGGAAGATGCAGCAATTTTGCAGGTCAAAAATTATGTAACCAAAGCACCTCATTGTATATATTTATTTTCAAATTGTTCAAAATTGTTCTGCTCTTTCTTTTTTTCCAGAATGCTCTCCTTTTACCCCTCATGTATAAAGGTGCATGCTGTTTTCTCTCCCGTCTGCTCCTCCTTTTTAGTACCTTCTTTATCCCCAAAGCATTCTTCATCGTCTCTATAGATAGCTCTCCTAAGAGTTCTCAGTTGAGTGCCAATGGGAAGTCACCCTAATTTAATCAGAAAAGGTGTGGACGTCTTTCTTAGTGGCAGCCCTAGGATTTTGATATGGGAAGGGCACTACTCTAAAAAGATTGCTATTCCCAACACCCTATAGACCACCCTTGGCACCTCCACTGAATGTCTTAGGGTCACTGGGCTACTGTGCACCCATTTGATAGGTAGGGAGGCATGGTCTCTGCTGGCCTTTGTGAAAAGCATCTGTCACATTCCCAGGTCTCCAGCCTCTGCAGAGTTCCACACTTCCATCCCCATTTGTCTACTTGCTCTAGGGTTTTCCATGGAGCTCAATTTACCACACATTTATCCTTCAGGCTCACTCAACTTTTGCCTGTTTGTCTTTTACCTGTATGTTTAGTAGGTTTTTTTGGTTGGTTGATTTTCTGTTTATTTGCTTAAAATTGTACTGAACTTTCGTGTTTTTTAATGTATTTAGTTGTTTTTTTTTAGCCTTTTTAGGTCTTCCTCATTGTAGGAATGTTTAAAATTTTTTCAAGTACTTTTGTTATTGTAATATTTTTATGTTTTAAATATAACATTTTTAATGTTTGTATTTTTGATATGTCTTGAATGCATTTCAAAGAAAATGCGAGACAGTGATCAAATTTGTTTTTTTCAATGGCCTCATGGTACCAAATGCAATTTGTTGATTATTTTCTCCCCACAGATTTGAAATGCCATCTTTATCATCTACTACTTTTCTTTGTGTTTGAGTCAATGTCCCTTTGGGTCATGTACAAATACAATAGTGTTTTAATCCCTGTGGCTTTATAGTTTTGCATGTGAGCCATGAAAATTGTCCTTAAGTACATACAGTACATACATTTCAAGCCAGTACACTTTCCAGTAGAGAGGCTTTGGGTGGTGTAATAGGTGACAACCTGCCCCTCCCGAAGGACCAGGCCAATCAACACATGGTTATTAACGTCCAGAAAACTTAGGTGTTCTTATTCCAAATGTATCCCTTTTCCCTGAAGTCTTTAAAAAAATGGGTTATTTAAGCATTACTTAACTAGGCATAAATTGTGTTCCTTTGCTACTATCCCTTTGACTTGCTTGTGTTGGTGCCAGCTCTGCAGTATATGTCATTGTGCTGTTCTCTAGTTCATCTCTGGCTGACTCTTCATAGGAAGGGACCATTTTTTTTTTCTTTGTAGAATACTGCCTCACATAAGCTAGGAAAGAGGTATAAGGAAGACCCTACATCCAGGAAACAGAGCAAATCCTCAATGAGATTTTCTTAGCTTTTAGGAAAGGGGAAAGAAAAAAAAAAAAAAACCCCAAACTTCAAAATCTCCCTTAGTATTTTTACCGTGACTATCTTTTGTCTGCTTTTAGAGTTGGGTGTACATTATCTGTGACCCTTTTCCATCTTTTTTCTTTTAGTTTTTCTTTCTTTTGAGCTTCATCCCACTTTCTGGCCATTAGTCACTTCAATGTGTCACTTCTGAGCAAACGATCACACCCATCTCAGAAACGCAGATCTGACTGTTCTAAAGGCAACAAAAATAGCAGAGCAAGAAGAGAATATGGGACATTATTTTGGTTCTGTGATGTCATCAGTCAATCAGAATCTGAATTTCTAAGTGTTGTTTGCAGCCCTGTTTAGGATTGTGGTATTTTGACTGGTTGGCTTCTGCCTGATGTTCTAGAATCATTCATTCTTCTCAAAATAGTTTTTCCCCACTGAAAAGCAGCTGACTTAAAAGCAACATGTTTCTAAGCTGAGTGGGAGCTGTTATTAACTGACCTAAATGCGGGTCAGATGGATTCCTAGGGGAAGAGTGTGCTCTTTGGTCCTTTTTTTTTCTTTGGAGTTTGGAGAGGTGGCTGCTCAGTGCAAACATGGCTTCCATCTCTAATTAGCAGTTTTGGCAAACAAGTGCTGGATTATCAAGAACTTAGCCAACCAACTACCAAGAATACAGAATATTTCAGAGTTTAACTTTCATCAGAACAACTTTTTCAGACCTCAGCAAAGTATTCTTTTAAAATGGAAAATCGTGGGTCAATGTCAGAGATCTGGAAATCTATTCATGTCGTTTCTAAAACATTCCCAATCAATTAAACCCAATCTCAACCAAAATCTAGTCAATTCAGTAATGACTACATAAATAGGTAAAATGTCAGCTGGTGTTTATAAGCCACATCTTGCAATAATGCTGATGCATTAGCAGGGATCCAGAAAGGTCATTTTTCTATAGTCATTTGTAACCTACTTATAAGAAAGAAGGGAAGGGGGAAGAGCAGAATTGTACCATGAAGCAAAAATGCCCCAGAGTGTGAAACTAAAAACGTGAATGATTGATTGTGGCAAGATTTTGGTAAATGATACTCAAAACATTAAGCGAGTGACTTTAAGCAAAATGACATTGCCACATGCAGTTTATTCACGGAAAACGAATTTTTAAAATAAGATGAATAATACCAAAAAAAATCCTGAGATCTAGTTGGGTGATACAAGGTTTTCTTTTCTTTCTCTTTTTTTCCCTTTCATTCTCTCACCCTCAGCCTCTAAATTGAGCACCTGCCAGATTTTTTTCCCCTTTCATTTCTTTGACTTGTCAGAGGAAAAAGGTCAAAACTGATCACCAACTCTACTTTTTAACAGACAGAAGCCTGTAATTGAGAGTAATTCCTCTGCAATTGTATAGACTGGGGTTGTTTCAGACTGACTTTTAAAGCTAGGCCAGGATAGAAATGCTGGTATTCTGTAAGCGAGTCAACTTTGTACATCGGGCTGCAGATCATTTCTGATTTTTACTGAAATGCAGAAAGATACAGCGTTCACATTAGTGTCCTTCTTTGGGATGAATAGAAGTGTAATTTATTTTTAACATCTACTGGGGTGCCCTGCAGATAAAAAGAAATTGCCTTCTGAGAGAGAGCCTAAAAATGTCTCATTTTGAAATTCTTCATTCTTAAGAACACTAAGCGGTTTATTATTACTTCTTTTTCTGAGAAATTTGAATCCCTGTTCAAGATTTAACTTGAGATGAAAACGTGTGTTTGTCTTTAACAGAAATAGCTACAGTGTTTTTCATTGTAATATGGTATACATTGTGATGTAATTTCCAATTTTTTTGAAGTTACTGAATTGATTTCTTCAAAAAAATGGTTTCTGTCAAAATATGAAGGATAATGAAGGCAACCCTTAACTTACTATATGAAACTTTGTAAAATCTGTGTCTGTGTCCAACACTTTCATTGCTCATTAAGGATTTTGTGTTTGAAGGAAGGGGCATAATAAAAGGAATCCTTCAGAAGAAAACAAACACATTGAATCCAATTAAACTCCTTGTCGTATCTAACTCTACAGAATGCAGTCTTTCAATTAAAAAATTCCGACCCCCCCCCCCCGCCCACACAAGAAATAAAAAAATCCCCCCCCCCCCCCCCCGAAACATAATATGTGATAGAAGCCTGTCAGCATCTACAATATAACGTGTTCCTTTTTACCAAGTGGACAAGTGAGGTAGAAGAAGGTGAAAATATCTTAGTTTGAAGGAACTGAATCCTGTTTCCCTTTAAGGTAACAATAATTTTTAAAAAATGAAATTGTCAACACCCCTTACTTCACAGATGCTTGTTACCGTCTGATATTCAACAGGTTGTGCTATGTTGAAATCAGAAAACAGTGCTGGTAAAAGGTGAAAATGGACCAAGTCAGGTCATCAGTTACAGAAAATGTGCTTGGATTCTGCAAGGCTCCGTGTAATACCGATATACATCGTTTTGAAAATATGTAGGATCATTTCAGAGGTCACTTTGAATAACCTCTCTTTTCATTATTATCGTCTAATAAGCATTCATCCTAGAGTCATTAAATATAAAAATCTCTAAATAAATAAGTAGAATTGTGATTTAAAAAGCTCCATTTGAACCACAAAACGAAGGAGTGATTACCAGTTCTGATCAGTAAGCCTGAGTTATATCATACTTAGAGGAGAGACATGCAAATGAATGAATTAAATTAGGAACACAAATCTCTTCTTAAATCAGCATTTTTGACTGTCAGAACCTGGACTAGAGTGCATTATTCTTAATAGACTGTGATTTGTATTGAAATAGGACAATAAATCTGTTTGTTGAAATTTATTTGCTGCGTGTTGTTCTGGCTTCCTGCACAGAGCAGGGTGAATATAATAGGCAGGGCTGGTGATTCAGAAGAATGCCTGCCATTTTTGTAAGCGATCACACACTCTACAGACTGAAGACTGATTAACATGGAGATGGGATCAGTTTCTGCGTTTGCTATTTTCCTATGCAGTGATTCACAGGAAACCCTGCACCACTAATGAAAGAATCTAAAAGTCTTCTCTTGCGTGGCCCAGTTAAATAAATATTTATAGACTTTGGTCCTCAAAGTAAAATCTCTCATTTAAACTTCAGCCTCATCCCCCTTAAGTCTGTATTATCTGTGGTTATTTCATCTGTCTTTCTTCTCACATTAGCCTCATGAAGGCAGTTTAATGACAGGCTTATGATGTGTTGATTCCAATTTGACATTAAGGGGTCTCACATTTTTCAGGCTGACTCCAGCTGACCTTTTTGTTTTGTGTTCCCTGGCTATCGTGGGTAAACATGCAAGAAGAGGAATTGGAAAATGCATCATAGTCTGCAGCACTGGGGCCCCCACAGACCCCTCTGAAAGACAAAAAGGTTGCTTTGACCTTGTCTTGGTCTCCATGTTTTCAGCAGGCTCCAATCATGAACTCTTTCATTTTTTTATAAAATGAATTCTACATAGATGTGCACTAGTGAAATACGAAATGATCACACAGCTTTAATAAGAAATACACAGTAGAAGGAGTTTAAAAAAGGATGCTGCCATTGGAATTTCAATCTTTTGTGCCTCCTAATTTGAGAGAACGTGGAATGTAGGGAGAAAATGAAGAGACAATCACATTTGTTAAAAAATAAAGTTATGTGGCCCATTTATAATGTTCATGGGCAGGGCATTTTCCACCCTTTTTATAGCTTTTCTGCTCTAATTTTTCTTCCCCACCCTTAGCATTATCAGTCTGACATCTTTTCTCCTTGCTCTCAGAGCTAATGAGGCCCACCTTTAGTAGCAGAGCATTAATCAGTGATTACAAGTCATTGAGGAGATTGAGCCTTCTGTCTATGGCCGCCTTCTATTTTGATTGTTTTAACGCTCTCGATCTAACCTGCATACACAGTGGTGATGCCAGTGACCTGCCATTATCAAATTGTTCTTGGCTTAAAGTTGAACCTCTCTCTTTTCTTGGATTTTCACAGTGCTGAACTGTTTTAAAAAAAATAGTTGATTATGCAAATTAAGTCAGTTGATCTTGGACAAAGACGCAAAGGCAGTTCAAAGGAGAAGGGATAGTGTTTTCAACAAATGATGTAGGAACTGTTGGGCATTTATATACAAAAATGTGAACCTAGATATGTACCTGAAAAATGTCACAAAAGTTAATTCAAAGTGGATGAAAGAACTAAATACAAAATGCACAACTAAAAAATTTCTAGAAGAAAACATACAAGAAGGATCTGTGTGATCTTGGGTTTGGCGATGAGATTGTAGACAGAGCACAAAAAGTACAATCCATGGAAGAAAAATAGGTAAGTTGGACTTTATTAAAATTAGAAACGTCTTTTCAAAAAACACAAGTCACAGGCATCTGATAAGGGACTTGTGTCCACAATATAGAAAGAACATTTACATTTCAACAGTAACAAAACAGGTTAATTTAAAAATGAGCAAAAGACCTGAATAGATACCTCATTAAAAATATACAGATGGAGGGACTTCCCTGGTGGTCCGGTGGTTCAGACTCCATGCTCCCAATGCAGGAGGCCAGGGTTCAATCCCTGGTCAGGGAACTAGATCCCACGTGCATGCTGCAACTAAGAGTTCGCATGCCACAACTATAGATCCCGCATGCTGCAATGAACATCCCGCATGCCACAATGAAGGAAGACCCGGTGCAGCCAAATAAATAAATACTAAAAAAAAAAATATATATATATATATATACACACACACACACACACACAGATGGAAAAATGCACATAAGATGTTCAACATGATATGTCAGTAAAGAATTGCAAGTTAAAACAACGAGTTACTACCACACAGCTTTTAGATTGGTTAAATTTAAAAGGCTGATACTACCCTTACTAGAGAGGATGTGAAACAAGAGCTCTCAGTCATAATGAGAGCATGGCTGTGAGCATATAGAAGCGTACAGCCACTTTGGAAGACAGTTAGACACTATCTTAGAAAGCTAAACATAGTTTTACCATACAATTGAGCAGTCTTCTTCTAGGTACTTACACAACTGATTTGAAAACTATTGTTCACACAAAAGCCAGCACAAGAATGTTTCCAGAAGCTTTATTTATAGTCCTCCAAAACTGGAAGCAAACAAGATGTCCTTTAATAGATGAATGAATAAACAAACTGTGGCACATCCATTCAGCATTGAAAAGGAATGAGCTGTATAAAAAAGCAAGGGTGAATGTTCAGTGCATACTTTGCTAAGGGGAGTAGCCAGTCTGAAAAGGCTACGTACTGTATAATTCCAATCACATGGCATTCTGATAAGGACAAAGCCATGGAGATGGGAAACAGGTCAGTGACTACCAGAGGTTTGGGGGTAAGGTTCAACAGGTGAAGCAGAGGGGATTTTTTTTTTAGGGAGGTGAACTTATTCTGTATGTTACTGTAATAATGGTGAATATAAGATACTCTGTGTTTGTCAAAACCCATAATACTTTACGTCTCAAAGAGTGAACCTTAATGTATGCAAATTTAAAAAAATCATTTACAAGATGGGGATACCAGGATGCAATGAAGATTTCACAAAAGGATCTAACTGTATTATAAATATATAAAGCAATCTCACTAAATTGGGGTGAGAGAAAAAGTGTTGATGAGTAGCTTTGGAAATGAATAGAGTCTGTAAGACTGAAGGCAAAATGAACTGTACATAACTACTATATGCCAGTTGATAAAGTTGTTTTTCATGGGGTTACAGGTTAACAATTCTGAAACCACTATATATGTATACTATAATTGAACAATTAAGTAAATGGATTGGGAAAGGTGGGAACCAGGGTTCTCAGCATTGGAGTAGGAGGTTACAGATATGCAAGGGGAGAGGCTGGGAATGACCCATGTGGTAATTAATTAGGATTGGAGACATCCAACTCTAGTTAGCTTAATATAGATACTGATGATCACATATAGAGATATTGATATTTACAGATATATGTATATGCATAGATTAGAATACTCCCATACATTTTCTTGCTGGTCAGGTGAGAGGGCCTTAGAAGTAAAGATATCCTGGGAGCAACAAGACCACCTAACAGTCAGATCTTGATTTCCTATGCCATGTTACCATAAGAGGAACCAGGCATCCTTGAGGAAATGGCTGATTCTAGGACTGGGGCAAGAAATGTACAAGATAATCCTGGAGTGTCTTGTAGTGGCAGTAAATAAGAAAGTGCTCAAAAAATAAAACAAGATAAATTCACAGTAATGGGTGTATGGCAAAAGGACACAGGACCTGACTCGAAGAACTCTCAGTAGCCAAAGATGGATCACTTTGAGCAATAAAATAGTATTGGATTATAACACAAAGTATAATATGTGGGTAAATATGGATATAAGTAAATGGAAGTGGACAAATCTATGCAGAAGAATTCCAGATAATTTATGTAGATATTCTGCCCTCAAGGAGGTGGAGCATACCTCTCCATTCCTTAATTACGGAACATAGTATGTTTGTCCAAAGAGAACGGTTTGCAAATGGGAGGAAAGTAGTAACTTCAGAGAGCAGAAACCTTAAAAACTCTACCTGAGCCAGATGACCACAATTAACATCAGTGGTAGTAAGTCACGTTGACAGTATGTACCCTCTATATGATGTGATGCTAATAGCATTTTACCTCTGTGGTGTTCTTGCCCCAAAACCATAACCGCAATCTAATCATGAGAAAGAGAGCAGACAGCTCTCAGTTGAGGGACACTCTACAAAATACCTGACCGTTACTTCTTGAAACTATCAAGGCCATATCAAGCACAAGAAAATTTGGATAAACTCTCACAGCCAACAGGAACCTAAGGAGACATAATGAGCAGTATTAAATGTGGTATCCTGGGGGCACAGAAGGAGATGTGTTAGGTTAAAAGCTAAGCAAATGTGAATAAAGTATGGATTTAATAATAATGTATCAGTGGTGGTTTAATAATTGTGATAACTCTACTGTACAAATGAAAGATGTTAATAATACTGGAAACTGGATGGATGGTGAGGTATATGGGACCTCTGTACTACCTTCACTTTTTTTTTTTTGGTAGATTTAAAACTATTCTAAAATTTAAAAGTTTATTAAAAAAAAAAAAAAAGAACTAGGATCAGACTCAAGTCCCAAAGGAAAGTTTTTTTGTTGTTTCTGAGTAAGTGATTGGTCAAAGTTGGGCTTGGTTTGGAAAG
>NW_006780016.1:520109-586609 GCF_000442215.2 Lipotes vexillifer | reverse complement strand
AAGAGTGTTTGGATGGGAGGCGAGTGTTAAGACCATTTAATCATTGTGTTAAAACTTAGATTTTGTCAAGTTTTGAAAAGCGTGAGTGTGACATGGGACACTTGAGCCTTTGCTGTGATTGTTGGTATGTCCCCAGGGGGTCTGTGGAGCCTGGTCAAGTCTGTGGAGTTTTTAGGTCTCTGATTTGATTGAGGACAGTATCAGTCAAACTTGCTAGTGATGGTGTGGACCCCAAACAAAACACAGCACCAAAACAATACTCACTCCCCCCACAAGTTTTTCTAGCTATTTTACTTTTCAACTGGTTGTGTTGAAGGAGATACCTTCTATGAGAAACCATAAGAGATAAAGTTCTGCATCCATTTTTCCCTTAAATGGATGGAAAAGGTAGTCATTGGTAAGATCTCTTTAAGAAGGGAGAAACTGTCTTCAGTATTTTCTTTGGTTTTAATTTTCTGCTTTTTATTCACCCCACCCCCCCAAGCAAGGAGAATAAAAGAACTTAGTGACCCTTTTGAGCTAGTTTTCTAAAAGAAAGAACATCAGTGAAGATCTTGTGTACTATGACTAGATGCAGCTAACCGTGAATGAGGACGGTCTGCTGGCGAGTCTTACACTATTTGAAGGTGCAGATAGGTGCTGCTCTGACAGAACCCATCCTTCTTGGCGTTGTTGGCTTTAGGTATATTGCGAGAACAGTTGCTGCTTCCTCGCAAGCCTGGAGGAACGCAGCTCAACAAAATGTTTCTCTTGCGCTGGGGATTTTGTGGTGCCATGTATCTATACTCTCGCATATTTCTGATTTTTTTTTTTTTAAATCATAGCAGTGGGTACAAGAGGGTTGCCACCTGGATGTATAGGGTTGCTGAGACCCAGGCATATGAGGGAAGTAACAGCAACTTGGGAACAATGGAAGGCTATGTATCAAGGATAGAATACATCTAAAATCGCTTTTGGAGTGACATATGGAATAGATTAATCAGTACCAATTAAAATATGAAGGGTATAATAGTATCGGAGTTAAATAATGTGATAATTCTTTGTAGGCTATGAAGAGCTATGGAAATAGAAATCAATAAATGCTGAAGGAATGCTCTGAAACATTTCAACTTGTCAATATGAGAGCAAGTCACAACTGCATCAAGTTTTCATTTTCATTATTACAAAGAGGCTTCGTACTTATTAATAGATCTTTACTAACACCCTAACCTCTGTTCCTCTGTTCTGTCGATGTCACGGATAACAGGGAGGGTTCTGACTCTCAGTCTCATAGCTATATGTCCTTGAGGAGTTCCTTTACCTAAACCTAGGTATTCCTAGCTTTAAGATGAAGATAATAATCTGTAATCTGTAGAATCATTATGGAGATTAAACATAATACTCATAGAGCTCTTTGTTACTTCACATAGATGCTTGGTAAGGAGCCCCATCACGTGGAAGTTTAGAGTAGTTTAAAGAGATTGTAATTTTTCTTCCTAAATCATATTTTAAAATAGGAAATAAAAGAAATTTTAGGACCATCAAATAAAAGTAGTTGCTTAGTTTATTTAAAATATATAGAGTATTTTAAATTTTGTAAATGCAATGCAAAGTAATATCAGGGTACTTGATGCTCTATATTTAATCTTGCAATCTAGTAATTTAAAGAGGAATTGTGAAAATTATTTTGGGTCTGCCTGGATGCAGATTTTAAATTTGGTCTTGGGCTTCCCTGGTGGCGCAGTGCTTGAGAGTCCGCCTGCCGATGCAGGAGACGCGGGTTCGTGCCCCGTTTCGGGAGGATCCCACGTGCCGCGGAGCGGCTGGGCCCGTGAGCCATGGCCGCTGAGCCTGCGCGTCCGGAGCCTGTGCTCCGCAAATGGGAGAGGCCACGACAGTGAGAGGCCCGCATAACGCAAGAAAAAAAATAAATAAATAAAAAAAAAATAAATAAATTTGGTCTTGTACTTAGGTTCTGAGAAAGAAACGTTCATTATTTTTTCTGAAAGCATCAACACCAACTCAGACACGAAGACCTCTCTGCATCCTTAGAATGATTGCCCTCCTTTTCTAACAGAATTAAAAAATAAAATATACATCACTCTAAATGCCTAAAACAAAAAATGGAATCAGAATCAAAACGAAGCTGTTAGCAACAGGACTTTACAATATTTCTTTCAGAGTAGAATAAATAGTCTTTGGCAGATCCATCCTCTGCTTGATTTTGTCTCGGTGAAAATCCCTTCAGCTCTCTTTTCAAGGGCTGGGATTGGGATGAGGGTGAAATGTGTAACAGCAGGTGACCCTTAATTCTGACAAACTCCAACCATCCTGTCATGTTTTAATGATTCTGTTGCAGGTGTGAAAATTTTTTTCCCTTTCGCCTTTTTATAACTTTAGCATAAGTTGGGTTATTTTTGTTGCAACAGCATGATAGATTTCTCTACTTTTCATTTAAAACTAGTCTCTCTTCCCACCCCCTGCCCCCACCGATCTTCCCAGTTAAAAGTCACTTGAATATTAACATGTGGATTTTCTCTTGAAGGGCTTAGTGTGCTTTTGGGCAAGTCTTTATAGATTGTGTTGGTTGCCTTAGTGGCACCGCCCACACATCCTGTGTGGAGATCGCTTTTTCCCATTCCATATTATGGGGTTTCCATTGGCCATGTCCATGTTAGAGTCCCCATGGAAGATTGCACCCAAGTTGGGGCCTTTCCTTAAAGAATTTAGAACTGTAGCTCAGATTCCATTTTGAATCTACTTGGTCTCACAACATATGAGGGATTTGCTAGAGAGTTACTGGTAGCTGTTTCCTTTCACGTAGCAAGGAATACAAAGGAAACCCGTGTAGAGTGACTCAGATGTCAGAAAGAGATGGAAGATGGCTTGAGTTTTCTTTAGTGTTGTACCTTAGGACAAAGTGTTGCCTGTTTTCCTGTTGTTGGGTTTCTTAAACCCAACGAATCCTCTTGCATGTCTCTTGTAACCTAGAAACTTGTACTACAAACTGATATCTGAAGTTCTGTAGCAGTATTAGGGTTTTCTGTCTTGGCATGCTGTTGTTTAATAAACGGTGTGCCATCCAAAAATCTCATGTTGATTTACTTTGGCATATTCTAACAAAGACAAGGTCATAGAGCAAGTTTGAATTTCCATTTAAATGGTTTACTTCATTATACTAAGCGGACAGTTGGAAACAGAGGGAAGTCATTAACAATATTGGGATGTCACACAGGACAACTTTTTCAAAATGGTTTAGTTTTACAGGAATCTGCATAATCTGTGGCAAGACTACACCTGTGTGTTACAGGGGATGGAGCGCAAGCCTTCCAAATCCATGCCTTGTCATCTCTGGACCATATGACCTTGAGTGGGCTGAGTGGGATATTCCTGAACTTTGGTGTCCTCTTCTGCAAGTAAGAGAATGTTGATACAAACCATAGAATTGTTGTGATGATTTACTGCCACTGAAAAGCTCCTAAAGGAATTCCGCTACACAGCAGATGTCAATAAACACTAGCTTTTTCCCCCCCTTTTTTTCTGCCCGTGCAAAGCTATGTCTGAGGAGTATTTGATCTCTTCTGCTATCTTTTCGCATACCTACTATGTGTTAAGAGTCTTACAGTGTAATTATCTTAGGGGTACCTGAGTAGTTCCTGAATCTCCCATGGGACTCTAGATATACAATAATAATTGGGGTTTTATAGAGAGAACAAAGGAAAAGTGGTTCCAAGGCCAAAAACATTTGGGGAGAATGTTGGGGCAATATCTGCTTTCTTTACTTCGGAACTTCTCAGAGTCTTTAACGTGCTCCTGCCTTGGTAAATATCCTGAAAGAGAACTTAGTATTTGAAATTTCCTACCATATTTGATCTGTGAAAGCCTTTCTTCAAGGTGTATCTTGTGGGACCAGAATGCTAAAGAAGAGATATTTTTTTGCGGGGGAAAAACATCTTACATAGTGAATAAAATGTTATATAAAACTCAGGGTTGATGAGCTACATTTGGCTTGATATATCTGTGCTTGCTTACGCTAGTGATGGTTTTCTCTTGCTAACGCTTTTGGGAAGTTTCCAGTTCTTAAGTGGAAAAATGAACTTGATCACAAGTGGTGCACACTGAATAATCAAGTGGGAATCAGAAACTTCAGTTGCATCTTTGGCACTAATCAGCCCTTTGTCCTTCCTCAGTCCTCTTAAATTCTTCCTTAGCAGAAATTTCTTCTTTTGATGTTCTGTAAAATAGGTAATTGGAGCACTTCATGTTAAATTTAAGTCTACAAGGCTACAAGTTGGTATGAAACCAAATCTAAACTCCATTTCCGTAGCTCAGACTGTTTGCCTTCAACCACACTATTAACCCTGAGTTGGCATCAGCTACTAAATGTACTTGGGGACTTTAATCGTATATCTCCTCTCAGATTCTCTGCTCTGACCCAGTCCAACTTATACCAAAATGGGACTGTGACCAAGCAAAGGAAATGACACTATTTTTTGTTGGAATCCTTTCTAGGAAGGAAAAAAAAAAAAAAAAACTCTTGGTAGAGAGAGAACTCTTGATCTGAACCTGTGTGAGAGATGAGAGTTGCACTGGTTGGCAAATTACATCTCAGCTGACATTGCTGAATGCACAGTCATAGTAATACCTTAGGAAGTGATTCAAAAATCACTAATCTCAAGGTGCAAAACTTGAGTGCTGAAGTTGGTACTTTCAATAAACACCTTCCTCCATGGTGTGTTGTGAGATGGAATTTGTCTCTTTCCCTGCCCTGGTAAGCCTGTTCTGTTTTGAACTACTGCTATGTGATGGGACTGCATTTAGAAGCATAGCTTATACTTCAGGTTTTGTTTGAATTTGAACTACAGTGTTAGCAAGAGATTGATTCTAAGCAGTTCCTCCGAGTTACCAATATCTGTGTTAATATATTCAGTTTTGTCTCAGCCCATTGTGCGAGTACACTTGTCGGTCATTTTTATTTTTTCTGCATTAAGTAACTCACTGCTGTCAAATGCTAGGGCAGGTGTCCTAGCTTTTGTTTGTTTTGTTTTATTTTGGTCTTGGCTTATTGTATCACTCTCCCGACTCCTTTCTCCCTTCCCTCCTTTTACTTAATAGCGAGTAGTTTTCTGTGTAGCATTGTAGCTCCTAGGATGCATGTAATTTGTGATTTTCTACATAAGTTCACAGAGGTCCTTGTGACCTATTCTCCACCCTCTGATTTTTCATCCTTTTCTCCCTGGGAGCATCCCATCTCCTTATGAGCATTTTATTGCCTCTCACTATTTTTTAAATTATTTTTAAATTTCTGTTTCCTGTTTCTGATCTTCTCCTTCGGATTTCTTGCTTTTTCCTTGTTTTGCCTTCCTCAGATTTTTTCCATGACCGCCCCCTCCGCCACCACCGCCACACACACAGTTTGAGGAATCAGAGAAAGCAAGAGGTGTTCTCATTTCCAGGGAACCAGTTTTATGGCTTGACATCGAAGGCCACAGCAGGACTTACAGTGATGCAAGATTGATACAGTTCTTTTCGTTAAGCCAGCTTCCTGCATATGTGAAATCTCTTCGAACATTCCTGTTAGCATCTATCCGTACTCATCTTTGTTAGGTGGCAGCCTCCCGGGGAAATCTGACCCTCCAAGTCTTTGCAAGTCCCTGGGACACCACCAGCCTTACCATGAACTCTCTGGTTGACGTGACTTGCGTTTTCCCGACCTTACTCCATCTCCATCTCGACTGCCTAGGGGATTGTCTCTTTCTGTATGACAGTTGCCAGATGTTTGTTTATACATTACAGGGCCACAAAGTTTGTGGAATTATCATTTCAACACCTCGTACAAGGCTATTTTGATTGCCTTTATGAAATGCAGATAAGTTTTGCTTGAACGTATTTCTACATTCTTTACTTATTAATATATCTGACTAGTCCACAAATATTTTCCCTCGGGCTTTGTCTGGGTCACTGTTTCTCTTGAGCTTCTCTGTCCAATATAGTAACTCTCGCCACATGGGGCTATTTAAATTTAAACCTAAATTGGTGACTATTGAATAAAATTAAATTTTTATGTTTAGTCACACTAGCCCTATTTCAAATACTCAAAAGATACATGTGTCTAGTGGCTACCATTTTGGGCAGGACAAATATAGAACGTTTCTGTTATCACAGAAAGTTCTCTTGGAGTGCTCATGTTTTATCTGGGTTGAATCAAGTAGTTAACGTTCATCAAATCCCCTGGCTTCTGCTAGCTTCAAGGTATGCCACTGTCAGTTGCTTTGAGTCCTATTAATACTTTGAGTTGAGTTCTAACTCGGTCACAGCTTTGTTGGTGATTCCCTACTTTTTTCCAGCTTTATTGAGATATAATTGACATGTAACATTGTGTAAGTTTAAGGTGTGCAATGTGATGATTTCATACACACATATATTGTGAAATAATTACAAGAGAGGTAGTGAACCCCTCCATCACCGCACATGATTACTTTTTGTTTTTTTTTTTTTTGGTTAGAACATTTAAGATTTACTCTCTTAGCACCTTTCATGTATATAATATAATATTGTTAACTATAATAGCAATTTGTATCCCCTGACCAACATCCCCTCATTTTCCCCACCCCTAAGCTCCTGGCAACCACCATTATACTCTCTGTTTCTGTGAGATGAACTTTTTTAGATTCCACATATAAGTGGTATCATACTGTTTTTATCCTTTGTCTGACTTATTTCACTTGGCATAATTCCCTCAGGGTTCATCCATGTTGTCACAAATGGCAGGATTTCTTTCTCATGCAGAATAATATTTCACTGTTTATACATACCACATCTTCTTTATCCATTCATCCAAAGATAGACATTTAGGTTGTTTCCATATGTTGGCTATTGTAAGCAATGCTGCGTTTAACATAGGATCTCTCCTAGCTCTTCGAGGCTCTCATTTTATTTTCTTTGGCTATATACCCAGAAATGGGATTGCTGCATCGTGTGGTAGTTATATTTGTAATTTTTTTAGGAATCTCCATACTGTTTTCCATGGTGGCTGCACCAGTTTACATTCCCTTCAACAGTGCACAAGGGTTCCCTTTTCTCTGCATCCTTGCCAATGCTTGTTATCTCTTATCTTCTTTTGATAGTCATTTTAACAGGTATGAGGTGACATCTCATTGTGCTTTTGATATACATTTCCCTGATGATTAGTGATGTATTGAGCACCTTTTCATATATCTGTTGGCAATTTGTATGTCTTCTTTGGAAAAATGTCTATTCAAGTTCTCTGCCCAATTTTTAATGAGCATTTTTTTTTTTTTTTTGCTATTGATTTGGATGAGTTCCTTTTATACTTTGGGTATTAACCCCTTATCTATGATTTGCAAATATTTTTTCCCATTCCATAGGTTACTTAGGAATTTTGTTGATTATTTCTTTTGCTGTGCACATTTTTAAAGTTTGATCTAGTCCCACTTGCTGATTTTTGCTTGTGCTTTTGATGTCTTATTAAAAAAGAAAATCATTGCCAAGGCCAATGTCAAGGAGCTTCTTCCCTATGTTTTCTTCTAGGAGTTCCACAGTATCAAGTCTTATGTTTAAGTGTTTAATCCATTTTGAGTTAATTTTTGTAAATGGTGTAAAATGGGAGTCCAGTTTTATTTTCTGCATGTGGTAATTCAACTTTCCCAGCACCATTTTTTAAGGAGACTATCCTTTCCCCATTGAGTGTCCTTGGCTCTCTTGTCAAATATTAGTTGACTCTATATGCAGGAATAAATCTGGACTCTCTATGCTTTGTGTCTTTTTTTATACCAGTACCGTGCTGTTTTAGTTACTATAGCTTTGTAATATATTTTGAGAGCAGGAAGTGTGATTTGTTCTTCTTTGTTCTCTCTCAGGATCATTTTGGCTATTCAGGACCTTTTGTTATTCCGTATGAATTTTAGGATTGTTTTTTCTATTTCACTGAGAAATGCCATTGAAATTTTCAGAGATTGCATTGAATCTATGGATGGCTTTGGGTATTATGGACATTTTAACAATATTCTTCTAATCCATGAACATGGGATATATTTCCATTTGTTTGTGTTTTCTTCACTTTCTTTCATCAGAGTCTTCCAGTTTTCAGAGATCTTTCACCCCCTCAGTTAAATTTATTTCTAAGTATTTTATTGGTTTTGATGCTGTTGTGAGTGAGATAGTTTTCTTTATTCTCTTGGAGATATTTTGTTGTTAGTGTACAGAAATGAAACTGATTTTTGTATGTTGATTTTATAGCTTACAAACTTACTGAATTTGTTAATTAGTTCCAACAGCTTTTTGGTTGAACCTTTTGGATTTTCTATATTTAAGGACATACTATCTGCAATTCATGTCAATTTTACTTCTTCCTTTTCAATTTGGATGCTTTTTATTTCTTTGTCTTGCCTACTTGCTTTAGCTAGGACTACCAGTACCATGCTAAGAGTGGTGAGAATGGGCACCCTTGTCCTACTCCTGATCTTAGAGGAAAAACTTTCAGTCTTTCACTGTTGAGTATGGTGTCAGCTGTGGGTTTGTCATATATGGCCTTTATTATGTTGAGGTATGGTCCTTCTGTACCCAATATGGTGAAGGTTTTTATCATGAAAGCATATAATTTGAAATGCTTCTTTTTGAATCTATTGAGATAATCATATGGTTTTTACTTTTCATTCTACTAACGTGATATATCATAGTTATTGATTTGCCTGCATTGAAGCGTCCTTGCACCCAGGGATAAATCCACGTAATTAAGCTGTATGATCCTTCTGATGTGTTATTCAATTTGGTTTGCTATTATTTTGAGAATTTTTGCATGTATATTCATCAGAGATATTAGTCTGTAGTCTTTTCTTGTGGTATTACCTGGTTTTGGTATCAGGGTAATGCTGGTCTTGTAAAATGATTTTGGAAGCATTCCCTCCTCTTCAATTTTCTGGAAGTATTTGAGAAGAATTGATGTTTATTCTTCTTTAAATGTTTGGTGGAATTCACCAGTGAAGCCATCTGGTCCTGGGATTTCTGTGCTGGGAGGTTTTTGAATTCAAATTCAGTTTCCTTAACCATTATTAGTCTGTTCAGATTTCTAATTCTTTGTAGTTCAGTTTTGGTAGGTTGCGTGTTTCTAGGAATTTATTCATTTGTTTCAGGTTATCCAGTTTATTCAATAACCTCATGATCTGGTGTATTTCTTTTTTTCTAATCACAGGATATGAATGTCTTTGGATCACAGGATATGAATATCTTTGCCTTTACTGAATATATATTTTTTAACATCTTTATTAGAGTATAATTGTTTCACAATGGTGTGTTAGTTTCTGTTGTATAACAAAGTGAATCAGCTATACATATATCCCCATATCTCCTCCCTCTTGCATCGCCCTCCCACCCTCCCTATCCCACCCCTCTAGGTGGACACAAAGCACCAACCTGATCTCCCTGTACTATGCATCTGCTTCCCACTGGGTATCTGTTTTACACTTGATAGTGTATATAGGTACATGCCACTCTCTCACTTTGTCCCAGACTACCCTTCCCCCTCCCCGTGTCCTCAAGTCCATTCTCTCCATCTG
Organism: Lipotes vexillifer; assembly: GCF_000442215.2. Taxonomy (NCBI): domain Eukaryota; kingdom Metazoa; phylum Chordata; class Mammalia; order Artiodactyla; family Lipotidae; genus Lipotes; species Lipotes vexillifer. The sequence goes on along the minus strand of NW_006780016.1, from coordinate 577,055 downwards.
TATCTTTATTCTGGTCCCAGCCCTAGGCTCTTCAGAACCTTTTTTTTTTTTTTTTAAGATTCCATATATATGTATTAGCATGTGGTATTTGTTTTTCTGACTTACTTCCCTCTGTATGACAGTCTCTAGGTCCATCCACCTCACTACCAATAACTCAGTTACATTTCTTTTGATGGCCGTGTGATATTCCATTGTATATATGTGCCACATCTTCTTTATCCATTTGTCTGTCGATGGACACTTAGGTTGCTTCCGTGTCCTAGCTATTGTAAATAGAGCTGCAATGAGCATTGTGGTACATGCTTCTTTTTGAATGATGGTTTTCTCAGGGTACATGCCCAGTAGTGGGAACGCTGGGACGTAAGGTAGTTCTATTTTTAGTTTTTTGAGGAACCTCCGTACTGTTCTCCATAGTGGCTGTATCAATTTACATTCTCACCAACATTGCAAGAGGGTTCCCTTTCTTCCACACCCTCTCCAGCATTTATTGTTTGTAGTTTTTTTTTTTCTTTTTTTTGCGGTACGCGGGCCTCTCACTGTTGTGGCCTCTCCCGTTGCGGAGCACAGGCTCCAGACACGCAGGCTCAGCGGCCATGGCTCACGGGCCCAGCTGCTCCGTGGCATGTGGGATCTTCCTGGACCGGAGCGCAAACCCGCGTCCCCTGCATCGGCAGGCGGACTCTCAACCACTGCGCCACCAGGGAAGCTCAGATTTTTTGATGATGGCCATTCTGACTGGTGTGAGGTGATACCTCATTTTGATTTTGATTTGCATTTCTCTAATGATTAGTGATATTGAGCATCCTTTCATGTGCTTGTTGGCAATCTGTGTATCTTCTTTGGAGAAATGTCTATTTAGGTGTTCTCCCCATTTTTGGATTGGTTTTTTTTTTTTGATACTGAGCTTCATGAGCTACTTGTATATTTTGGAGATTAATCCTTTGTCAGTTGCTTCATTTGCAAATGTTTTCTGCCATTCTGAGGATTTTCTTTTCGTCTTGTTTATGGTTTCCTTAGCTGTGCAAAAGCTTTTAAGTTTCATTAGGTCCCAGTTGTTTATTTTTGTTTTTATTTCCATTCCTCTAGGAGGTGGTTCAAAAAGGATCTTGCTGTGATTTATGTCATAGAATGTTCTGCCTATGTTTTCCTCTAAGAGTTTTATACTGTCTGGCCTTACATTTAGGTCTTTAATCCATTTTGAGTTTGTTTTTGTTGTTTGGTGTTAGGGAGTATTCTGATTTTACTGTCGATTTCCCTTTTTATGGATGTTAGCATTCACCTTATGTACTGAGGTGCTCCTTTGTTGGGTGCATAAATATTTACAATTGTTTTATCTTCTTCTTGGATTGATCCTTTGATCATTATGTAGTGTCTTTCTTTGTCTCTTGTAATAGTCTTTATTTTAAAGTCTATTTTGTCTGATATGAGAATTGCTACTCCAGGTTTCTTTTGATTTCCATTTACATGGAATATCTTTTTCCATCCTCTCACTTTCAGTCTGTATGTGTCCCTAGGTCTGAAGTGGGTCTCTTGTAGACAGCATGTATATAGGTCTTGTTTTTGTATCCATTCAGCCAGTCTATGTCTTTTGGTGGGAGCATTTAATCCATTTACATTTAAGGTAATTATCAATGTGTATGTTCCTATTACCATTTTCTTAATTGTTGTGGGTTTGTTATTGTAGGTCTTTTCCTTCTCTTGTGTTTCCTGCCTAGAGAAGTTTCTGTAGCATTTGTTGCAAAGCTGGTTTAGTGGTGCTGAATTCTCTTAGCTTTTGCTTGTTTGTAAGGGCCTTAATTTCTCCATGGAATCTGAACGAGATCCTTGCTGGCTAGAGTAATCTTGGTTGTAGGTTTTTCCCTTTGATCACTTTAAATATGTCCTGCCACTGCCTTCTGGCTTGCAGAGTTTCTCCTGACTAATCAGCTGTTAACCTTATTCAGTGTCCCTTGTATGTTATTTGTTGCTTTTCCCGTGCTGCTTTTAATATTTTTTCTTTATATTTAATGTTTGGTCATTTGATTAATATGTGTCTTGCCATCTTTCTCCTTGGATTTATCCTGTATGGGACTCTGTGCTTCCTGGATTTGATTGACTATTTCCTTTCCCATATTAGGTAATTTTTCAGCTAACATCTCTTCAAATATTTTTTCAGTCCCTTTTTTTTTCTCTTCTTCTTCTGGGAATCCTATAATTCAAATGTTGGTGCATTTGATGTTGTCCCCGAGGTCTCTGAGACTGTCCTCAGTTCTTTTCCTTCTTTTTTCTTTTCTCTGCGTTAGTTATTTTCACTATTTTATCTTCCAGGTCACTTATCCGTTCTTCTGCCTCAGTTATTCTGCTATTGATTCCTTCTAGAGAATTTTAAATTTCATTTATTGTGTTGTTCATCATTGCTTGTTTTGCTCTTTAGTTCTTCTAGTTCCATGTTAAACGTTTCTCATATTTTCTCGGTTTTATTTCTAAGATTTTGGATCATCCTTACTATCATTACTCTGAACTCTTTTTCAGGTAGACTGCCTGTTTCCTCTTCATTTGTTTGGTCTGGTGGGTTTTTACCTTGCTCCTTCATTTGCTGTGTATTTCTCTTTCTTCTCATTTTGCTTAACTTCCTGTGTTTGGGTTCTACTTTTTGCAGCCTGCAGGTTTGTAGTTCCTGTTGTTTTTAGTGTCTGCCCTCAGTGGGTAAGATTGGTTCTTTTGTGGGTTGTGTAGTTTTCCTGGTGGAGGGGACTGGTGCCTGTGTTCTGGTGGGTGTGGCTGGATCTTGTCTGTCTGGTGGGCAGAGCCATGTCTAGTGGCGTGTTTTGGGGTGTCTGTGAACTTATTATGATTTTAGGTAGCCTCTCTGCTAATGGGTTTGGTTGTGTTCCTGTGTTGCTAGTTGTTTGGCATAGGGTGCCTAGCACTGTAGCTTGCTGATTATTGAGTAGAGCTGGTCTTAGCATTGAGACGGAGATTCCTGGGAGAGCTTTTGTCATTTGATATTACGTGGGGCCGGGAGGTCTCTGATAGACCAATGTCCTTTACTCGGCTCTCCCACCTCAGAGGCTCAGGCCTGACACCTAGCCAGAGCACCAAGACCCTGTCAGCCACACAGCTCAGAAGAAAAGGGGGGGAAAGAAAATGAAAGAAAGAAAGAAAAATAAATAAAGATATTAAAATAAAAAATATTAGAAATAAAGAAAGTAATTGAAAGAAAGAAGAGAACAACCAAACCAAAAAACAAATCCACCAATGATAGCAAGCACTAAAAACTGGGCTAGCACAAAACAAAACAAAACCTCAAAAATCAAAAAGCAGATAGAGAGAATCCTAGGACAAATGGTAAAATCAAAGCTATACACACAAAATCACACAAAGAACCATACAAATACAGACTCACAAAAAGAGAAAAAGGATAAATAAATATATATATATATATATATATATATATATTAAAAAGGAAGAGAACAACCAAATCAGTAATCAAATCTACTAATGATAATAAGCTCTAAATACTAAGCTAAAAAAAGTATAAAACCATTAACAAATTAGATGCAGAAAGCAAGCCCCAAGTCTACAGTTGCTCCCAAAGTCCACCACCTCAGCTTTGGGATGATTCGTTGTCTATTCATGTATTCCACAGATGCAGGGTACATCAAGTTGATTGTGGAGATTTAATTCCGCTGCTCCTGAGGCTGCTGGGAGAGATTTCCCTTTCTCTTCTCTGTTTGCACAGCTCCCAGAGTTCAGCTTTGGATTTGGCCCTGCCTCTGTGTGTAGGTCGCCTGAGGGTGTCTGTTCTTCACTCAGACAGGACAGGGTTAAAGGAGCAGCTGATTAGGGGCCTCTGGCTCACTCAGGCCGGGGGCTGGAGGGGTACGGAATGTAGGGCGAGTCTGTGGCAGCAGGGGCCGGCGTGACGTTGCAACAGCCTGAGGCCTGCTGTGTGTTCTCCAGGGGAAGTTTTCCCTGGTTCATGGGACCCTGGCATTGGCGGGCTGCACAGGCTCCAAGGAGGGGAGGTGTGGATAGTGACCTTTGCTTACACACAGGCTTCTTGGTGGGTGCAGCAGCAGCCTAGCATTTCATGCCTGTCTCTGGTGTCCGCGCTGATAGCTGTGGCTCGCGCCTGTGTCTGGAGCTCGATTAGGCAGTGCTCTGATTCCCCTCTCCTTACGCACCCCAAAACAATAGTCTCTTGCCTCTTAGGCAGATCCAGAGTTTCTCCCAGACTCCCTCCCGGCTAGCTGTGGTGCACTAGCCCCCTTCAGGCTGTGTTCACGCAGCCAACCCCAGTCCTCTCCCTGGGATCTGACCTCCTAAGCCGGAGCCTCAGCTCCCAGCCCTGCCCGCCCTGGCGGGTGAGCAGACAAGCCTTTCGGGCTGGTGAGTGCCGGTCGGCACCGATCCTCTGTGCGGGAATGTCTCCGCTTTGCCCTCCGCAGCCCTGTTGCTGTGCTCTCCTCTGTGGCTCCAAAGCTTCCCTCCTGCCTACCCCCCGTCTCCGCCAGTGAAGGGGCTTCCTAGTGTGTGGAAACCTTTCCTCCTTCACAGCTCCCTCCCTCTGGTGCGGGTCCCATCCCTATTCTTTTTTCTCTGTTTTTCCTTTTTTCTTTTGCCCTACCCAGGTACATGGGGAGTTTCTTGCCTTTTAGGAAGTCTTACGTCTTCTGACAGCATTCAGTAAGTGTTCTATAGGAGTTGTTCCACAAGTAGATGTATTTTTGATGTATTTGTGGGGAGGAAGGTGATCTTCACTTCTTGTTCCTCCGCCATCTTGAAGGTCTGCCTGCCCCAATCTGGTGTATTCTTATTGTATTTGTTGTAGTATCTCCTCTTTCATGTCTGATTTTATTTATGTCTGCTCTCTCTTTTTTTTTTTCCTTAGTCTAAGCTAAAAACTTGTCAGTTTTGTTTATCTTTAAAAAAAACCCAGCTTTTAATTTTGTTGATTTTTTTCTGTTGTTTTTCTGGTCTCAACTTAATATATTTCTTCTCTGCTTTTTGTTATTTCCTTCCTTTTACTGACTTCGGGCTTTGTTCTTCTTTTTCTAGTTCTTGAGGTGTAATGTTAGGTTATTTGTGATCTTTTTATTTTCTTATATATTTCTTATTGCTATTAACTTCCCTCTAAGAACTGCTTTTGTAGCACCCCGTAGGTTTTGATGTGTGTTGCATTTCCATTTTCATTCGTTTTGAGAGTTTTTTTTAGAATTTTTTCTTTGACCCATTGGGTATTCAGAATGGTGTTGTTTAGTTCCCATATGTTTTTAGGTTTCTCAGCTTTCTTCCTGTTGGTTTGTAATGTCATATGATTTTAAAGTTACTGGTGTGATGTCTGTCTTATATTTGCTGACTATTTTTGTACTAATGCCATCCTATTGTTTCCTGGCTCTTTTGTAATTCTCTCATTTCTTCCTTCCTAGCTGTCCTTTTTTGTGAATTGGTGATTTTCTTTAGTGGTATGTTTTGATTCACTTTTCTTTATCTTTTGTGTATCTAGTATAGGTTTTTGCTTTGTTGTTACCATGAGGCTTATGTAAAACATCTTATAGATGTAACAATCTATTTTATGCTGATAACAGCTTAACTTCAATTGCATACAAAAACTCTACCCTTATATTCTCCCTCTTTTTTGTTGTCACCATTTACCTCTTTTTATATTGTGTATTCACTAACAAATTATTGTAGATAAAGTTATTTTAATACTTTTCTTCATTAACCTTTTTACCAAAGTGGTTAACACACTACCACATTGCAGTATTCTGATTTTTATTGGTCATATACCTTTGTCAGTGTGTAGTATACTCGCATGTTATTAATTCATGTTGTTTTGTTCCAGCTTGAAGAACTCCTTTTAGCATTTACTGATACCCTAAGTTTTAAAGGAGATGAGGGTTTTTACCCTGTTGCTCCTTTGAAAAACTGTGCATTTCTCATCTTTGTTGTCCTTTGTGGAATATATAAAATAAACTAGTAAGTTTTTGTCTGCTATCTGGCTTTTTTTTTTCTGGGGTATACTTTTGTAATTTTGCTAATGTTGCTGTTTAGACCTTCCAAGGAGCCCTTGTATGTGTAAAAATAATTTAGTCTTTTTGTTTAGTTTTACCTTTTCTCTCCTCCTCCTCACATCTTCCAGTTTCTAAGATATTATGACTAGGGAAAGCTAACGTGTAATTATGGCATTATCTCAGGCCCTGAGATGCCCCATAGCACAAACTTTGTACCAGGTGGTCATTTCTAGACTAGCAGCAGAAGGATCACCCTACCCAACATTCCACATTCTCCTCTTTAGGCACTCAAGTAATATTAGTTTTATATTTAATGTAGCAATGTGTCTAGCATAGCTTTGCGTGGTTTTAGTATTTGGACCTCCAGTGTACTCTGCCCTGATTATCTAGATTCTAAAGCTTCGTGTTAAGAAATAGCTCTGTGGGGAAAGATGGGGATTTTATTAACATGCGGCATTACCATTGCTGGGGCTCCCTGGATAGATTGACATAGTGTCATTGTTATGGAAGATAAAATATGAAGGAGCATTTGTAGAGCAGCTGACAATGGATGTCAGAACAATAACTCCAGATTTCATGGTGGTTTAAACATTATCCACTCCTATCGTCTCATTAAGTCAGCCAATCTTTATTTCTTAAAGTTTACTGCATGCCAGGCACTGTGTTTTCCACTGGGGTGATTCAAAGGTGAGCGGAAACAATGGAGGTGAAAAGAAGTGAGTGCCGTGACGGAAGAGAAAAATACAAGTTCTGTTCCTCAGGCCTGTAACTTCTGTAGCTGCCCAGGGCCCCAGGTTTAGAAGGGTCCCCCACTTGGCTCAATGCCCTGCTGTCAACTGCCTTGACATCTTTAATAACTTTGAACACGAGGCCCTAGATTTTCATTTTTTACTGGGCTCTGCAAATTATTTAGCCCATTATGGAATAATGTTATAGTGGGACATGAGAGTGTTCCTTAATCTACAAGTGGAGGATTTGGGAAGGCATCCTGGAGGAACTGACATCTGCATTGAGATGTGAAGGAGGAATACTTGGTCAAACAGAGGAGTGGCAGAGAGAATCTCATTACAAGCTGTAGGTGGATAGAGCAGAACAATAATCCTACTGGTGAGTGTCACCAAACTATTTTTTATGCCTCCATCTTCATCTTAGTAATGTACCTCTCTCATGGACTTACCCTTAGAGGCCATCAGTTTCTACCCTTTGATTTCTCTTTGTATGGCTATCTTTCTTCAGACAGGGATCTGTAAGATTGATCAGGATATAACATCTGACTTGCTTAGTAGGCAGAGGTTACAACCCAGATGTTGACAAGGGCCTGTTGGGTGAATGAAAAATTAATTAAGCAGGGCTCCTGAGGTCTATGATAAACTGAAGAGACTTTCTTCCTTCAAGGGTTCAGAGTACCCAGCAAACTGGGCCAGAACTTCCATTACTCCAAAGGGAGCAGGAAGCCTGAATCCTTATGTGGAAATTTCTCATTTTATATTAGCAACTAATATAAAACTTTTGCACATACTGCTGGCCAAGCAGAACTTTCTGTTGGCCATGTATTATCCTTGCTACCAGCACGTAAACCCCACACTCCTTTCTGAGAGGAACTAGAATGTTCTTCGCACTTTCTTTCCAGGTGGAGGCTTCTTCTGCAAAGGGCTGATTTCATTTTCCCGTTTTCATTTTCAGAAGATAACCTTTAATTTGGTTTTGGGAGCAGCCTTTTACATAGGTTAGTGTTTATAAGCATGGACCTTGATACCTCACGCCATATAAAAAATTAACTCAAAATGGATTAATGACTAAATAAAACATCTAAAACCATAAAAGTCTTGGAGGAAAAACACAGGGGAAAAATCATCATGACCCTTGGAATTGGTGATGGCTTCTTGTATATGATATGAAAAGCACAGGCAGCAAAAGAAAAAAACATAAATTGGACTTCATGAAAATCAAAAACTTTTATGCTTCAAAGGGTACCATCAGGAAAGTGAAACAGTGTACAGAATGTGAGAAAGTATTTACAAATCACATAATATCTGATAAGGATCTTGTATCTAGAATATATACAACACAAAAGTAAAAATACCAACAACTCAAATGGGCAAAGGGCTTAATAGACATTTCTCTAAATTACACAAATGGCCAACAAATACATAAAAAGATGCTAAACAGCATTTCAGTGCAAATCAAGCCAGGCACAGAAGGTCACATAATGTATGATTCTGTTTATATGAAATATCCAGAATAGGTAATCCGTAGAGACATGAAACACAGTGATGGTTGCTTGGGGTGGGGGAAGCAGAAAATGGTCAGTAATTGCTTAATGAATATGGGTTTAATTTTGGCATGATGAAAATGCTTTGGGACTAGACAGAGGTAATGATTGCACAACATTATACATTCCTAAATGCCAATGTGTTGTTCAGTTTAAAATGATTAGTTTTATGTTATGTGGCTTTAACCTCAATTTTTTTTTTAAAGAATTTCACTTTTATTTATTTATTTATTTATTTTTGGCTGTGTTGGGTCTTCATTTCTGTGCGAGGGCGTCCTCTAGTTGCGGCAAGCGGGGCCCCTCTTCATCGCGGTGCGCGGGCCTCTCACTATCTCGTTGCGGAGCAGAGGTTCCAGATGCACAGGCTCAGTAGTTGTGGTACTTGGGCTTAGTTGCTCCGCGGCATGTGGGATCTTCCTAGACCAGGGCTCGAACCTGTGTCCCCTGCATTGGCAGGCAGATTCTCAACCACTGCGCCACCAGGGAAGCCCAACCTCAATTTTTTAAAAAAACACAGACCTTGAAACAAAATAGACTTGTAATTACCAACTTGGCTATTCATTAGATATATGATTTTGGTCAAAGAACATTTTTTTCTCTGAGACCCATTTTGTCATGTGAGGATAATAGTAGTAGATAATTTTTAAGTTTGAAGCTGATTTCAGTGTGGAAATGCACAGCAATTGTTTGGTCCAATGTCTTGTGTATGGTGACACTTCAACAAATTTTGGCTGCTATCACCATGCTTTATAACAATTGCTGTTTTAAATGATGTTTATTATGATCACTAGAAGAGCAAAGAAAACAATGTCAGAAGAACCTTAGACATAGTATACACATGAAAAATGGAGGTAGCGGAAATATGTTTCATTAGTTGCCAGTGTGATACAGTAATTTAGGTGAAACAAGGAGAACATGAGGTGGAACTTTCTCATCAGTTCTATTGCAATGTTAGCTTTACAGAAAATGTGTTGAATTTAACCAGTTTTGTTTCTTTAATGAAGTGAGTTGGATCCTTCTTATCACTCCTAGGGTAAAGACGTCTATCCTGAAGCATCCTGCAAGGTCCTGCTTGGCGGGGCCTCTCCCCAGCCTTCCTCTCCCGTCTCACATAAACTAGGTCTTGGTGTCCAGCCACTGGCCACTTTTTCCCACCACAGGGTCTGGGTAGCTGCTGTTCTTTGTTTTGCAGCACTTTTCTGCCCTCACCCAACTTCCTTCTTCCCCACCCCCCTACAACACAGACAGTTTCTAGGCCTATTTAATACCTAGTCTCACATCTTCACTCCCTTAAAGGGCCTCACCTGACTCCTCAAATGCAGTTTGAAACCATAAATTATTTGAATCAGATCTGTCTCCCCTACCAGCCTGGACTTTCCATTAAAGCTGGACCTGTATGGGCTTTTGTTCACAATTATGTTCCCAGAGCTGGCTCAGTACCCAGCACATGGAAAGCATTTAATCAATATTGAATGAAGGGAAAAAAGAAGGATTAATTTGAAATAAAAATGTGATTCCAGTAATGAGAGGATGTGACTTAAAATGTGACCAAATGCTAGGTCTCAACAAAAGATTAATGTGGCAGTTTTACTCTGCCATTTTACACTTTCTTTGGAAAATAAGGTGGAAACCATACAAATGTTCAACATCCAGTCGGCATCTACAATTAGTTGTCATCTTTGAAGGATCTTTGGGGAGAAGTTTGCTTTGTGATAAGAGTCATTAGCTGGGAGGGTGGGATATGAGTACCATGTCATATGGCCAAATAAAACATCAGCCAAAGGGTTTCAAATGCACACAAACCTTCCTTGCATATCTAGTTGTCTGGGTTTTTTTTGTAGAAGAATAAGAGACATTTTATTTCCTGCAAAATGTAACATCGGAACCAACAATATAAAGTCATTTCTGGGGAAAACTGCTTTGCATTAGATGAAGAAAAGAAGGTATTTTTAAAAAATAGCATTCTTTAGAAGTACTGCTCTGCCTGCTTTAAAAATTAGGAAAGAAAACCAAAATAGTAAATTGAAAGTAAATTAAATGATACAGATGTTTTAGTTTTCTTATGGTAATAGAAAATGGAGGTAATGGAAAATGAAAGTGTTTATTTGTCCTTGGTCCCTTGGTGTCAGCTGGGGGTAGGAATTTGCATATTTTATTTGTAAATTAGGTCTTTAATTCTCCCCCAAAAGTTGGCTCCTTGTTTTTGCTTGTCTAATTAACCACCTGTGGACACCAGAGGTTTGGAATGACATGCCTTCTTCTTAGGAGAGTTGCTTAGTGTTCTTGGTGCTGGTGTTCCTGTTTTGGGGAGAAAAATGGATAATTAAGTACGTTTACCCATAAAAATATGGTATGTAGATTATCCATTCATAAAATAGTACTGTGTGGAAGCAATAATTTGTTGTGAGCCGGATAGATATGGGAGAATGTGAGCTTTTGTCCAGTGTTTGGTCTTGCTGGGATTTTGATGAAAAGGACAGATGCGTTTTATGTTTCATTTTTTAAAGCTGTGAATTTGGGAGATCATTCTTGAATCCACGAAGATCCATATTTTTAAAAATTCTCTATTCATTGAACAGTTATCAGAAGTCTTCTCATGTCAATTGTTGTTCTCAGAGTTGGGGTTATACTGATGAGCAAGACATGGTGCTTTTGGTAAGGCTGTTTGTTCTTGTAAAGATCATTCCACTTTTTATACCTTGTGTGAAATGGATTCTCAATTGCAAGTGATAGAAACACATATCAAAGTAACTAAAACAAACAAGAGAAGTTATCATCTCAAATATTAAGGACACCTAGCTATCTAGCTTCATTCATGGCTGTATTTAGGGACTTGTATGTCATCAGGTGTCTCTGGCCATCTCTCAACTGTACCTTCTTGTGTGATACCTTTATTCTCTGGAAGATTTTTCTTGTATGACAACAAAGATGGTCACCTGCCTACATGCCTACCTGTCACCCTGTCTACCTTCAACTATCTTGTTAAACCACCATCAGGGAAACCTCTCTCTTCTAATAGTTTCAACAAAAACTCTTAGACCAACTCTTATAGGGGGGATGAGGTCAGGGATGTTCTGTCTGGTCATGTGCTTGTGCCTGGAAGGACCTCTCTCAAATAATATGAATCGAGAGTCGGCAAAAAATGATTCTCCCAGAGGAAGTGTATGCTGATGGATGAATGGATGCTGGGTATTCAGAAACAGAGCTTGTCTATTCAATGTAGCATTACAATTTCTGGCATATGTACTACTACATTTTTTGCTTTTGCAGCTTGAAGTAGGTTTACAGATTAATGCTGTAGGTTATTGCTGTTCACGTTTTTATTCTTCATTTTACCTCCTGGAGATTATGTTTTCCCTCTGTTGCATTCTTACATTGAAGTTTGGGTGGCCATGTGGATCCAAGTTCTTCTAACAGCTTAGAGATTTCTGCTGAATATCATCAGGCAGCCTGGTTTCTCTTCCCCAGAGGGCTTTTGTCTCCCAAAGATGTGTAAGTCCCCACTGTCATTGACCCTTATTGATTTGAGACATCACTTTTCTGAAATGTACTGAGGATTATCCTAACCTTTGATTGGAGAATATGGATAGTGGTGTTTTTAAGGGACTTAATACTTTTCTGTTTCTCTGTGGAGTTACAAAGATTATCTCCATTTGGCTTACAGTTTGTCAGTTTAAAACAGTGATTACCACAAAAAGTAGTTTTTAGATTTTTGTTACACTTTGCCTTGCCATTCACTGGAACACAGAACACTGTATGTGAAATTCTTAAAGAAGCAAACATATTTTTGCAGCTTTTACCCATCCCTCCTACCCTATACATTATGCATATTTATTTTCACATTATTTTGGAGGCCCAGAATAATCATACTGTTTTCAAGGGTATTACAGTACCCCCCTCAACCCCAGACATTGTTGAGATTCTTCCCATGTTTCATTAGAATTCCCACTTGTCTTTTGATTTAGATTTGTAAAATAGGAAGGATTGGGGCAGAGAAAGTCGTGGGCTGACTTGTCTGTGCATTTTTCCATGACTCTGGTCCATAGGATTTTGGGCAGCCTTTCCATTAGCTGAGGAAGTGTGCTGACCCAAAGCATTTTTTTGTCTTTGGCTGAAGAGACGCCAGTGACAATGTAGGTCATCCATACACTTTTACCCCGTGTTCAAAGAATCTTCTGACTGTGTTTCAAGTGCTCCTGAAGGGGCTTGAAACTGGGCAGTGAATAGCATCACATATCCCAATATGTCAAGTCAGTGTTTAAGGTTTGATGTCTGCAGCTCTTTCACCCAAGAACTTTAAACAGGATTCACCAGAGCGGAGGGGAAAAGGAAGAATCTGCAGAGGCTAGACTGCTGTGACAGAAGGAGCATCAATCATTATAGAAATAACCTTCAACCTTTTAGCTTCACTGTATGGTGCCGTTGACAAGTCACAGGATATATACCGTTGCCCAACGTTAAAAAATGACATTGATGAAATGCAGGCTAATGTCCTCAGTCTCACCTTCCAAAACAAGACCCTTCCTTTTTATTTTATCTTGCATGAAGGTGAAGTCAATAATCTAAACCACTGTGAATTAGTAGATTTTCTTTCCTCCTCCCTTAATGCCCCCACTCTGAGCTGGGACAGCCTCTGGCAGGAAGGCAGTGGACACCTGCTACTCTGAGATCATTTGCAGGGGTGATTCTTCTTTGAGTCCTGGGGAGGAATGCCCAAGAGTTGTCCTTCACCTTGGAGCTGGCAAGCACAGGTCATTAGCTTGATGGTTGGTATTGGCAGGGATCCACTGACAAGAGACTTGCATAATCAGAGTGCTCATGGAAACTCTCAGTAGACAACGTAGTTGAAAATGAAGAGTAAATTCTGCTCCATGTGTTAGATGAATTACATCAGCCTAACAGTCATAGAGAAGGCGTAGAAGATACCCCTCTGGAGGGTTGAAACCTGTCCGTCTTCTGTTTCATTCATTCTTCCAACAGGGGATTCTTGCAAGTGTTTGTTGCCAGGCCCCCTTCATCTGAACGCCAGTGAGTTCTGACTAGGAATTTTTGGAGCCTCTGTCACCATGATCACCAAATGAGAAATACATTGCTGGTTAACTGTAGGGACTTGATCAGTTCAGTAAGACTTGATAATAAATTTAAATTTCTATAAATGTTAATAACTAAAGTAGGACTCTGATCACTTCTCCGTTTTCATGGTAGAATAAGCAGGAGAAAAATAGATTTTTCCATGAAGTTCATAAAGATTGCACATTGTATTTACAAATAACACAATATTGTTACCCACGAATTAATTACTGTCCTCCTTCACAATTAGTGCAATGTCCAAATACCTTGTGACTCCTGTGCTTGTAATTCAATTGATTTATACTGGTCGGACCACCAGTATTACTGATGATGGTGATAATAATAATACACGTATTTATTGATGATGAATGTCTAAACTTCAAAATATAAACATACATGTATGTATGTATTTATATATAATAGAGATATGCATATATGTTTATGTACACACAGAGATACACACACACACACACGCACACACACTTTGACTTAGAATGCCTATCAGAACACCCAAAGAGATATGTTTCAAATAGTACACAGTGTATTTTCTCATTCAGCAAATATTTATTGAGCCTGTACTGTTACTGTTTCAGGGGCTGTGGATACATACAGGGCTTACAGTGAGGGTGACAGTCACAAAACACTTAAAAGTTTTCATGTAAGTGTTAAGAATAACACATAGCAGGTTATGGGATAGGGATGGGGGCAGAGCTCTTTTAGAAAAGAGGAGTCTCAGGAATCTGATGGAAGTGAAGGCTCCCCCATGCGGGTAACTGGGGGTGGGAGGGGAGCCTCCCAGGCAGGACTAGCTCGTGCAAAGCGCTGGGTGTGTTTGATGTATCTGAAGAGCAGCAGATGGTCTCAGAGGAGCGTTAACAGAGTGCTGGACTCTTGGCCACACTGACACAGATAACCTCCCCTCTCTTGGGAGAGATGTACGAATGGTTTGCATATAGGTCTTTCCTTCCTGCTCTCTTCTTCTCTGCTCGTCACCCCTTTGAAAAATCTTCGTTATTAATTGAAGCTGACAAGGCATTGCCTTAGGCGACCACCACCCCTGCCAAATAAAATGGAAATCTAGTTAAGTGAAGAGAAAGCAGAAATATGTTTTGCATTGTTTTTATGTTTAGAGGAAAAACCCAAGACATGAAGGAACACAGATCGTTTTCTGTCCATAAATCTCCGGCTTTTAAAAAGATAAAATTTGACGCTTATAGAGTTCAGGCTCTTGAGGTTGATTGCTTGGGTTCAGCTTTGCTGCTTCAATGATCCTTGTGTAACCTCGAGCCTTAATTTCCTCATCTTTACATTGGGGAGAATAACAGTACCTTATTCTCAGGGTGAACCTGAGGATTAAATGACATAGGCCGTAGGCAGTGCTTAGCACAGTGCTAAGTCCTAATACTGAAGATAAGTATTCCTGGAAGCTTGAAATAGAAAACCAAAGATGAGTATACTCTCCAGTTCTTATATGATTTATGTTAAGTATTCAACTTGTACCTTGGAACAGTTGGCATGTAGTCTGAACCCTTTGGATTTGTAACTCGCCTCCCAAATCCTTCCTCAAGAATACACTTTCCGTTCCTTGCGCTCCTGTGGCATGCTTCTCTGCTCATCACCTCATACACAGGCATTTCTAAATATTTTTTCTAAACCAGCCCAAATTAAGTAAAACCAAATCCTTACAACAAAAACCAGCCAGTGTCAGCCACGTCCATTGATTCTGATGATTTAAGTATCGTAATACTGAAGAGATCAGAAAGAGCCCAGATTATAGAAGGTTTCCCATGATGATGATTGAGACAAATTGACTTTATATGCTTGTAAAGTGGGGTTTTACTAAGCAGTAGATAAAAAGAATAGAGTAGATATATATTTATAGACATAGAAAGATACCCAAGATGTTGAGGGAAAAGGTAGCTCCTTTGTGCAAGTCTGATCCTATTTATGTCATACACACCCTGAAATTGTTCACCAAGGCCACCTCTGAGTAGTGTAGGGTCTGTCTGTATTTTTCATATTGAACTCTTCTATACTGTTTGAAATTTCTACCAACATACATTTTACGGTTTCTGAGCATATTTATATTTAACATTTGTATTGTAGTGCTTGTGAGTAGTAAGTGGGGAAAAAGGTGAATTTCTTTAAGGAGAGGAGACGAGGCCGAGCAAAGATAGGTGTCATGATAATCTCATTTGATATCCTTGGTCTTCATTTTGTAGACCCGACAGGCTACCAAGTCTCTTGCAAAGTTGTATGATCTCTCAAGTTACTGTGAATAACGCCCACCTGTAACTAGTTGGAGATAAAATCGCTCATGACAATGAGCTATATGGGCTCTGCATTTCTGGAAGTGACATTAATGGTGTGCCCTACATGCCGGCATCAGTGCCTCCCACTCACCCTTTAGCTTCATTTTTCAATTCAAATGGCAGGACTATTCAAATGGCATTTGCGCTGCAGGCACTAGAGATTCACGGCACTCAGTGAGTCAGTGGACACCTGGAAAGTGTTCTGGTGATGGAGCTCTGGACGTGGAAATAACAGGGTAGACCCTGAGACAGGAATTCATTCATTCAGCCAATACTAAGTGAGTATCCGCTCTGCATGAGATGGGCCTGGGCCCAGGTCAGGAGCATCACCAGCTTCCCTGGCTCAGTGGGGTTTTTTAGTAATGCTGAGCTCACAGTCTGCCATCCCTGGTCCCTGTGTTTCATAGTCCCCACCACTCCCCTCTCACTCCTCTCTGGCTTATTTGACTCATGTGGGTTCTTTGCCTGACTTGTGACAATATATGGGTTTCTGATCGCTGGTGTAAACTTCCTAAGAACTTAAATTCAACCTGAATAAAACTTGCTGTTTTTTCGTGACTCTGTGTAGCACTTCACACTTGTGGCTTGTTTGTTTTTTTTAAATCTGGGTTATTTGTCCTAGAAGATCGGAGTTTGGCGGGCCAACGTGACCGAGAGATAGGGAAGTCTCAAGAGTTGGACCAGCATGAAAATATAATTGGGCAAAGAGAAACCTTGGTGAAGATAGCATTATGCCTTAACTATGCCCTTGTGGCCTTAGATCCAACTACCCCAGAGCAGGGGTGCAGCGGGGTGGCAAGAGAACAACCACGCAGTGTTGGAAGGCACCGTCATAGGCAGTGAGTCAAGATTGCTGAACACACCTGTAGGCCAAATAATTAACTTGACAGCTTTATAGGAATGCTCTCCTTTTCTCTTACCTTTTTTTTTTTTTTTGACCCATTACTTTCAGTAATGATGGCAAGTCAACATCTCCCCCTCACTGCGTTAGAGATTATAATGTCAAAAGGGCCTTTGTAATGTTGTTTGTGTCTTAATAAACCTGTCAGCTGAGGTTACGTTATTTTCTCATTTCCATCAGGGAGACACACAATGGTGCAGCTGGGCAAAGATGCCAGGTCGTGGTGTGTGTTTTCGGGTTGGTGTGATGTGCCGTGTCCCAGCAATGCCATGGCTGCGAGGGAACACTTGCCAAAGAATAGGCTCTTCTCTTCATTAGGGCCCCGCTGACGTTTTGGTGGGATGTCATTCTGTAATCCTTGTGTGCTGTCAGGGGCATTGTTAATAACCTCTTACCGACGCTTTCACTCTTTCTCCTGGTGTTCTGATTGGTTAATATCCATCCTGCCCAGAGACTAAATATGGTGGCATTATTTTTATGTTCCCCAAAGCTTCAGCAATTGTCCATTAATTACTGACTTAAGTTTGTGATTTTCGACTAAGCCCAGAGAAACAAAAGTGTTTGTTTTTCTTGGGATCCTGCTTTGAGACAGGCACTACCCTGAATGCTTGGTGTATAAGGGTAAAAAAGCCGACACCATCCCTGCCTTCTTGGGACTCACTGTCAAGTAGCAGAAATGGTCACATAATCACATAAGCAAGTGCATATCAATGCTCTGAAGGTAAGGAAAGTGATTCCACAAGGCTATAGATCAGTGATGCTCAGCTGGAAGTGACTTTGCTTCCCAGGGTCATTTGGCAATGTCTGGAGACTTCTTTGGGTGTTAAAACTGAGAGGTGGGTGCTTCTAGCATCTAATGAATGTTGCTAATCCACAGGCACAGGATAGACCCCACACCAAAGAACTGCCTGTCCCCAACTGGCAGTAAGTAGTGCCTAGGCTGGGAAACTGCTCTGGAGTGTGGAACACTGGCCTGGGATGACAGGAGGCTTCCTCGTCGGAGGTCTGAAGGACGGGCAGGAGTCAGCAAGGTGGTGGAGATGGGTGGGGAAGAGTTCTAGACAGGAGGACACGTGCAAAGGAAGGGGCATAGAGTCTGGGGGGAACTGAAAGAGCCTTTGCGAACATGAAGAGAGCACATTGAATGTGCCTAGGTGGGTAGAGGCTGTGGACCACCAGCAGCCTTGGAGTCCCCAGAGGGTCACACAGGCTTGTCCTGTAAGATGAGATCTAAGGTGAATTCAAGAACTCTAGTGTGGTAAAGGCGGAAACCACCCAACCTCTGGAGGCAACACAGCTACATGTGTTGCCACAGAAAAGAACACATGTTTCGGAACCCGGTACAGCTGGGCTTGAATCCCAGCTCTGTTTCTTATGCCCTGGCTGAGTTTGGACACATTGCTTGACCTAACCCGTCCTCTGTTTCCGTGTAAGCATTATAATGCTCGCTTATAGAGGCAGTGTGGAGAGTAACAGAGATAACCCCTCTACTGTGTCTTCTGCAGAAATTTCCCCTCTGGTCTTCAGTCCCAGCTCAAGCTAAAGGGATCTTATCCAAAACCAAGAGAACTGCCTAGGAACCTAGGACTCTTTTGAGATCTTTTTAAAGTTCTGGGACCCCCGGCCATTAAGGACCGGGTGTCCTACACCCTGTTAAACTGTCGCCAGCTTTGTTGTGAGCCTGAGCCCTTCCCTCATAGGGAAGACCCTATAGGATCTTGTGGTTTAGTTATTTACTTTAGCTGAAAGTTCCAATTATAATTCAGGTTTCCTAATATCCAGAGAAGCCACAGGGGGACATTCTAGCTTAGGAATTTACTTGTAAAGAAGTTTATTGTGACGTGTGTTTTTAGAAGTCGATGGGGAGGAATATAATACAGCGGCCAACAGTACTGGCTCTGGAGCCAGTCCTGGGTTCCCATCCCTACTTCTCTTATTAATTGTCATTTCTTTTCTAGACAGTTTCTCTTTATAAGAGGCTAAAAATGAAACACATCTCATAACGAAAGAAAATCATGTATGTAAGCATATAGCAGGGCAGCCAGCAAGCACAGAGAACAGAACAAGTAGTCAGAGAGGAGAAAGCCAGATTTCCACTCCTGTGAGTCCCAAGGCAATTCTCTTTTATAAACACTTAGGGAAACTGAGTCTGAACTGCAGGCTCTAACTGGTTAAATAAATGAGTGAATAAATGAATCCAGGAACGAACAAGCAAATGTGAAAATTCACATCTGACCACTACTTCTGGTGTTCGGTCCAAATTCCATCCTTTCAGACACAGAGGATTTAGATAGGTGACTGTACAAAATGTAAAGATGGGTTTCAAAAGTAAAATGAAAAGATCTGCCTGAGACATGACTAGAAATCAACAAAAATAATTTTGAAAAATACTACAAAGTGGTCTTTCCTCTATTGGAAATCTAAAACCCACTGGCCTCAAAAAAGCTTTTCTTTCCTGTAGATATAGGGTTGGAATGACCTTTAAGAGGTCATTCTGCCCATCCCTCCCCCTCTTCACAGAGCTGGACTCTTCACATTTTACACAAGGGCTCCCCGGCTTTCCCTAACATGCTCCCAGATGCATTTCTCTCCATGATCTGTGCTGTGTTGCAGCTTTGCTGTTGGCAGTTCTTTCCAACATCAGGCTGACGTTCTTCTTGCTGTTAACCGGCAGTGTGGCCTTTGCTCCATTCTGAGCAGAGACACACCATCCACTTGTGCCGATTTAAGGGTGAACGTATCTACCCTGAACCTACACAGTGAGATCCAAGAGGAAGCAGGTGCTGTCGAGCCCGCCCGATGGGCATTGATTTTTCCCGGGTGGTTCCTCTTTGTGTGCCTCCACATACTGCTTGTGACTTTCAGCCCCGTCTTCCTTTCATTTAATAGAAACAGGGGCACACAGCTGCTTGCTTATTTCTGCCTCTTCTGTTGGTTCTGGCATGATTCTTTTCTCCCAAATGGAGGTCCCTCCTGAGTTACCTATCTTGAAATTCTCTCCACGCGTAGTGCACCTTCTGTTCCCGGCCAACTTCCTTTCCCCAAAGCACGCCCCTTTGTTTCCCTTCTAGGAGGAATGATGCCCTTGGAAGTGTCTTCTTTCCTGTTGACTAAACCACTTCAACTCTTCCAGAAGCAGGACCCAGCTCAGGCCTTGTTAGTGGACTTGGCATCTGTGAATTGCGTTATTAATAATTGTGCATACGAAATGCCTGTGGAATCCTAAGCACCGGCCACAACTCAGGCCCTGTCCTGGTCACAGGCATGGAAATTAAACATGTATTCGGGAGTAGCCATGACCGTGGCAGGCAGTTTTGCTTTTACAAGCTCTGTGATGAAGACGGGGCGGGCGTTCGTCCTGTCGACTGCCACAGACTTTTCAGCCAGAAGGACAACACAGTTGGCAGTGCTACTGATCTGCCACCTTTTAATGGCCTGATAATTTTAAATGGCGGGCAGATAAAAACAGAGGAACTGAACATAGCCACACACTGCTCTCCTGACTGCCACATCCCTCAGGTGGGATGTGGCTCAAGGGCAGAGAAGCCAAGTCAGATTGTAACTGGCCAGAAACTCACTGTCGTCTCTTTTTGCCATTACAAGCATGTTACGAAAGAAACACTGTTTCTGTGTCAGAATATGGAATGGATAATGGTCCCCTTTTGCTCTGTTTGAAACAGAAGTAAAAACATTTGTGAAAATGATCAGCATCATATTGTTTGTCGTTTGTACTTCAGGAGAAATTTGAACCTGTGCTTTAATTAACTTCTGTTGCTCCCGCTGCTATGTTCTCTTGCTCTGGAGCCCACTCGTCCTCTCCCTTCCCCTCAGCTCTGTTTTACAAGTAACAATGTGTTATTGGTTTGGAATTGATTTGGGTGTCATATGTTGTCATTTGATAGAAAACAGTTTAGCTAAACTGCTTGACATTAGAACAGCTGGTGATGTCACTTTTGTTAATGTCCTTAACCACATTTTTAACACAACAGCAGATGCTCTTCACAAAAGCCATTTTCCTTCTCTATCTGATTGTGTAAAATCAGCTTCACGAAAGGCTCTGACTTGAGCAGAAGTCCCAGGAGTGGTTCGCTTGACCTCAGCAGGGAAACGTTTTTTAGGATCTCGAGTTCTCTGGCAATGTTGGAAACAAAAAGACAGTTGTAAAAAACCAACATTGCAAATCCGGTTTCTTCTGTAACAGAAATGCTCCGAAGATGTGCACGAAGTGGTGGCACTCAGGGAGGACAGGCTTTGTGACTGTACAGCAGCAAAACAGCACAAGGAACTGTGGCGGCCAGTGGAGATGCAGAGCTCTGCCATCCCTGGCAGTTGTGTGACGTCATCATCGCTTTTTTTTTTTTAACATCTTTATCGGAGTATAATTGCTTTACAATGGTGTGCTAGTTTCTGCTTTATAACAAAGTGAATCAGCTACACATGTTCCCATTTCTCTTCCCTCCTGCGTCTCCCTCCCTCCCACCCTCCCCATCCCACCCCTCCAGGCGGTCACAAACCACCCAGCTGATCTCCCTGTGCTGCACGGCTGCTTCCTACTAGCTATCCACTTTATGCTTGGTAGTGTATATATGTCCATGCCACTCTCTCACCTCATCACAGCTTACCCCTCACCCTCCCCATCTCCTCAAGTCCATGCTCTAGTAGGTCTGTGTCTTTATTCCCATCTTGCCCCTAGGTTCATCACCGCTTTTTAATTCCTAATTTTTAGGGGAAAAAAATACCCAGCCTTCTCTCCCTCCCTCCCTTGCTTAACCAAGGCATTTTCTGGTCAAGCAAACACACACACACACACACACACACACACACACACACACATAATGGGATTAGTTTTCTGAAACATTTGGCAGTCATGCAACACAATGTGAAAAATTCCCCTGAAAGATTTCTAGTAAAATGCTTTTCTATATCACAGATGTCTGGCTTTTAGGTCTTATCCCAAGTTCATTTCACTGCCTTGTTCATGAGTGTTTGGAAGTACACTGTCATGAAAATCACAGTGCACGTTGGCTTGTATGTTTGTTCATGGCCGTTAACAGGTATTTATGCAACTGTTGCTGAGTGTGGGGCAGTATATTCTCAAGGCTAAGAGCATGTTCCCTGGAGTCTGAAGTCCAGTCATGTGGCGTCTCTACTGTTTATGAACGCTCTGATGGGGCATGACAGTTAACTGTGCTTCAGTTTCATCAGCTTTATTTTTTTTTTTTATTTTTTTTAACATCTTTATTGGGGTATAATTGCTTTACAATGGTGTGTTAGTTTCTGCTTTATAACAGAGTGAGTCAGTTATACATATATATATGTTCCCATATCTCTTCCCTCTTTGTCTCCCTCCCTCCCACCCTCCCTATCCCACCCCTCCAGACAGCCACAAAGAACCGAGCCGGTTTCCCTGTGCCATGCGGCTGCTTCCCACTGGCTATCTACCTTACGTTTGTTAGTATATATATGTCCATGTCTCTCTCTCGCCCTAACACACCTCACCCTTCCCCCTCCCCATATCCTCAAGTCTGTTCTCCAGTAGGTCTCTGTCTTTATTCCTGTTTTACCCCTAGGTTCTTCATAACATTTTTTTTCTTAAATCCCATATATATGTTAGCATACGGTATTTGTCCTTCTCTTTCTGACTTACTTCACTCTGTATGACAGACTCTAGATCTATCCACCTCATTACAAATAGCTCAATTTCGTTTCTTTTTATGGCTGAGTAATATTCCATTGTATATATGTGCCACATCTTCTTTATCCATTCATCCGACGACGGGCACTTAGGTTGTTTCCATCTCCGGGCTATTGTAAATAGAGCTGCAATGAACATTTTGGTACATGACTCTTTCTGAATTCTGGTTTCCTCAGGGTATATACCTAGTAGTGGGATTGCTGGGTCATATGGTAGTTCTATTTGTAGTTTTTTAAGGAACCTCCATACTGTTCTCCATAGTGGCTGAACCAATTCACATTCCCACCAGCAGTGCAAGAGTGTTCCCTTTTCTCCACACCCTCTCCAGCATTTATTGTTTCTAGATTTTTTGATGATGGCCATTCTGACTGGTGTGAGATGATATCTCATTGTAGTTTTGATTTGCATTTCTCTAATGATTAATGATGTTGAGCATTCTTTCATGTGTTTGTTGGCAGTCTGTATATCTTCTTTGGAGAAATGTCTATTTAGGTCTTCTGCCCATTTTTGGATTGGGTTGTTTATTTTTTTGTTATTGAGCTGCATGAGCTGCCTGTAAATTTTAGAGATTAATCCTTTGTCAGTTGATTCATTTGCAAATATTTTCTCCCATTCTGAGGGCTGTCTTTTGGTCTTGTTTATGGTTTCCTTTGCTGTGCAAAAGCTTTGAAGTTTCATTAGGTCCCATTTGTTTATTTTTGTTTTTATCTCCATTACTCTAGGAGATGGGTCAAGAAGGATCTTGCTGTGATTTATGTCATAGAGTGTTCTGCCTATGTTTTCCTCTAAGAGTTTGATAGTTTCTGGCCTTACATTTAGGTCTTTAATCCATTTTGAGCTTATTTTTGTGTATGGTGTTAGGGAGTGATCTAATCTCATACTTTTACATGTACCTATCCAATTTTCCCAGCACCACTTATTGAAGAGGCTGTCCTTTCTCCACTGTATATTCCTGCCACCTTTATCAAAGATAAGGTGACCATATGTGCATGGGTTTATCTCTGGGCTTTCTATCCTATTCCATTGATCTATCTTTCTGTTTTTGTGCCAGTACCATACTGTCTTGATTACTGTAGCTTTGTAGTATAGTCTGAAGTCAGGCAGCCTGATTCCTCCAGCTCCATTTTTTGTTCTCAAGATTGCTTTGGCTATTCGGGGTCTTTTGTGTTTCCATACAAATTGTGAAATTTTTTGTTCTAGTTCTGTGAAAAATGCCAGTGGTAGTTTGATAGGGATTGCATTGAATCTATAGATTGCTTTGGGAAGTAGAGTCATTTTCACAATGTTGATTCTTCCAATCCAAGAACATGGTATATCTCTCCATCTGTTTGTATCATCTTTAATTTCTTTCATCAGTGTCTTATAATTTTCTGCATACAGGTCTTTTGTCTCCTTAGGTAGGTTTATTCCTAGATATTTTATTCTTTTTGTTGCAATGGTAAATGGGAGTGTTTTCTTGATTTCACTTTCAGATTTTTCATCATTAGTATATAGGAATGCCAGAGATTTCTGTGCATTAATTTTGTATCCTGCTACTTTACCAAATTCATTGATTAGCTCTAGTAGTTTTCTGGTAGCATCTTTAGGATTCTCTATGTAGAGTATCATGTCATCTGCAAACAGTGACAGCTTTACTTCTTCTTTTCCGATTTGGATTCCTTTTATTTCCTTTTCTTCTCTGATTGCTGTGGCTAAAACTTCCAAAACTATGTTGAATAAGAGTGGTGAGAGTGGGCAACCTTGTCTTGTTCCTGACCTTAGTGGAAATGCTTTCAGTTTTTCGCCATTGAGGATGATGTTGGCTGTGGGCTTGTCATATACGGCCTTTATTATATTGAGGAAAGTTCCCTCTACACCTACTTTCTGCAGGGTTTTTATCATAAATGGGTGTTGAATTTTGTCAAAAGCTTTCTCTGCATCTATTGAGATGATCATATGGTTTTTCTCCTTCAATTTGTTAATATGGTTAATCACATTGATAGATTTGCGTATATTGAAGAATCCTTGCATTCCTGGAATAAACCCCACTTGATCATGGTGTATGATCCTTTTAATGTGCTGTTGGATTCTGTTTGCTAGTATTTTGTTGAGGATTTTTGCATCTATGTTCATCAGTGATATTGGCCTGTAGTTTTCTTTCTTTGTGACATCCTTGTCTGGTTTTGGTATCAAGGTGATGGTGGCCTCGTAGAATGAGTTTGGGAGTGTTCCTCCCTCTGCTATATTTTGGAAGAGTTTGAGAAGAATAGGTGTTAGCTCTTCTCTAAATGTTTGATAGAATTCGCCTGTGAAGCCATCTGGTCCTGGGCTTTTGTTTGTTGGAAGATTTTTAATCACAGTTTCAATTTCAGTGTTTGTGATTGGTCTGTTCATATTTTCTATTTCTTCCTGATTCAGTCTTGGCAGTTTGTGCATTTCTAAGAATTTGTCCATTTCTTCCAGATTGTCCATTTTATTGGCATAGAGTTGCTTGTAGTAATCCCTCATGATTTTTTGTATTTCTGCAGTGTCAGTTGTTACTTCTCCTTTTTCATTTCTGATTCTATTGATTTGAGTCTTCTCCCTTATTTTCTTGATGAGTCTGGCTAATGGTTTATCAATTTTGTTAATCTTCTCAAAGAACCAGCTTTTAGTTTTATTGATCTTTGCTATTGTTTCCTTCATTTCTTTTTCATTTATTTCTGATCTGATTTTTATGATTTCTTTCCTTCTGCTAACTCTGGGGTTTTTTTGTTCTTCTTTCTCTAATTGCTTGAGGTGCAAGGTTAGGTTGTTTATTCGAGATGTTTCCTGCTTCTTAAGGTGGGCTTGTATTGCTATAAACTTCCCTCTTAGAACTGCTTTTGCTGCATCCCATAGGTTTTGGGTCGTTGTATCTCCATTGTCATTTGTTTCTAGGTATTTTTTAATTTCCTCTTTGATTTCTTCAGTGATCACTTCGTTACTAAGTAGTGTATTGTTTAGCCTCCATGTGTTTGTATTTTTTACTGCTCTTTTCCTATAATTGATATCTAATCTCATGGCGTTGTGGTCGGAAAAGATACTTGATATAATTTCAATTTTCTTAAATTTACCAAGGCTTGATTTGTGACCCAAGATATGATCTATCCTGGAGAATGTTCCATGAGCACTTGAGAAAAATGTGTATTCTGTTGTTTTTGGATGGAGTGTCCTATAAATATCAATTAAGTCCATCCTGTTTAATGTATCATTTAAAGCTTGTGTTTCCTTATTTATTTTCATTTTGGATGATCTGTCCATTGGTGAAAGTGGGGTGTTGAAGTCCCCTACTATGAATGTGTTACTGTCGATTTCCCCTTTTATGGCTGCTAGTTTTTGCCTTATGTATTGAGGTGCTCCTATGTTGGGTGCATAAATATTTACAATTGTTATATCTTCTTCTTGGATCGATCCCTTAATCATTATGTAGTGTCCTTCTTTGTCTCTTCTGATAGTCCTTATTTTAAAGTCTATTTTGTCTGATATGAGAATTGCTACTCCAGCTTTCTTTTGGTTTCCATTTGCATGGAATATCTTTTTCCATCCCCTTACTTTCAGTCTGTATGTGTCTCTAGGTCTGAAGTGGGTCTCTTGTAGACAGCATATATATGGGTCTTGTTTTTGTATCCATTCAGCCAATCTGTGTCTTTTGGTGGGAGCATTTAGTCCATTTACATTTAAGGTAATTATCGATATGTATGTTCCTATTCCCATTTTCTAAATTGTTTTGGGTTCGTTATTATAGGACTTTTCCTTCTCTTGTGTTTTTGTCTAGAGAAGTTCCTTTAGCATTTGTTGTAAAGCTGGTTTGGTGGTGCTGAACTCTCTCAGCTTTTGCTTGTCTGTAAAGGTTTTAATTTCTCCATCAAATCTGAATGAGATCCTTGCTGGGTAGAGTAATCTTGGTTGCAGGTTTTTCTCCTTCATCACTTTCAGTATGTCCTGCCACTCCCTTCTGGCTTGTAGAGTTTCTGCTGAGAGATCAGCTGTTAACCTTATGGGGATTCCCTTGTGTGTTATTTGTTGTTTTTCCCTTGCTGCTTTTAATATGCTTTCTTTGTATTTAGTTTTTGACAGTTTGATTAATATGTGTCTTGGCGTATTTCTCCTTGAATTTATCCTGTATGGGACTCTCTGTGCTTCCTGGACTTGATTAACGATTTCCTTTCCCATATTAGGGAAGTTTTCAACTATAATCTCTTCAAATATTTTCTCAGTCCCTTTCTTTTTCTCTTCTTCTTCTGGAACCCCTATAATTCGAATGTTGGTGCGTTTAATGTTGTCCCAGAGGTCTCTGAGACTGTCCTCAGTTCTTTTCATTCTTTTTTCTTTATTCTGCTCTGCAGTAGTTATTTCCACTATTTTATCTTCCAGGTCACTTATCCGTTCTTCTGCCTCATTTATTCTGCTATTGATCCCATCTAGAGTATTTTTCATTTCATTTATTGTGTTGTTCATCATTGTCTGTTTCATCTTTATTTCTTCTAGGTCCTTGTTAACTGCTTCTTGCATTTTGTCCATTCTATTTCCAAGATTTTGGATCATCTTTACTATCATTATTCTGAACTCTTTTTCAGGTAGACTGCCTATTTCCTCTTCATTTGTTAGGTCTGGTGGGTTTTTATCCTGCTCCTTCATCTGCTGTGTGTTTTTCTGTCTTCTCATTTTGCTTATCTTACTGTGATTGGGTTCACCTTTTTGCAGGCTGCAAGTTCGTAGCTCCCGTTGTTTTTGATGTCTGTCTCCAGTGGCTAAGGTTGGTTCAGTGCGTTGTGTAGGCTTCCTGGTGGAGGGGACTAGTGGCTGTGTTGTGGTGTATGAGGCTAGATCTTGTCTCTCTAGTGGGCAGGTCCACGTCTGGTGGTGTGTTTTGGGGTGTCTGTGGACTTATTATGATTTTAGGCAGCCTCTCTGCTAGTGGGTGGGGTTGTGTTCCTGTTTGGGGACTAGTGCCTGTGTTGTGGTGTATGAATGAGCCTAGATCTTGTCTCTCTAGTGGGCAGGTCCACGTCTGGTGGTGTGTTTTGGGGTGTCTGTGGACTTATTATGATTTTAGGCAGCCTCTCTGCTAGTGGGTGGGGTTGTGTTCCTGTTTTGCTATATGGTTGGCATAGGTTGTCCAGCACTGTAGCTTGCTGGTCGTTGAGCGAAGCTGGGTGCTGGTGTTGAGATGGAGATCTCTGGGAGATTTTCGCCGTTTGATATTATGTGGGGCTGGGAGGTCTCTTCTTGACGAGTGTTCTGAAGTTGGCTCTCCCACCTCAGAGGCAGAGTCCTGACTCCTGGCTGGAGCAGCAAGAGCCTTTCATCCACTCGGCTCAGAATAAAAGGGAGAGAAAGTAGAGAGAATTAGTATAAGTAGGAGGAAATAGGAAAGAAAGAAAGAAAGAAAGAAAGAGAGGAGGGAAGGAAGGAAGGAGGGAAGGAAGAAAGAAAGAAAGAAGAAAAGAAAGGAAGAAGGCAAGAAGGAAAGAAAGGAGGGAGGGAGGGAGGAGGGAAGGAAGGAAGGAATGAGGGAAGGAAGGAGAAAATACAGAAAGAAAGAAGATACAGTAAAATAAAATAAAGTATAATAAAGTTATTGAATTAAAAAAATAATTATTTAGAGGGAAAAAAAAAAGGGAAGGATAGAACCTTAGGACAAATGGTGGAAGCAAAGTTATAGAGACAAAATCTTACATAGAAGCATACATATACCCTCACAAAAAGAGGTAAAGTGGAAAAAATCATAAAACTTGCTCTCCAAGTCCACCTCCTCAATTTGGGACGATTCGTTGTCTCAAAAAGGGAGGGAAGGAAGGAAGGAAAGATAGAAAGAAGGTAAAGTATAATAGAGTTCTTTAAATTAAAATTAATTATTAAGAAAAAAATTTTAAAAAAAACATGGTCGGATAGAACGCTGGGCCAAATGGTGGAAGCAAACCTATACAGACAAGATCTCACACAGAAGCATACACATACACATTCACAAAAAGAGGAAAAGGGGAAAAAATCATAGATCTTGCTCTAGAAGTCCGCCTCCTCAATTTGGGATGATTCGCTGTCTATTCATGTATTCCACAGAGGCAGGGTACATCAAATTGATTGTGTAGCTTTAATCCGCTGTTTCTGAGGCTGCTGGGAGAGATTTCCCTTTTTCTTCTTTGTTCTCACAGCTCACAGGGGCTCAGCTTTCGATTTGGCCCTGCCTCTGCGTGTAGGTCGCTGGAGGGCGTCTGTTTTTTGCTCAGACAGGACGGGGTTAAAGGAGCCGCTGACTCGGGGGCTCTGGCGCTCTCAGGCCGGGGGGCGGGGAGGGGCACGGAGTGCGGGGCGGGCGTGCGGCGGCAGAAGGCGGCGTGACGTTGCAGCAGCCTGAGGCCCGCCGTGTGTTCTCCCTGAGAAATTGTCCCTGGGTCCCGGGAACCTGGCAGTGGCGGGCTGCACAGGCTCCCCGGAAGAGGGGTGGGGGCCGTGACCTGTGCTCGCACACAGGCCCCTTGGTGGCGGCAGCAGCAGCCTTAGCGTCTCCCGCCCGTCTCTGGTTTCCGAGCTTTTAGCCGCGGCTCGCGCCCGTCTCTGGAGCTCCTTTAGGCAGCGCTCTTAAAACCCCTCTCCTCGCGCACCAGGAAACACAGAGGCAAGAAAAGGTCTCTTGCCTCTTGGGTAGGTCCAGACTTTTCCCCGGACTCCCTCCCGGCTAGCCGTGGCGCACTAACCCCTTCGGGCTATGTTCAAGCCGCCAACCCCAGTCCTCTCCCTGAGCTCCGACCGAAACCGAAACCGAGCCTCAGCTCGCAGCCCCGCCCGCCCCCGGCGGGTGAGCACACGAGCCTCTCGGGCTGGTGAGCGCCGGTCGGCGCCGATCCTCTGTGCGGGAATCTCTCCGCTTTGCCCTCCGCGCCCCTGTTGCTGTGCTGTCCTCCGCGGCTCCGAAGCTCCCCGCTCCGCCTCCCGCAATCTCTGCCCGCGAAGGGGCTCCTAGTGTGTGGAGACCTTTCCTCCTTCATGGTTCCCTCCCACTGGTGCAGGTACCGTCCTTATCCTTTAGTCTCTGTTTATTCTTTTTTCTCTTGCCCTACCCAGGTACGTGGGGAGTTTCTTGCCTTTGGGGAGGTCTGAGGTCTCCTGCCAGCGTTCAGTAGGTGTTCTGTAGGAGTTGCTCCACGTGTAGATGTATTTCTGGTGTATCTGTGGGGAGGAAGGTGATCTCTGCGTCTTACTCCTCCGCCATCTTGGAAAGAGTCTCCTCTTCATCAGCTTTAAAATTGGGATGATTATGGTACCAATCTCAAAGGTCTTTCGATGGATAAAATGAGCTAAGCTATGCAAAAACTAATAGATGTGTAAGAGTAGTGCCTGGTGTACAGAAAGCACTAAAAAATGGTAACTGGTGTTATTATTTCTGCCCTAAAAACGTATGTTGCTGAGAAGACATGTGCTTTCTTAACATTTTGTGATGGACTCTTCAACATCTGCTGTACCCCCTCATAATTTAGTCTAAACCCTGTGAAAATTGGTTCATGAATGTGTATGTGCATGTGTTGAGGGGATCGTCCTCTTTGTATGTATAAAGCATTGGTGTACATACAGTAAATAGAGATTCTGTATATCTGTGGTATTAATATTTCATGGGGGGCTTCCCTGGTGGTGCAGTGGTTGAGAGTCCGCCTGCCGATGCAGGGGACATGGGTTCGTGCCCAGTCCGGGAAGATCCCACATGCCGCAGAGCAGCTGGGCCCGTGAGCCATGGCCGCTGAGCCTGCGTGTCCGGAGCCTGTGCTCTGCAACGGGAGAGGCCACAACAGTGAGAGGCCCACATACTGCCAAAAAAAAAGAAATATATTTCACGGGGTGGGGATGATTAGGAAAAAAATATCTGAAGAGGCTTCTTAGGGAGGTAATAATGAAAATTAAAACTTTTGGCAAACATTAGTCTAAAACCAGTATTGATGTCCTCCAGCTAGAGACCACCAGGAACACAGCTGGAGTGGAAAAAGCTGGGTTCGTTATTCATTGCAGGAAGGAGAACACACACTACGGAGAGCCATGGGGTGTCTAAGTAAGAAGAGCCTGGTTAAAAGGATTTGAGCTTTGACTGGATGATTTAGGGAAGGTCCGTGGGGATGAGGTTCATTCTGGGTTGCATGCTGTCACTAAGTTGGGAGCAATTCTATAATTGGGTGTCTCAGTAAATCTCTATGGGGAGGGTGGGCTAGAGTGAGGCTAAAGCTGTAACTCCTGCAGAAGCACCTGTCACTCATATTAGCCAAGGCAGGGCAGTGTTGGGTGTTTTGTGGGTTGTACAGTAACCGTGTTTCTGTCTGTGCTTAGGCAAAATTGTCAGGTGGTCTTGTCTTACTTAACTTGATCTCAGCATGACCTTTCCTGAGGCGCTGGTGTTCTGTGAGGTTGCTTATGTCCAGCAGGAGAGCAGTGTGGCCTTGCTGTGTGCACTGGGGCAGCTTCTCACACTGAGGCCTGGCTGTCAGACCAGCAGCCCACATGTCTGGGGCCCTTTCTTTCCCTCCCTCCTACCCTTACCTCCCTCCTCCTTCCTTCCTCCCCAGAGTATTTCCATCAAGTATGCCAGGTACTGATTCAAAGGTGAGCTGGTCTGAACCAGTTTGGGTCATGGAGCAGCAAGGAGAAGCTTGCTAGGATTTCTAAGAATGAAAAGCTAGTCTGTTTTAGGAATTGCACGGGAACGCGGGGCACCAATTACTCCTGGCAGCCATCTAATCAGCATGGGGGGAACTAGCCTTAGGACGAAGCCTTCACCGGGTCTGTAGAGCAGAGAGCTCATAAGCTCTGGGGCCATGGATGACGCTGCAAGTCACTGAGCCTGCCTGATGTCTGTACCTCCTGTTTGGGGTTTTAGTGACTTTCTAGGTTCTGTCGCTGAAAACATCCTAACTAAGGCTCTTGTGCATTTCCATCTGTGAGAGACAGACATATCTGAAAGGTTATATGTAAAGAAGATTGTGTTTTGTTTTGTTTTAAATCATGGACATTTAGTTCCTTTTGCAAAATAATTCTGTGAAGAACTTTTGAAAATATTTAAGTGGAAAGATGAAGCATTGTTTATTCGTGGGGCAATATTTTGCTCTTTAGGCCTCATTCTCTGGGCCAGGGTTACCGTGGGACAGTTTGGTGAAGGTTTGCCGCCTTCATTCTCCCTTTTCTTCAGAGCTTTCATATGCAGGCTCTCTTTGCTGCCTGCCTTTAGCTCGCCACACACCATACTGCTCTGGCTTCTAATCACAAGGGCTATTATTATTCTTTCCTCAGAATATCATAGAATGTTTAAACTGGAAGGGACCTCAGAGGTCATCTAATCAAAACCCTCACTCAAAAGATGAGTAGACCGAGACCCAGGGAATTGGGACTTCACAAAGGTCAAGCACCTACTGGCAGAAAAACTGGACTTTTCCATGCTGCAAGGGATTAAAAAGACGATTGGTGTGCCTGCTACCACTTCTGAATCCTACATCCTTGATAGGCATGACTAATCACTCACTGTACTCCTCTCAGCCAGGTGCCCAGGCCGTCTTACAATCCTCAACCCTGCGCTCCAGAAACCTGTACCCATCAATCATTGTTGGCATATGCCTTGAAACCATTGCTGTACCGTGTACACTTTATAAATCAATATTTATTTCTTAAGAAGGGGTAGCTATTTACGTACAGAGATACATTTTAATCATAAGTGCCATATTTAATGCTTGTGTCTTATACATCTAATATGTAACTATATAGGAAAGAAGTGTAGTTTTTCTAGCGTATTAAAGTACAGTAATTAAGACCCAATATTACTTTTGCTGCCAAGAGGAAAGAGTCACAATGTGTACCTTCTGTACAAAATATTGAAGAGGAATGGACTTGAACTTTTGTAATAGAATCCCTAAAGCTTTTTGTGTTGTTTTTAACTTTTAGGATTATGTGTCTGATGTCAGGCTGCTGTAATAACTGGGTACTTTTAAACAACTCCATTTTAAGACAGTTTCTTAATTTTAAATATCTAATTGACCTTTTTTATAATGTTACTTTTTAATCTAGAAAATAGTTCTAATCTTATGATGGTTACTAAACAACAATTAAAAAGAAATCTCAATAGGTTTTTAAAGCTTCTATTTACTTAAGAGGGAGCAATGTGTGGCTTTTGCACCCTTTAAGTCTCTTGGCCATAAGTGACAGAGGGGATGGACTTAACCTGGGTTGTGGTTGGGATGGGACAGGTGGCCCTAGTAAATCGCTTACCTTTCATTTCTGGGATTCCACAAAAATCACAAACAACAAACTAAAGCTAAAGCATGTAGTGAAAATGGTCCATGTTATGAGTGTTGAAGGAATCCAAAGAAAGACCTGAGAGACTCTGCTAGATTCAGGAGGCCACACCTGGGTCAGTTACTCTGCTGGGCATTGGGGGTTTTTGACGGCCCAGCCTGGCTCATGACCCTCTCGTCGGCCTGTGTGAGAGAAGAGTTGTATTTGACCACCTAACCAGGACCACAACAGGTGTGAGAGAGGAGCAGTTCTGCAAAGGAAAAACAGTGTTATTGTCAGTATTGGGAAAGGATGCTGGGCCGGAAGTAGTAACAGTCTGTTGTAGGCAGTTTTGTTTCATGTCTGACTTCCCGTGTGGGGTGGTGGTGGAGGCAGGGCGTGGTGGGGATGGTGTCCTGCTTTTGCCTCGTTTGACTCAGCATCTGTGGCTGGCTTGAAGCTGCAGGTGGAGCAATTCAGGATTTAAGGAATGGGAACATACACAGTCAAGAGAACTAAAAAGCACTGTCATCCAGCTGTAGGACTGAGATTTGCGGTTTTATACTTTAACACAACATATTACATGAAACGGGGAATGGGAACAGACCACAAGACCACAGAGCCTTTCTTATTCTTGAAGAACCTGACTTGTGTCTGGGATTCTCTGCCACTTTTGGAAATATTTCAGGGTGATGTTTCCGCTTTTCTTTCCACCACTGAATAGTTTAAATATAAATTGACTTTTCAGAGAAGCAAATGTTTCATATAGGAATAAGTAAGCGTCATAGAGAGCACTTCGTAGCAGATGATGATTAATTGTGCCTTTTAATCATAGTTCCATTATCATATGAAACAGTCATGTCATCGGATCCATTTCACTTAATGAAGGTTTAGCCCAACTAGGAGCATATTTGCATTAATGAGGCATCACAGGTTATTAATTGAAATCTAATAACAGCTTGGACTACTATAAGTTTGCATTAATTGGAAACAGAATTGTGGATTTATTGGCAATATACTTCTTGTCATCTTAGAGAAACGATTCCTTGATGGTATTAAAGGCCATTTTTGTACCAACTGGAATTCCCGGTTCTTCTATGTTGATTTTATTTTAAACTGGAATAACCCTTCATGACTGATTTCTAAAGTGAACTTTTTGGTAAGCCTGGTACCATCCCACCATGGTCTGTTTGGTCTTTGCCCTGTTCATCAGCCAACTACTAAGGGAAGGAATATGGAGTGAGGTGAGTGTGGGTCAAGGAAGGAATGCTCTTTGATGGCAGTTCTGTCACTGACTCGTCTCCCCAGGGAGCCCTGCCTTGGCCACCGTAACCAAAGAAGTTCCCTTCATTAGGCTCCATTAGTGCTTCTGTTTATTTCGTCTGTAGCACTTTTGGCCGATTATAACACTGTTTGTTCATCTGCCTTTTGCCTGTTTCTCTCTAGTAAGGCATCTCTAGAGAACAGGAATGGCATCTGCCTTGTTCCTCACTGTACCTCCAGCACCGAGCGCAATGTAGACGGGAAGTAAATAGTTGCTGGATGGTTAACTGGATCCTGGCTTGGGCTGGAAGAACCTGGGGAAGGTGAATTACTGTTGAAGCTACGTAATCTTCCGTGCAGAGCATAACCCCCGGGGTCTAGGAGAGAATGATAAAATGCTGACCTAAAAAGTTACCCTCCAGTCATTCTGTGCCCTTGGCGTTTCTATTCCAGAAGCTTGGCCTTAGGATATTGCTGAATTTAATTGAGTCTGGATTGGTGTCCCTGAGATGGGGCTGGCGGGGGTGGGACAAGGAATAGAAAAAGTCCCTTGGTATTGTGTCTCCTGACAATTGAGAGCTGTGTTTTCTAACGCTTCTTAAGTAACAATTTTATAGAAACCAACATTCATAATAAACCTCAAAATAGAATTTCAATGTAATAATTGACACTTTTGTTAAAGCTCATAGAAACCAAACAGGCAGACTCAGCTGGGTGTAGCATTGAGGTTACAAGAAGATAATTTTAGTTGGAGTTGAGAGTCTGTGCAGGTGGGGGGTAGAGGATTAGCGCTGGGAAAACTGGTACTTTTTTTTTTTTTTTTTTTATGGTGAATTGTCTGTGGCAATTACTGTCCTTTCACTTGCTGTGAAATATGGGAATATGGCACGGTGGAAAGAGCTTTCAGGAGGCCATTGGAAACCCAAGTCCTAGTCCAAGCTTTCTCACTTAATAACTGAGAGACCAAGGGAAAGTCAGTTTCCTGCATCTCACCTGGAAAACAGACATCTGTGTTGTACATCTTACAGAATTTTTGTACAGATAATCGAGGAGGATAAATAAATGCACTTGGTAAATTGTAAGACAAACGCTAGCTACTGTTATTATCCACATGCTGGCTCAGGAGCAAGAGTAGCAGTGAG
Organism: Lipotes vexillifer; assembly: GCF_000442215.2. Lineage (NCBI taxonomy): Eukaryota > Metazoa > Chordata > Mammalia > Artiodactyla > Lipotidae > Lipotes > Lipotes vexillifer. Next base: position 542,159 of record NW_006780016.1, on the reverse strand, counting down.
AGAGACCTTCCCAGGGGCAGCCTGGGTTGACTCTTGGCTAAATAGATGTAGCAGTTGTTATTTTTTCATTATGCCAGACATCTAAGATTTCACCTAGCTTTCCCGTGGAGCGTTCAGAAATCCCCCCCCCCCCCCCCGCTTTTTTTTTTTTTTTTAAACTCGAAAGTGAGCGTGAGTGATACTGAGGTTGTGCCTTAAGCAGCTTAAAGGTATCCACATTAAAGCAGTGAGATGCAGTGTTTTAAACTGCCCATTTGGAAATGATTTTTTAATTTTAATTTTTAAATTGAAGTATAGTTGACTTACATATTATATCAGTTACTGGAAATAAGTTTTTAAAAATCATAATGCTTCATCATAGACAACAGTGAAACTTACTTACTGGACGTTCCCATCCCCCGCTGATGGGGTACGGAAAGCCCATGTAGTACAGATTGAAGGCAAAGCAATGTGCAGAAGACCTTGGTGGTGGGAAGTTGTGGCAGATTTTTAAAAGAACTGCCTTTTGTAGCTTTTCAAATCTACTTTTGCTGTGCTGCATTTGGGTTCAGAGGAATTCTTAGAAACTTCTTGGTTCTCCTCTTGATGGGGAGCCTGTCAATTTATTCTCTGTTTGTGTATTGTGTGAAAACTGCCTGTGGGCAGAAAAATCCATACCCGTCTTACGTATACATGCCCTGATCTTTTACCCCTCTGGAAGTGGCTCTGACCTCCTCTCCCTCCTGGAGAAAGCTCGATAAGTTTTTTTTCCCCCCTCTGGGTTGAGGTATTGCATTACTAATATCCCAAAGAATGTTTTATTTTTAGGTAGGAGTGTAGTCACATTATTTAAGATACCAGAAACCAGTTTGTGTGAATGTGTGAGTGTGTGTATACTTCCTACCAACTAAGGGATGCTTTTTCTTATTATACAGTCTCAAAATAAAATCACCTTGCCAACAAACTTTTAAATATGAAATATGCTTGCCTTCCACTGAACACTGATGTTAACCAAGCTATGTTAAGAACAGTTGCCTCTTTAACCATGTCAGTAGGTCTAGTAGTATTTGAACATTGGTTTATCTTTGGATCATGTTATGGCACAATTTATTTATTCATTGATTCACTCATTCATTCACCAAGTATTTATAGAGTAAGTTGTATATGCCAGGCTCCATTCTTTTTGCTATGATTCAGCAGCAAATAAGACAAAAAGTCTTGTGCCCATAGAGATTACATTTCAGTGGAGAAGACAGATAATCAACAAGTCAACAAGGAAATAATGTAGTTGCTGATAGTGATGTGGCCTATGAAGGAAATAAAACAAGGGGATAGTGAGTGTTGGGAGGGGATGATGTTTTTGATAGAGTGTCCAGGGATGAGTTTTTCAAGATATGATATTTGAAGTGAATGAAGCAAAGGGGGAGGCCTTGGAAAGATCAAGGGGAAAAGTGTTCTCGTAAGTAGTACAAAGGCCTCCAGGTGTGAAAGCTTTGGGATATTGAAGGAAGAGGAAGAAAGCCAGTGGAGCTGGGGCTTTGCGAGACTGGTAGAAATTAAGGTTGGATGCGTAAGCCTGGCCAAATTAAGTCAAGAGGACCTTGTAGGCTCTGATAAGGAGTTTGCAATGGAAAGACAGTGGGGAGTGTTAAGCAGTGGTGTGATCTGATTTGTATTGTAAAAAGAATTTTATGGTGTTCTGTGGAGAACAGATAATGGAAGTAAGTTTGGAAGGGGAGAGACTGGCTGTCTAGAGGCTTTGGGAATAATTCAGAAGAGAGGTGATGGTAGCTTGGATGTAATGTTACTGGTGGAGATGGTGAGAAGTGATCAGAATCTTGATGTATTTTGAGGATATTGTACCATATTATATAATCCAGGAATGTGAACTAATATGATCAAGTCCTATTACACAATTATATAGTTTATATGCTGACTTTAGAACCTAAATTTTGGCTACTAGGACCATACTATTCTTAAATCTGACTAAATGTGTGGGGGACGGACAGAATTACAAAGCTGTGATGACTCTCATGTCCAATCTGTTGCATCAGAGTTCTTTAGATACATTATATTCCCACTAAAACATTGAAAAGATGCCAGTACAAATTCATCCAACTTTATACCTGACAAAATACAATATTGCCCTATTATCCTATTATGGCCTATAGAAAGTCTGTAAGTCCATTGCAAAGTAAATATTAGTTCATGCTGAGTTATTATTATTATTAAGTTAAGCATTATATTTGTATGAGAGAATGACCAAAGCCAGATGAAATGCCAAGGTAGAGATTTCTGGGTTTCGTCCTAATGATTTAAAACATTGCCATATTCTAGTTAGGGTAGGGGCAACAGAGATTGACTTCAATATATTTTATCCCTAAAGAGAAATTACAGTGTTGTATTCCTAAAGTCCCACTAAATGCTTGAAGGCCTTCAAATGTTGTCTGGACTAACCAGTGGTGGCATTATGGCTGCAGAAGTTCCAACAGAAAATAATACACTTCTTTTATGATAGACCCTATAGACTTTCTTAGAGTCACTGGGGTTGGAATGGACTGGATCATGTGTCTACCTCTCTACAAATGCCTGCAGCCAGGGGACTGTGATATGCCTATTGGCATATCAGACACATTCTTGATCCCTAAGGATGGAACCCTACTTACAGACTTTGAGGAGGATTGAGTCCCCAGTTGATGCCAGGCATGTTGCTGGAGGAAGGGGGAAGGGACTCTGGGGAACAAGAGATGTTCACCACCGTGATACGGTGATAGCACCGTAGCATCCTCAGGCTGCCTGCCCTCTCTGAGCTATCCTCCAGAGACCATGCAGCTCTGGACCCCTAGTTAGTGTGGCAGAGGTATTTTGCTTGAAATACCACAAGTCCTTTTTATTTGCTTTGTCCTTATAGGGGACAAAGGAAATGAAACTTAGAGATAGATCTCCAAACAGCGCAGTAGAAGAAATGCATTTTGTTTTCAACAGAGCCCATCAATTTTGATCCCGAAGAAGCATGTTGGGGTATATTCAATAATCCTCTCTTTCCAGTGGTTTATTGTGATCCACATACAGAATTCCCTCTTGGAAGTTGATGTCGATGGAGCCTGTTTTCATAGCTCTCCTTTCTAAATCCTATTACATAGGTGCCATAAAATGAACGGAGAAATGCTGAGGAAGACAAAGAAACAGCAACTTAACTGTATTCTAATTCTCACAGCAGTGGTTTCAGACCTTTAAGATCCTACTAGGTGCGTTGTTTGAAGGCGCTAGTTTTGAAAAAGGTTTTTATGTCCAAAGGGAATATTTTACCCCATATGTCAACAACTACAATAAAAATATTTCTACAGTGGAGGGAACCTTTTCTAGGTGGTAGAAGAGAGCTCACTCTAGGGATTACTGTTACATGTCCAAGGTCAAAAAACAGTAGCTAATGAATGCAACAGGGAAGAACAGGTGGCAGAGTGAAGATTAGGGTCATGTTTATGCTTTGTTAAGGTTAAATTTATTTTTAAGTGAGAAATTGTACCTTTATTCAAACAGTCCATACCCAAGAATAAATGAAAATATACTTAAATAGCCCATCTTCCTCTTCTGCGCACGGGCTCTAAACTCAGGCTCCAAAAGAATCATAAGGTCTTAATTCTGCAAAAGGTAACCCTTGATTTCAGTTATCTTTTCCTGCTGGGGACCCTGACAGGTATGTGTTCTTTAGAGCCAACGTAGTATGACCTGTCAATTCAGATGCCAAGTCTGATTACTTTGCGCATGTAAACAGTCTGGTAAATCTCCCTGAACACACTTTTCCACCTAATATTTGTGGTTTTACGTAAAAGATGCTACTGTGACTATATACGATATTAGCAAATGGTCCAAAGGTGAAATTCTAACAGAAAGGCCAAGTGTACTTTGAGAGGATAAAAGTGAAATACGCTGCAGCTTCCCCTCATCTGTCCCACATACCATATCTATTTCTCACTCGGTAATGCTAGGAAATGTTTATTTTTTCCTATCTTGAAGCAGTTGCCTCATCGCTGATCTGTTGAAGCTATTATTACATTTAACATACTTTTCCTGTATGCCATGTATTTATCCATATAGCATGCACAGTACGGGACCTTGGGTTTATTAATACACATAGTAATATAATATAGTATATTGATGAGAGAACCGGCATTTAGCATTTTTCTAGGGTGCCTTTGTAATTGAAGTTAGAAGTTTATTTTATGGTTTGTCACATGACCATCTCGTCACTGGCAGTGAAATGTTACTATCTTAAGGTCCTCCTCTTAGTCACAGCGAGTACCATGTGTCCCTTTTGCTGCCTCTGTTAATCTGGCACACCACATACAAGGGATAGTTTTAGTACTAAATTCCTACAGGGAAGCCTCTTTATCAGTGAAAACACTTGGTGACAGTTGAGTTAATCAGAGCCTTCCAGCCCTCTTTTCTACCTTCCTAACAGTGGGCTGGCTAAGCCCTCCGGCACCATGGTGATAGACTTGAAAAAATTAATGAATGGGCCCGGATTTGTTTAACTAATAATGAGCATTCCGGATGTCATTTCACAATTGCTACATCCTTCCCGTGGCACGTTAAGTTATAGCAGGCATATTCTGGTAGCTGACTTGATTTAGTGGTACAGAGAAACAGTGGAAAGGTGGCCTAACTCTACTCCTCTGTTCTTGGGGAAAAAGCTCAAGTTTTCTTTGTTGTTTTCCTGCCATCTTTTTGTTGCTCTTGTTCTGTTGTTAATAAATAAACAAGAATAAATAAATAAGATTTCAAACAAAATGAAACTGTGGACAACAGTAAAAGAGCTATCCAGGAGAAAGCCACAGGCTTCACATGATCCTTCTTGTCTTGGATTTGACTTAACCTCTATGCGCAGGCCTAGCGGCCATGGCTCACGGGCCCAGCCGCTCCGCGGCACGTGGGATCCTCCCGGACCGGGGCACGAACCCGTGTCCCCTGCATCGGCAGGCGGACTCTCAACCACTGCGCCACCAGGGAAGCCTCAGTGCCTCACAGTTTGAGGGCAGGATATATTAGTTTACTTCTAAGCCCAGAGCTGCTGAGGTCTTGTCTCTTGAATCATTAGTGAGACTTGTAGTTATAAGTTAAGAGTTTTTATTCGTAAAACTCAACCCGCTTTACTTGGCTGGCTGGTGAGATTGTCTCTACAAAGATAGAGACTTCAAATCATTCCTTTAGCTTCCAGTCCTGAAAGAGGTTTTGCAAACATTTGTTTGTTTTGTTGGAGGCTTTTACCTCCTGGTTGGGCTCATTAATACCTTTTTGTGAGTACTATTCTGCTTTCTCGAATAGCTTTTTCTAAACAGCTTTCTCTGGTGGGAAATCCAATTTAGTTGCAAGCAATATTACCAGTTCTGCTCCTTTATTTTTCCTTCCTCGTTTGAAAGAAAAATAAAAGATTGTGTGTGCAAATAGAGGTGTACAATTTATGGGATTAGCACTTCTATTAATAAATTTATGCAGCAATTGTGTGTCTTCACATTTTGAATCTGTCCACGACTGAAGACAGCTTCTTTATGTTGCAAAAGCATATTTTTCTTCAAGACCCATCTCATTTTCTTGGATCTTAAGCTCTTACCCCAAATTTCCATCGAAAGTGGACACGTGGTAGAGAATTCTGTTTTACATACCCAGAAATGGAATAAATGTTGCCGTAGATTTAATCTTAGACCTGTTGAAACTTAGATGGTCCTCATGATAGTCATCTGCACAGAGTTTCTTAGTACTAATCTTTTCTCATTTCAGATGAATTCTGCTTAATACAAAGGATTTGAAGGTAGCTTTCCCCATTCTCTTTAGCTCTAAAACTGGGTGATCTGAATATTTTATTCCTTGGCCATAGTGTTTGGTTCTAAGAGGGCAGATCAGAAGCCAAGTTATTTATTTATTTATTTAACATCTTTATTGGAGTATAATTGCTTTACAATGGTGTGTTAGTTTCTGCTGTATAACAAAGTGAATCAGCTATACATATACATATATCCCCATATCTCCTCCCTCTTGTGTCTCCCTCCCTCCCACCCTCCCTATCCCACCCCTCTAGGTGGTCACAAAGCTCTGAGCTGATCTCCCTGTGCTATGCGTCTGCTTCCCGCTAGCTATCTGTTTTACATTTGGTAGTGTATATATGTCCATGCCACTCTCTCACTTCATCCCAGCTTACCCTTCCCCTTCCCTGTGACCTCAAGTCCGTTCTCTACGTCTGTGTCTTTATTCCTGTCCTGCCCCTAGGTTCTTCAGAACCATTTCTTTTTTAGATTCCATATGTATGTGTTAGCAGACGGTATTTGTTTTTCTCTTTCTGACTTACTTCACTCTGTATGACAGACTCTAGATCCAGCCACCTCACTACAAATAACTCAGTTTTGTTTCTTTTTTATGGCTGAGTAATATTCCATTGTGCCACATCTTCTTTATCCGTTCATCTGTCGACAGACACTTAGGTTGAGAAGCCAAGTTATTTAGAGCCCTTCTGACCACATTCCCCTGCTGTCATCTTTGCCACTATGTAATGAACCTGAGAATGAAATCAGATGGAGCAGAGCAGAAAGGGGACGGGGAGGTGGGGACATGGGGATAGTTATGATACCATGTGAGTACCTGGATAGTGGTATACTGGAGCTAGCTCATAGCAGCCCACAAGGACCTTCTGTTAAATTTTCAGGAATTTTGTGAGCTGATTGATGACATGGTGGTAGCTTGAAATTGGCAAATGCCACAAATCAGTTCCCCTGTATTAAGAAAGAAAGAGAGAGAGAGAGAAAGAGAGAAAGTAATGAAGGGAGGAAGAAAAGAAAAGAAAGAATATATTGTTAAACATTTCCCAACCACCACTGCCTGGGCCCACCTTAAATAAAATCACATGACCTCTTGTCATATGAGCTAATTAGCTCCCTGTCTCCCCAGCCTGCTTTTATTTTACTTAAATTAGTTTGAGTTGATTTACCATCACATGTAATATGTAGCCACCCAAGTTATGGCTTGGCCAAATTATTATTATTTTTTGGCTGTTATGATAAACATCTTTCTTTTATTTTTATGTAGAAGATAAAATGAGGGAACCAATACAGCTTTCGGTTAAAAAGCTGCACACTAAACAAAACAAAACAAAAAACTGTATACTTCTGTTGGGTTTACAAAATATCTGAAGGAAGTATTACAAAATTTCTAGAACTTTTTGAGGGCTTATTGTAATAATCTGATAGATTCACTGTCTTTGGGGAGCCTTTAAACAGCAAAGTGAAGGAACAAAAAATTTTGCTCTGTGAATCAGTGGTTACAGTGTGAGGTTAATAACCTTTTAGGGAAATGCCTGGGCAACAGGGACTTCTGAGATAATAGTGACTATTATTTCGTTTCTGAAATAAATTTGGCCAGGATGAGTGTGGTTAAGAAGTTGCACGTTGGGCCGGTAATAATCGGTTCAGTCAAACTGCTATGTCAAGTAGGCCCATCTCTTTTATCACTTTGCATGTGTGAATTCTAAGTTTGCTTCAGTTTCTGATAATTGGTGAATATTGTGGAACAGAATGCACATCTCAAAAAACTGCATGAGTTTCAGGGATTTAGTTCCTTTAAATAGTCCCACAGTTCTGCTTTTAGCCATCTGAGTTAAATTTGAAGCAAAATGCATAAGAAATGCTTGTATCCAGTGTTCACTGGGTTTGAATTTAATTTCTAATGATTTATGGCTGATTATTATCATGTGTCCCACATGCCATTGTTTGAAAATCATTAGATACTGTGCAAGCCCAAGTGGTGAAACTTGTACATAATTTACATACAATATGGGTGCAAAATCTGTCATCTGTTTAATTGCCAAAAGAAGAAACAAATTTTAAATTAGACCAAAAAAACCCTTACATGTTCAACAATGCAATTTCCTATAGCACTGAAGTTTGTGGACTATTTTCAGTAGAAGGTAATTCAGGGGAGGAAAACATTGTAGGTTTTCCATCTGACAGTGAGAGCATAGGAATAGGATTCCCTATGTATCGGAGTTAATTAAAGGATAATGTTGGGCAATTGGACCACAATTCTTTGAGACAACCTGGATCAGTGGGAGTTATTCTAAAATAATATCATTGGAATTGAGGTTTTCTCTCTAAACCAGTTGGACAGTATTCACAGTGTATCACACTTCTTTCCATTTACAAAGTGCTTTCCGTTTGGTGAAATATTTTTACAGACCAGTTGAAATTAGGGAAGCTTTATGTTTAAGAAAAAAATTAAAATGTCAATCAACCCACATAATGTTCAAGACTTACATAAAGCAAATGGTAATCAAATATATCTATCCGAATTTCGCCTGCTGTCTCCTCTTAGACAAGGAGTGTCTGTGTAACCTTAAGTCACTTCAGGGTACCTGTCTGTAAAAACTGTGAAAGCAAAGGGCAAATGGGTTGAAGAAGGGGGTAAAAAATACCCATCTTCCTGGGTTATTATGAATGTTACGTGAATTGAATGGAATAATTCCTGCCTAGTGCTTAGCACATTTTCTTGCACATCCATACTGATGAATAGGTGTTAGCTATTTTTATTGTTATTATATAGTTACCAGCCTTGCTCATGAGAATCATAAGCTGTGGTTAACTAAATAAATCCCTACTGCTCCATTTATTCTGTGCACTCTGGATAAAGCTGCCCATGTGACACACCACCTCATCTTGGATCTACACAACTGTTTGGAACATAGGTCCTTGTGACTTTTAAATAGGCATGTATTTGGAGATTTAGATTTTTCTGTCCAACATCTTCATATACATGGCATCTCTCCTGAGCACCAGGCACAGGGGCCACTTGTCATGCCCTGTGCTTCTTTGGAAGCCCTCCAGTGAATTTTGCTTATGAATTTAGAGACTAATTATCTCAAACCTATCGTTCAGTTTTGGTGGCTATCTGGGCACTTTCATTTAGTATGGTGAGCAATGAACAGAAATTTTATTTTATTTATGTTAATTATTATGGGTGTCAGAGATCATAATAGTGAGGGTCATCCGTTTATAAATTGAAGCTATGAGGATGTGTGCTGATATGCTTTATGCTGCTTTTTATCTGGGCATGGTAATCCATTGAGAATACATATTTTGGGTTTATAGTTGCCAATGCATACACTGCCTAAAGAACTGTCATTATTTGGTTATTCTATCAGTTTGCCATTGCTGCATAACAAATCACCCCAAAACTCAGAGATTTAAAACAACAGTCATTTGTTATTCCTTCTGTCTTTGTGAATTATCTGTGGTTTGGCTTATACAGGCTGGGCTCAGCACAGTGGTGACTCTTCACACACTGCATGATCTGATTCTGCTTCCTGTCTTTCATCTTCCATAGACTAGCAACCAGACTAGCCCTGTCATTTATGTCTCATGCTTTGGCAGAGATACATTAGGGCAGGCAGAAATACTTGAGACCGTTTAAGGCCAAGAACTGGAAATTAGTCAGTACTTACTACAATTTCCACCGATATGTTAAGGGCAAAGAAAATCTTAGAACCAAGTTCAAAGTCAAAGTGCAGGGACTACATGTGGACCCAGAGGTGGTGGTACCGATATGGATGCAGAGATGGGTAAAGAATTGAGGCCAACAATGTTATTACCATGGTTATTAATTATGTGCCCCCCAGAGATACCTTACATTTGTTGGCATTAGGTCTGTATGTTCACTGTTTCTCACAAAATCAGTACATTCTTCCTGGATATTTAGTGTATTTTAAGTTCATGGGTCCTGAAAGTTGTTCTGCAGACCCAGTTTTCTGTCTTGCGTTTTAAGTTAGAAAAACCCAGTCCTCCTTCCTTTGTCTCTCCTTTACTCCTCGCTGTAGTATCACACTCACAACACTTTGCTTCCAACACTGCTGGTCACCAAAATGTGTGGAGATTTTCCCCCACCAAGCAATCCTCTGCGACATGAGCTGAGTGTCCTACAATTTAACTCAATTCTGACGCTGTCTACCTGGAGATAGTATTGGATCCCACAGGTTACAGGCTCAGTCCCGCAAGACTGCCCTCTCCCACTTCACATGCCAATCTCAAGTAGTAGGTCCCCAGGTTATCCACAGTTTCTTCCTGACTTGGCAAAAAACAGAGGTTCCCATGACCTCCTCCCACTTTGGATTCCATTAATTTGCTAGAGTGGCTCACAGAGCTCAGAGAACCACTTACTTTTATTTACCAGTTTGTTAAAGGATACGGTAAAGGATACAGATGAACAACTAGATGAAGAGGTACATAGGGCAAGGTCTGGGAGACTCCCAAGTGCAGGAACTTTTGCCTCTGTGGAGTCGGGGGTGCATCACCCTCCAGGTACATGGATGTTTGCCAACCTGGAAACTCTCCAGACCTCATTCTATGGAGATTTTTCTGGAGGCCTCCTCAGGGAGGCATGATTAATCGTTAACTCCATTTTCAGTATTTGTCCCTTCTCAAGAGAAGGGGCTGGGAGTGGGCAGTAAAAATATTAAGCTTCTAATCATGGCTTGGTCTTTCTGGTGACCAGCAGTCATCCAGGCACCCACCCATAGTCACCCCATTAGAACAAACGACACTCCTATCACCCAGGAAATTGCATGCATTTCAGAAGCCCTGTGTCAGGAGCTCTGGACAAAGACCAAACAAAAGATGCTTCTACTGCTCTTATCACTTAGGAAATTACAAGGGCTTTAGGAGCTCTGTGCCAGAAATCCAAGGCAGATATGTATCTGTATCTATCTATAAGAATATTGATATGAATCTATATGAATATTGTGAATATGTGAATATATATATATATATATATATTTTTTCTATTATCTCACATGTTGGATGCCAGAAAGCTTAAGACAAATTTGTAGTTGATTACACCAGCCATAGCTCTATGATTCTTACCCTTTGTCTCATTCCTACCTCTATTTTTGTCTATAACCTTTGTTCTACTTGTTTATTTAACCTTGATTCCTTTTTTCTTTTTAAAAGGATTTCTTTTAAAACTAACTTATTTATTTATTTACTTGTGGCTGCGTTGGGTCTTTGTTGCTGCGCGCTAGTTGCGGAGCGCCGGGGCTACTCTTCGTTGCGGTGCGTGGGCTTCTCATTGTGGTGGTCTCTCTTGTTGTGGAGCATGGGCTCTAGGTGTGCAGGCTTTAGTAGTTGTGGCTCGCGGGCTCAGTAGTTGTGGCTCACAGGTTTCAGAGCGCAGGCTCAGTAGTTGTGGTGCACGGACTTAGTTGCTCTGTGGCATGTGGGATCTTCCTGGACCAGAGCTCGAACCTGTGTCCCCTGCATTGGCAGGCAGATTCTTAACCACTGCGCCACCAGGGAAGTCCCAACATTGATTCTTACATTGGGCTATTTTGTTGTCTCTTGTATTTTGTTTTTTTTAAATGTCTTGCATCATTTCTGGTGCAAGGAGAAATATAACTATATAAATAAAATCTGAAACAACAGTTCCCTGCCACTATTCACCGTTTACCTAGTAGGCAAGGTTACAAATAATATAGTAATAGCTAGCATTTGTTGAACACTTCTTTCCTCTTCTGGCCCTATACAGAATGTTTTTTTGAGCAATGCCAAAATCCATTCCCACAACAACCTTATGAGGTATGTGCTGGCATTATCCCTTTGGAAACAAATACAGTTTATGTAACTTTTTCAGGGTCTGGCAGGTGGTAAATGCCACAGCTATGATTTGAGCTGGTGAAGGCTGGCTTTAGATCTCACATTCTTTTTTTTTTTTTTTTTTTTTTTTTTTTTTTTTGCGGTACGCAGGCCTCTCACTGTTGTGGCCTCTTCCGTTGTGGAGCACAGGCTCCGGACGCGCAGGCCCAGCGGCCATGGTTCACGGGCCCAGCTGCTCCGCGGCATGTGGGATCTTCACGGACCTGGGCACGAACCCGTGTCCCCTGCATCGGCAGGCGGACTCTCAACCACTGCGCCACCAGGGAAGCCCTGATCTCACATTCTTGACCACTGTTACACTGCTTCAGATGTGCGCCACCAGGGAAGCCCTGATCTCACATTCTTGACCACTGTTACACTGCTTCAGATGTGCTAAAAGAAAAGGATAAAAGGAATGGATAGTAATTCTTTTCTTCTTTCATGAGTCCTTGAGTCAGGTTTCATTCCTTGTTCGTCTTTTTTTTTTTTTCTTGTGTCTCTTGTAAATATACCTAATTAAAATGTCAGCTGCTAATGGCTTAAAAAATGCCTTTTAAACTGTGTGACACTTGGCATTCCAGTCGCTATGGGTTAAACAGAAAACTTGAAGGATTTAAGCAAATGAAAATGATTTATGAATCCCCCTTACCAGTACAGATATACTTAGCACAACTGTCCTCATATTTATGAAGAGCATAATACTTCCAGGTACATTTTTTGTTTTCTTGCAGAAGTTTGGTGGTAAATGTGGAAATTAAACTGGAAAATATGGATAAATCAGCACAGTTCCAAACACCTGCTCAAAACATTCGTTTTATTGACTTAACAGTTGACTCTTTAGGATGTTTTTATAAAAACATTGGCTCTAGGCAGAATAAGTATTCTCAGTGAATATATTTGTTGACATATCACTTAGAAACTACTACACTGACAGACTTTAGGAATTTTATATGAGTTTGAATGACAAGCAAAGGCCATTTTAGATGAGAGCGGCTCTTCCTGTGTTTACTGGCTGATTTTGTATTTATATAATTTTAGCGATGAGGCTTTCTTGCTTTGATCTTTTAGTATCACATTTGGCTAAATTATTTGGAAAGTCTGCAATGATTTTTTTTAATGGGCATCATGCTGTTTCATTTCATTAGTTACTATACAAGTAACATCTTTCAGAGAAACTTGAAGTGATCACTTTTTCTTCAAATCATTTGTAATTTCACAGCCCTGAAAGTCTCCGAAGCCATTTTAGTAATGATCATTTTTCTATTAATCAGTTATCTGTGCATAGAGACAAGTAAAGGGCTTCTTGTGGTATTTCCTTAATTCTCTTAAGAAGGGCCGGGTGACGATTGTGTGTCTCCCAGTTGTCTCCCCTTGGAATGACCGCTTGGTAGGTCACTGACAGATTGACGTCCCCAAAGCTGGGTTCCATTCTTCAACTCCTTTTAGTAATTGCCATTTCTTCAACTGATAGTATAAGTATGGTAAATGAAAAACTGTGAGTTCCTTTTGGTGGCGCAAGACAGCAACCATATGTGACTTCTTTACTTCGTAAGAGAAATTTATGGATCAGTGGTAGCTTGGCACCGTAGATCCAGGTAGCTAATTTGATTTTGTTAAGAATCTTTCTCTCTCCATTTTGGAGCTCTGATTCTGTTATGTTGGCTACTTTCTTGGTTGGATACCTTGTTTCTTGTAGTGGCCATGGGCAGCCTGAGGCTGTCATCTTACCAGTAGCAGCAATCTCAGCAGAAAAAAAGAATCTTTACTCACGAACTCATTGCTAGAATACTACAGAGAACTCTCATTGGTCCATCCAGATCATGCGCCCACCTGAAACCCCAGAGCTGAGGTCAAGCCCCTCCCATGAATTCCTTCCTGTGAGGGAGGTAGCTCTGCTTCCCTCTAGGAAAATAGAAGTGCTATTACCAGAATGCAGGAATGGTTGCTCAGTTAACAGAAACAGTTGTCTACTACTGAATGCACAAAAGTAAACTATAGGGATGTATTTTTAATTGTGTTACCGACCTATAATCTGCAATCAACCAATTTTTTTTTTTATAATGAAAGGTATTTAAGGTAGGGGGAATATTTTTTCTAAGTGGATGATTGATTATATTTTAATCAATTGGATGTGCATTCTGGAAAGAACTTTAGCTAGGATGTAATTCTCTACAACAAATACTTACTGAGCATTTGTTACATGCCAAGAACTATGCTGTTTTCTGGAGATACAAAAATGACATAGTTCCTCCCTGCCTTTGACCTCCCACCCTCGTTCTTAAGGGGATTAGCACAGAAGACAAGAAAATGACTAGTTGCAATTCCATGTGATAATTGCAGTAGCTGAGGATTGTTCAAGGCTTCTTGGAAGCTCAAGAGGGATGTCTAGCTTAGGCTGAGGATGCTGGTTAGCTGAGGTGATCGACTCTTCGTCCTCTGGCCCCTTTTATGCCTCTCCTGTTTGATCCCTTGCCGTGTTCCCAAATGGACCCTCACTTTAGTTGTTCTAAATCCTTTTTAGCTCTCCAGTTAATCTACTGTCTGTCATGTCTCCATGCATTTAGCCATACACTTGGTCTTGCCTGTTTTTTGGTTCTCATAACCTTTCATTCTGAGCTGCCTATTGGATGTCATGCTTGCTGGAGTAGGTATGGTGATTGGCCTCCAAGGAGCCTTTCTAACCTCCTTGTCTTGTGCCTTCCTCTACTGAAAAACAGGAAAGCCAATAGATACATTCCCCAGTCTCCCTTCCAGACAGGGTTCTGAATATGATCCCTTTTTTGCCAGTTAGAAAAATTTGCTTGTGTTTTCAAAGGCAGAATTGACTCTGAGGCCTCTTTTTTTTTTTTTTCCTTCTTTTTTTTGCGGAGTGGGGGTGGGGAACATTTAAGTTCTACTTTCTTAAAAAATGTGAATTATACAATTATAGTTGTCTTTAACTATAAGCATCATGTTACATAGTAGATCCTCAGAACTTATTCATTTGTAACTGAAAGTTTGTACTATTTTAAAACTCTCCCTCCTCCTTCTCACACCCCAGTCCCTGGCAACTACTTTTGTATTCTGTTTCTATGAGTTTAGCTTCTTTTTTTTTTTTTTTTTTTTTTTTTTATTTCTCTACTCTCTTCCACTCTGGCAACCATGTGTTTGCTCTCTGTATCTCTGAGTCTGTGTCTGTTTTGTTATACTTGTTTGTTTTATAGATTCCACATGTACATGAAATCATATGGTATGTGTTTTTCTCTGTCTGACTTATTTCACTTAACATAATACCCTTTAGGTACATCTATGTTGTTGCAAATGGCAGAGTGTCATTCTTTAAAATGAAATATAATATTCCATTTTATATATATATATATATATATATATATATATATACCACATTTCCTTGATCCATTCAGCTGTTCAGACCCTTAGGTTGTTTGCATACCTTGGGTATTGTGAATAATGCTGCAGTGATTATGGGAGTACAGATAGCTATTTGAGACAGTGATTTTGTTTCCCTGAGATAAATGTCCAGAAGTAGGATTGCTGGATCATATGGTAGTTCTAGTCTTAATTTCTCGAGGAAACTCCATACTGTTTTCCATAGTGTTACACCAGTTTACATTCCCAGTCACAGTGTACAAACAGGGTTTGCTTTTCTCCACATCTTTGTGAGCGTTTATCTCTTGTCTTTTTGTTTTGTTTTACTTTTCCATTTTCATGCTTTTTTGTTTGTTTTGTTTTTGTTTTTACTGAAGTATAGTTGATTTATAATACTGTGTTCATTTCAGGTATACAGCAAAGTGATGCAGTTACAGATAAATATATATATTTTTCAGATTCTTTTCCTTTATAGGTTATTACAAAATATTGAGTATAGTTCCCTGGGCTATGCAGTAGGTCCTTGTTGGTTATCTATTTTATAAACAGTAGTGTGTATATGTTAGGTGTGGGGTGATATGTCACTGTGGTTTTGATTACATTTTGTTGATTATTAGTGACATTGAGCACCTCTTCATGTACCTGTTGGCCATTTGTATGTCTTCTTTGGAAAACTGTCTATTCAGGTTGTTTGCCTTTCTTTTTTTTTTAATTGGGTTATTTGGTTTTTTTGATATGGAGTTGTACGATGAGGCCATCTTCTTCTGTTCTCCAGTTTCTGCTGGCTAGAACATTGGGGGAAACATTGGGTTTTTTGGTAGCAGTGTTTTCAGCATCCAGTCTCTAATTTGGGGGTCATTGAAAAGCAAAGCATGGGGGGGCATCTATTTCTTTGCCGATATGGTTTTCTTATAAATCCAGATGTGTTGATGACAGCAGCTTTCTGAACCCTGTTCACGATACTGGCGATATATTTCTGACGTCAGTGGTTCTGTCAGTGGCTTCCTGATTTTCCATCTTCCTAATGGTCGCACAAGTAGCAGCACTGCTCATTAGTCATTCTGGATGTCTTCCCAGAGACTTTGATGTAACCCATCACCTTATTTTGTCTCTGTTTTAAGCAGCTCAACTCTGACAGATAAAACCACTCACCTCCTCTGAGCCTCAGTCTCTGTCCAAAACTTGGAGATTGCCAAGCCTGACTCTTAAAGTTTTTCACAAGAATGCACTGAGGAAAGGCATGTAGGAAAGTTACTCAGTGAAAGGCACCTTGGGGCAAAGGGTTGCTGTTAGCTAGTTTGAACTTGCTGGTTTTTCCATTAGGTGAGAAAATTTCTCTGTACAAGAAATACTGTTGAAATCGAGAAAAATGTTTTCCCTCATCTTCTTAGAGGAGGAGAGAAGGTGTCTTTTTCTGCTGCTTTTTTTTTTGGTTTTTTTTTGTTTCTTGGATTCCATATAGCTCGCCCTTTCTCAGCCATGACCACATAATGCCAGATTCTCTTTCTTTGGCCTCTATTCACTCACTTATGTGGTTCACATGTTGTGTTCAAATACTTAGCAGCAATCACTCTTCACGGTGCAGGACTCTGGATTGGATAAATGTAACTTTTCAATTCCTTTTCATCAGTTGAAAAGTGAAGTTTTCATAGAGCCCAAACCTCTGTCCCACTGTGGAATAATTACGCAGAGAACTCGGTTTTACAGTGAAAGACCTTTGCTCTAAGCCACTAAGAATGTGAACCGAGTTTTAGTCTTATCTTTAAAATGGGTATAATCATTGCTGCCTCACAAAGTTGTTAGGAGCATCGAGCTACACAATAGGAAAGTACTACACACATGTGGAATTCATACCAAGGTGGAGGTGATGGTTAAGAAAATGTTTGACTAAGTCAGTGGTCCAACAGATGGGATAAACAGGCAGCCATTCTTTTATTTCCATTGATATTAATCAGGGTCTCTCATGTACAGACATTGTTAAGATATTTGTGTACATTACATCACTTTATCTTGAGGATATGCTCATTACAAGGATATTCGTGTCCCCATTTTACAGGTGAAGATGTTGACACAGTGTAGCTTATCTGCATTGAAGTTGACTGTGTGACTCTAGTTTCCACCTTCTTTCCTTTAATTATAGATCCAAAGGCCTCACATTTCCTGAAGAAGTTTCAAGTATTTTCAACTACAGGGAGACAGTGCCTGACAGAGATGATATTTAGGTTTTTATCTGGTACTCCTTTGACCCACTCCTAGCTTCAACTCCGTTAGTATTGGTGCCCTGGTTTAGCTCCATTTAAATCGTGTTATCAGCCCACATCTCAGTGGCAGGATTGCTGAAACAAGAGTGATTGACAGCTAGCTACTTAATCATATCCCTTCCAGACTGGAAGTCACAGAGGTAAGGTGTTTTTTCAGTCTAACTCATACTTTAATTATTATTATTATTATTTTAAGTTTCGTTTAAGCATGAAAATACATCTGTCTCACTGAGATGGGATTTTAGAAGCTCTTACAAAAATGCCTTTTGCGTTTCCAAGGGGACTCCTGCCCCTCGTTACCTTCACTTTCCATTGTGAAAGGAAATGAGAAGTAAGGTCACTTGTTAAAATGTCATTAATTACCCATACCAGGTGGCTGTGCCATCAGTTGGGAATTCTTTAAAAGGAAACCATTCTGCTCTGGGGAGTCAGAGTACCATTTGGGAAAAGCTGCTTCGGCGTTTTCTTAATTGTCTTTGTTGTTTCTGTGCATTTAATGAAAATGTAATAATTTGTTAGCTCTCACTACCTGTGTATTTTGAAATAGAAAATTGTTTGAAATATAATTTCTATTTCTGGTGGATTCTTAACCACTGCACCACCAGGGAAGTCCTAGGATACTGTATTTAAAAAAAAAAAAGTTCCTAGTGAATATTTTTTCTAATTAGAACAGCTGACATATTAAACTAGAGGTGATATGATACATCTTATCAGGTCACTGGGTTTCATTTGCCTCTTGCTATTGAGTTTTGCCCTTTTTGTTGTTGTTGTTGTTTTAATCAATACTGTTACTAGCCCATAGAGCATATTTGTGTCAAAAGAACATGCACACCCTTTCTGGGGAGACACAGCCCCTCACTAAGGTGCATGGCCTGATGAGAGGGGCCCAGCTGGATATCAGCTCCTAACTCATCTCATGGGCCGGCACAGCTGCATGTTACAGCCGCTGGTAATAAACGGTCAAGGTAATGTGTGAGTTAGACGGGACAGGAACATAATTTCTGCACTTGTCTGGCATTGGGGTTGTGTGAGGGTACCCTGAAACCAAACCCTCTGTAAGGATAGACCTTGATAATGCCTCGGCCTTAATGAAGCAGCGTCGTGGGCAGGTTTGGGTTAGAAAAACAGAGGAAGTTCATCCTCAGTCAGGAAATGTGAGACGTGGCGGCTCCAGAAAAAACCTTGACCTCGAACTCTCCAGTTGCTTCCCTCTCTATCCTCCTCCTGCCTGGCACTGTTGGAGATGTGCTGATGTAACAACACAAGTAGCAGCAAGAGGTAACATTTGTTGGACTCCTGCTGTTTGCCAGGCAAACCACCAACAAAGAAAATATATATCCCACATTGGCTTGTGCCAGATACAGGAGGTTCAGTGATGAGCAAATCTAGATCAATCTGTGTCCTTGACCTCGTGGAGTCTGAACTTAGTAGAGGAAATGGACAATGAACAAGACCAATAAATATATATTACTATGAATGTTGAAAAGTTTTGTGGAAAGAGTACAGGACGCTACGAGAGCAGAGTGTTGGGTGGGGCTGGAGGCCAGCTTGGATGGATTTAGATTTTTGAGCCACTCTATCAATAATAAGAAAATGCAGGAAACAGATACTGCTTTGCTCCCAAATCCTTCCACTGGAAAACTCTAAAGAGTTCCAACATTAGCAAGTGAGAAAATGAACAATTTAACTTCAAAGAAGTCCCCGTAGCCAAGGTGTTGGTATCTCTGCCACGTCTTTTGGGGCTGTGTAGGCTCCTGCCTTGGAGACCCCTGCCCACTGCCAACACCCAGGATAGGAAGCTCTGGCAGGTGTGGGGTGGTCGGTTTTCCTTTCCCAGTACTAAGAAATCCAAGTTGGGTTACTTCATATAAAACCTTGCCTCCTCTTCGCAAATGTTGAAATGTCTGTGCTCTTCTTTCTGTGATGAGGGAAAAGGTTTGGAAAGGATGAAGTTTGCAGCTCTCCAGGTAAAGGTTTCTGATTAAAACCCCACTGTAAACGCTTCACAAATATTTGAATTGAATTGATTTGTTAGCTCCAGGCTGTGGGGACAGAATCTGGGCTTACCTGTTTGATCTGCACGGTTTTCCCCCTTTAAATAGATGCTGTGCTTGATGTTCAAGCATCCTCTCACCTATGATCTTATACTTACGCTATTTGCCTGGTCCCCAGAGGCATTTTGAGGAGGCAGCCCTTTATCGACACAGCCCCAGGTGCTGAATTCATTCCTTTGCCTGTGTTCCTGACAAGGAAAAGACATCACCAGTAGCTGTCATCTTCGGAATCTACCCATCTCTTCTGAAAGTATTTGACGTTCTGGCTCCTGTGGCACTGTTTTCTCTCCCCTTTTGTCTTTCCGACAATGCCTCTGACCACTTCCTTCTTTTTCTTGGTTCCCATCCTTCTGTTCTCAGCTGGGTATTTCCTTCCTCAGTAGCCTCCTGTTTCCTTCTGTCCCCTGCTACCTCCTTGCCTCCCTCTTTCCTGCCTGTCCCTCATCCCCTTCCCTTTTCTTCGCCTTTACTCCACTCCACCCCACTCTATTTCATTTCATGTTCACTGAGTGTGTACTTGATGAATACCCTAGGGTTGGTGGAGTGCATGTCCATCTCTCTTCTCTCCCTGGCAAGAGAGGTTGAGCAGGAACCTACTCCTGCAGAAGTAAGACCTTGTAGGCCCTATAAATCTAGGTCGGGCTTGGCTGCATGTATGTGTGTGTACCTGAGCACAGTTATTGGCTTGCAGTGGGGTTTATTGGTGTCCTTGGAAGAGGAGATAACTTTTCAACAATTTGGGCGTTATTTCTGTGTATGATTTTGTCATTTACAAAAAAAAATATCACGTTGAATGTTTTCAGTTTTTAAATTGTATAAAAATGTAGGAGATCAATTGATAGGAGAAAGTGATACAGAAAAAAATATGTAACTTGAGACTCAGGCTGCCTGAGTTCCAGCCTCAGACTCATGGTTTTTCATTTGCAAAGCTAGTTTACGGTCTGAGTCTCATTTTCCTCGGTGATAGAATGGAGTTATAACACTGGTGCCCATTTTGTGAAGCTGTTGTGAGCATTAGGTGATAATCCCATACAACACTTAGCTTGATGCCTGACACATGTCAGGTACAGTTAGACGTGGTCTTGTTTTACCCTCCAGTTTTACAGATGGGAAAGCCAAAGACAGTGTCACATGGCAGCTGGTTAGAGGCAGTCCCAGACTTGGATTTTTTTAAAGCTTCAGTGATCCCTCTGCAGGGTTCCTTTTCACCTTTTCCCTTAGAATTGATTCCGTGGGGAAAAAAAGAACTTCTAACAAATGTAGCAGAGGAATGGCATATCACAAAAATACATAGACTGAATTTGGATATTGAATATGTGTGTGTGAGAGAGAGCAAAGTATGGAGAGACAGAGAATCCCAGAGAAAAATAGCAGAACCCCAGAAGACACAGAAAAACAGAGAGAGAAAGAAAGTGTGGACTGGGTAAAAAGAGGCATGTCTTTTGAATGGATATCTAAGCATCATTAAGAAGATGAACCAGATAAACATTTTGTGTTCAGTACATTGTCTAAAAGACATAGTAGAGGTTTCTAAGACCCCAAATTCAAGAATGGGCTGGATAGTAATCTGAGAGGGTCTTATATATATCCTTAATTTAAATTTGATACCAAAAGAAACGTTGAAAAGTTTGGGGTGGGAAAAACAGGCACCAAGGATGAATAAGGCATAATAAAAAATAATTACATTACTTTAGATTACACATTTGAAGTGTCTTAAACATCAAGAAACAAGGATGAGAAAAATGGCATGGATTTAGACTGACTAGGAAAATAGAGTTGACTCTTGGACAACAGGGATTTGAACTGCACGGGTCCACTTATATGCAGAGTTTTCCAGTAAACATACAGTCAGCTTTCCATATCCGAGGATTTCACATCTGCGAAATTTCCATCTGCGGTCGGTTGAATCCTCAGATGTGGAACTTGCAGATTCGGAGGGCCAACTGTATTCATTGTCCGCACCATTTTATACAGGGACTTGAACATCTGCAGATTTTGGTGTATGATGGGCTCCTGGAGCCAGTCCTCCATGGGGATGCTGAAGGAGGACTGTAATGTGATTGTTCAAACCAGTATAAAAGTAAATTTACTACTTACAGTAGAATTAGGGCATGTCCCAGTCCTTTATATACATATTATATTACTTGCAAGAAAAAGAAGTAGATGGTGCTTTACTAAGAGACTGGGAATGTGAACAGGGATACGTAGTCTGGGAAAGTTTACAAGTTGGCTTAAAAAAGCCTTCCACATGTGGGTAGCAGAGGGTCATAAATACACATATGTATGTAACACATTTGTTGAGTTCGTTCAAAGGAGACTCTCCTTGTCAGAAGCTGAGGATCGAGAAACGAATTTGTGTTGTATTTAGAAAGAAGGAGGAGAGGAAAAGAGGATAGAGTAACTGGAAAGGGAAGGTTTAAAACCGGTGAGGTGTTCAAAATGGCAGCAGAATTATATTGTGAGGAACTCACTAAAGCAGTCCATCCAGGGACCCAGCAAAATGAATGTCTACTATGTACAAAGAACTGTGTTAGAGGTTTTGAGGGATATGGAGGTTGAATAACCATGAAACTTGCCCCAAAGGAGCTTTTAGTCCCATCAGAAAGATAGCATTCATGCATCTGTTTATTTGTGTAGTGTTCATTAAGCATACATGAATGGACTGTGTTATTCCTGTCAACCCTAATGGCAGACATTGCTAATCAAGCCCAGCACTCTTTCCAC
>NW_006780016.1:490304-519971 GCF_000442215.2 Lipotes vexillifer | reverse complement strand
TGTTATTCCTGTCAACCCTAAGGGCAGACATTGCTAATCAAGCCCAGCGCTCTTTCCACCTGATCCTCAATTAGTATGGTAACCAGTTGGCTGTAGAATAATTATTGTTCCCCTCCTTGCACTAGGTCCTGCTCTGCCTTAAAGGCAGACATGGTGGTTTTTTTAATTATAATATCCTGAACTCCTACCAGAGTAACCAGTACCCAATAAATGCTCAATAAATATTCATTTTATTCACTGAAGTAAAACTTACCTCCTTATAGCCATTTATTCTTATTGTATATTAAATGCTCAATATTATATCAACAGTGACCCTTAGTTTACTTTGAACCTGTGTGTGTGTGTGTGTGTGTGTGTTTTGGCAGATCTAGACATATAGCTACATCTGCAAAATTGAACAATTTGAATAGAAAAGTCAAAGTTGTCTTTACTGGATTTGTGTAGCTCCTCAAGGCTGTTAGGGTATACTTACTTAAGCATAAAGAGTAAAGCATGTATGATTTCTAGAGAGTGACTTAGTGTATATGTGATCTTGCTGAATAGGATTGAGGGTCATATCATGATGTCACAGAGAGTTTATTAACAACTCATAGCTTTGTGAAGTTGGAGAACATCTCCAGGGCTGGGTGGGAAGAGGGAGGAAGTTACTTTAATCACTTGCATAAGCCATTTATAGTCCTGTCATCTTCTCTGTCATAAAGATTATCACTTAATTATAAGATAACATGATTTGCTATTTAGCTATCAGAGATAGAAATGCACAGGCTGGGATCAAATTAGAAATCAGTTTTCAAAAGGTCTGGGTACTAATTAATAAAGTTCATTCAGCTGTGCATCTGTCAGACCAGCTTGGGTTAGGGTGTCTATTTTAAAAACATTAGATGAGCTGAGTTCTCTGACTTCTAGGTCAGAGAGGATGACCATCTTTAAATCCAGAGGGATAGCTCAGGCAAGGGGGAGAAAGTGCCTGATCGCACCATTGACAGTCTCATCATTCTCAATAAAAATTTATTGAATGAATAACATCTCATAGGTAGTTGGATTAAATTGTGTTTCTTAAAACCATTGTTTTCTTAGCATCTCCCATGCGCTAAGTGCTATAAAGCCTGGAACAATGAATGAGGCTCAACTGTAGTCCTCCCAGGTATCCACAATGCTTCCATTTTGAAAGTACTTTATATGTATATATTTTCATTAACTTGTACCATCTCCCTCTAAAGTAGGATTTATTATTCCCATTTTATGGTGAAGGAGCCCTAAATTTTGAGAGCTTAACAGACATGTCTCATACAGAGAGGGGAATGGGAATCCAAACCCTGGCTGCTAGGATCCTCACATGCATCGTTTCATCCGGGTTCTATGACTTTTTGAGGTCAGAGTCTTAGAGGGGCTACTGGATATCCCCACAGAATGGAATATTGATCTGATTCAGCACGCTTTTTCTTTTTTCACCTCATGGTTGAATGAATTCAGTATATACTCTTGTAGGGTTTTTTTTAGCTGTATTTAGCCCATTATTCCCATAGGGGATACCCATGCGAATCATATGGGAACTTACTAAAATGCAGAATTTTGGGCGTCTCCACCAGGTCTACTCTGTTGGGTTGGACCCCTCGCAGAGTCCTCATGGGATAGGGTAGCCAGCCCGACAGTGAACTCTGCTTTCATGAATCCCTGTTGTAACTCAAACTCCTCATTTTACAGGTGAAAGAAATGAAGCCCCGAGAGTCAGAGTGACTAGTTCAGTGGCACAAGGCTAGTTGGTGTCAAACACAGGTCTTGGTTTTGTCAATATATAAAATCAACACCAAATAAGAGTTAATACTCTCTAAAGTATATAACCTAAGAATGGGTGCATAAAGCTTACTTGACTTAAGTGCTCTTTTGTAGATGTGCTTCTGATAGCTAAGTGTGAATTAGATGACCCTTTGATCAGGGAAGATGCACCCTAACAACAGATAGGGTTGTAATGCATGTAACAAAGTGAAATGCTGCTCCCCACATCTAGATCATTTTCAAAGGCACGATAAAGAAGCTTCCTAGCAGTCTGTTATTGCAGATGAGTGTAGGTTGGGTTATAAGAATAGATACCCAAAGATGTAGAAAGGCACAGTCATCAGTGAAAACAGGAGATTCTATTTTTGTTTTAAGGTAGACATTTTATTAATGAACCTAATTTTAGAGCCGATACTTGCTAGCTCAAAAATAAGCCTTCAACGACGGGATGAACACCGGGACTACTAAAGACCTCTAGTCTCCACACTGGTGTCATATCTCTAGGAGGAAGATAAATTGTTCAGAAATTTTTGATGAATTTCTCTTGATAGAACTGAGAACTTGGACAGAATTGAGTGGCTGATAGGAGCATACTCATGTAACAAATGTTTCTGAGTGTCTCTCATTCCCGGTCAGATCACTCCTGAAGTATAACGATAGATTATAAATTGTTTTAACAGCACTTGCGATGACCTGCTTAAACCGTGGAACTTAAAGTGGGAACTGACGTTGTTTCATGGTTAGGGAGATGAAGTTGACAAAAGAGGATTTCTTAGGTAGCTGCTGGAGCAGTTACAAGAGTGACAGGTGTTTCTCTACTGATCATTTGAACATCTATTTTAGCAGACTCTGTATTGGTATTAAAATATATTAATTCTTGATTCTTTCAGTGTAGGCAATAATATTTTCTGTGATTTATTCCATGAGTCTGAGTATATGGCCCATTTGATTTTTTGTTTTGTTTTGTTGTTTTGCCAAAGAGCTTTTGCACATCCTCTCGCCAAGCTTGTGTTTACTGAGTTTATTCAGTCTCTTGTGCAGAAATAATTCAAAGCCTGTTATTAAGACAATGGCTTTGACTTTAGCATGAGTTTATAGTTTTCAGCAAATGAGCCAACCATATGTTAAGTCAAATTTAACATCCATTATGAAACACTGAATCATACTTTATATCTCAGTAATGATAACAAATGATCGCTTATCTCATGTTCTTCTCGTTTGTAGTACTTCTCATCCAAATTGCTAATATTGCAAAGATTTATTAAATGAACAAGTATCCAACTATAACTGTTAATATTAATTGCATCTTCTTCTGTTTTCTCTTGCGGACTTCCGTTTCCATGCTTGCTTAAGCCCACTTTAATGTAGGTTTCAAAAGTAATAGTTTTTCTTATTCTCAAATGATACTTAACAGAAAACTAGTAAGTTAGCAATAAAATTATTTCCAGGAGACACTGCAATTAGCGGCCCATTACAAGGCGGAGGATTTGCTATGTGCTTGGCACTAGAAGCGAAGATCTCTTTTCACTAGAATGAAACAGTCGACTTTAAACCTCTGGAAACATTTTAGTTCCCTTATGACTTAAAATTGCTACTTGTGCAGTAAAAATTTAAACCACTTGAGTAAATTTGTAATTTAATCTTTAACGTTTAACTAACATTTATTCTTCCTAAGTGCTTTCAGTTGGTGTAGATTGTGAGGAGTTGCCTCTCTCTTTTCGTAAGACTTTACTGTGGGTCTTTAACTCACAGCTTCCAAAGCAGTAGCTTCTTCCAGGGCCCCATTTCTGGGAGAAGTTCCACCATATCGTCACTTCTCTCAGGCTCTGAATACAGGTCCCTGCCTCTCCTTTACGTCCTAAATTGAATGTTTTCAGGTACAGCTGCTTTTTCCTGTGAAATGGTCTCTTAGATGTTTAAACTTCTCCTGTGATCTTGTTACCAGACTCTTTTTACCTATAACCCCTAGATTTCTACCCCAACCTCTTGGTTGAGTTCCAAGACATTTGTTTTTCTTGACTCCATCCTGCATCCCTGGTGAAACAAATCTTGCTCAGCATTCGTGTTTCCTAGCTTTAGTTCATGAACTCAGATGTGCCTTGAGGGCAGGGATTCAACACAAACTTATTTCATATTACCCCGAATTCCTGCTTTGCATGAGATAACACCTCTCACAGAATTTTATCTAATGAGGTGGTTGTGAGCAAAATTTCTTTGTAAATGGTAAACATCACTCTAATATAATGTATTATCTTTATTGGGATCATAATAATAAAAGTGACCATTTACTAAATTGCTTCTATGAGTTCAGTGTTTTATATCTATTTACCTCTAATTCTTGTACCAAGCCCAAGAGGAAGGAATTACTCCTGCTTGGAGTGAATTAGGAGTACAATACAATTGACAGTCATCTGCTTCCCTGTAACATCTCTTTCACTATCTCTGTGTGTTAATTTTTTTTTTTTTTTTAGCTGCAGGTTGTTGTTTTTTTTTTTAACTTTCCTTGGTGCATTTCTGTCATTTGCCCTCTCAGAACTTAAGGTCCTTTAGGTACCCTGGTTTCTATTTATAATAATACGTAGGAAGGCAACTTACACTTAGGCATGATAAATGATTCTTGGTTTGAGTAAATAGTAAAATAAAACTAAATCTTTATATGTATAATTTTTTAGCTGACCAAAGATCCCCAAATCTGACCAGACTTTTGAGAAGAACTAGGAAAAGAGGGTTGGGGTTTGGGAGGAAATTTCAATTTAAAGGGGGGGTTTTTTGTGAGATACCTCATAGACTGAGAACCATAAAGTATCAATTGCAGAGGGATGGAACAGGGTCACATGTATTTCATGTTGCAGGGCTGGGACTCAGAAACAGAACTATGGCTTCAAATGGGGGGGGGGTGCAGGGGTAATGTGTTCTTTTCTCAGTAACCCAGGTGACATGAAGCCATGAAATGAACTCTTATTCACACTACTTAATTAATCCCTTGGCGGGGGTGGGGATGTATTATTACGGAGGGTGAAAGAGCAGGCTGATGAGTTAGTGCCTCATGGATGTTTTTGCCCTCTTCCCTACATCACCTTGGTCTCAGTGTCCTGATCTGTAAGGTGGATATAAAACTTACCCACAGGAATGTTGTGGGAATATAATAAAAATGCATGTAAAGTACTTAGAATAGTGGTAGGTGGAGATCAAGGACTCAAACTGCTATTATTTTTATAATTATAACATATTAATATATTATACTTATTAGTGAGTATATGTAATTCACATTAACTTATTTAGTAGCATTAATACGTAACATATAATTACTACTACTAATAATGTTGGACCTAGGCCTTTGCCTTCTTGCAGATGTGATTGCTGAGGCTAGTGAACCGTCATAGGGGTAGCTTAAATTGCCAGTTTTAATTGGTTTAGTGCGATGAAGATCTGATCAGTGGTTTAAAACAAATACTGCAAATCACACACAAAAAATTTCAAGATTCTTTTATATCCTTTGAGGATTTCTGGAGGTGAGGTAGATGAAGAATCCTTAAGAGTCTCCTAGGATTTTAGAAAGAAAGATTTTGAAAATTGCTATGACAAGGAGAAGGCAACTTCATTTAAACCCTATCATTAAACGTAAATGAACATCTAAAGGCAAAATCTGGGAACTGCTGTGTGAAGATTGATATATTGTAAAGCTTATTTGGTGCTCTGTAAACAAATGGTAAATATCATCTAGTTGAGTTATAATTAAGGCAAGAATTGATAAGCTGAGACATTGAGCAACCACCACCCCCTCTCTAGATCCTACAGCAGGAGAATAAGTACCTGTCTTGAAATTAGACAGTTACCAAAGTTCGGCGCGATGCTAAAGATGATACTGTATTTTCTTAAATAGGCTGTCCACATACTTCCTTACAAAAATTTAGAGTGTTCCCCATCTGATCCACGATTAGGCTTACATTCTCAACCCTACTGTAAATTTTTATAATCCAGTCCATGCTTCTGCCATATTCTTAATCGAATAGGAAATTGCTTCCCTGGGTATGGCCAAGATTGAGACAGAAGATTGTGCATCATCAGCTTAATATTATATAAAATTATGGCATTCATAGTGGAACCCAGTAAAAATCTGCAGGCACCCAGCATGGGACTAAGAATTTCAGCTCAATGAAGTTGTCCTTATAATATCCTTAACCTGTGGTCACCTGCCTTTAGCATGTGTTATGACTTTGTTAAACATAGTGTGTTTACTCAGTACCCACTATGTGCAGCTCACTGTGCTGAGCTCTGTGGAGGAAACTAAATCGATTAAGACCAGGTTTCTGCTGTCAAGAAGCTTATCGTCTGTTTGGATAGACGGATGGCACACACGTGGCACAGCTTTGGGATGGTACAGGCTGGTGGTCTTCCATGCTATGAGAATGCTGAGGTGGCAGACATTTTTTTTGATGGGATGGCTGGAAACGTTTGATGGACAGTGTGACTTTCGAGCCAGATCTTGAAAGTTTCCACTAGTAGAAATGTATCAAAAAGGCTGTAAAATTCTGGAAATAGTAATTGGACTGATTAACCAGAAAAGAGGTAAGTGACAGCTCTGAGACTGGAAAGGAAGAGCAGGGACAGATTTCAGAGGCTCTTAAATGCCATCTGGGGGGCTTTGCACTTGATTTCGAAAACCCAGGGAAGCCACCAGATGTTTTAGAAGAGGAAGTAACAGGATCTACTATGTGTTTCATGAGGATAAACGTGGCCACCCTGTGGTGGGTTGGATTGGTGCTGCAGTAGAGGGAAAAGCTGAAGTAGGAAAATTGAGAAGGAGACAAAAGACTGAAAAGACAGAAATGGAGTCACCTCCATACTCAGTGAGAGATGCTGATGGTAGGAGGCGGGTCTGCACCAAAAGTTCATTTCTGGGTTTCTAGCCCAGGTGAGTCTTGATTTCCTTAACTAAGACACTGACAATAAGCCATACAGAGGTAGAAAATTAATACAAAGCCTTGTTTCAGAGAGATGATACATGTGTATAGCACATACATGTATATACACACATCACACTTCCTTGATTTTGTGATGCTGTTGCTTGTAAGAACACCACTGATTGCATAATATTTTGGAAAAAAGAAATGCTACCATATTAAACACCTAAGTCAATTATAAGATGCATCTCCCTTTACTTACGTTAAAAATGCAAAAATAAGCATCTTAAAATTTAGGAAATAGGGCAGTGACCTTTCAGTTATTAGTAGTTACTAACTTCTAGTTTATTGGACAATCAAATAATTGTAGCTGGTACAAAGTTACTAATATTAGAATTCTTACCATTTTTTGTATACTAACTCTCTATGACCTTGGGAAAGTCCTTTCACCTCTGAGGGGTGGGGAGAGCACCAAAGATTCTGAAGTGCATTGAAAAAACAACACTATAGGAAGCCCTTGATGTTATCATACCTGTATTAAGTCATTCACCCCTCAACACATCCCATCATTAAAATTAAAGTGAAAGATCATCAAATGTTACCTGTATGTGAATTTTTTTTTTAATTTTTGAATTTTATTTAATTTATTTTTTTATACAACAGGTTCTTATCAGTCATCAATTTTATACACATCAGTGTATACATGTCAATCCCAATCACCCAATTCATCACACCAGCATCCCCACCTCCCCACGGGTTTCCCCCCTTGGTGTCCATACGTTTGTTCTCTACATCTGTGTCAACTTCTGCCCTGCAAACTGGTTCGTCTGTACCATTTTTCCAGGCTCTACATACATGCATTAATATACGATATTTGTTTTTCTCTTTCTGGCTTACTTCACTCTGTATGACAGTCTAGATCCACATCCACGTCTCAACAAATGACCCAATTTTGTTCCTTTTTATGGCTGAGTAATATTCCATTGTATATATGTGCCACATCTTCTTTATCCATTCATCCGACGATGGGCACTTAGGTTGTTTCCATCTCCGGGCTATTGTAAATAGAGCTGCAATGAACATTTTGGTACATGACTCTTTCTGAATTCTGGTTTCCTCAGGGTATATACCTAGTAGTGGGATTGCTGGGTCATATGGTAGTTCTATTTGTAGTTTTTTAAGGAACCTCCATACTGTTCTCCATAGTGGCTGAACCAATTCACATTCCCACCAGCAGTGCAAGAGTGTTCCCTTTTCTCCACACCCTCTCCAGCATGTGTTGTTTGTAGATTTTCTGATGATGCCCATTGTAACCGGTGTGAGGTGATACCTCACTGTAGTTTTGATTTGCATTTCTCTAATCATTAGTGATGTTGAGCAGCTTTTCATGTGCTTCTTAGCAATCTGTATGTCTTCTTTGGAGAAATGTCTATTTAGGTCTTCTGCCCATTTTTGGATTGGGTTGTTTGTTTCTTTAATATTGAGCTGCCTGAGCTGTTTATATATTTTGGAGATTAATCCTTTGTATGTTGATTCATTTGCAAATATTTTCTCCCATTCGGAGGGTTGTCTTTTCGTCATGTTTATGGTTTCCTTTGCTGTGCAAAAGCTCTTAAGTTTCATTAGGTCCCATTTGTTTATTTTTGTTTTCATTTCCATTACTCTAGGAGGTGGATCAAAAAAGATCTTGCTGTGATTTATGTCAAAGAGTGTTCTTCCTATGTTTTCCTCGAAGAGTTTTATAGTGTCCGGTCTCACATTTAGGTCTCTTATCCATTTTGAGTTTCTCTTTGTGTATGGTGTTGGGGAGTGTTCTAATTTCATTCTTTTACATGTAGCTGTCCAGTTTTCCCAGCACCACTTATTGAAGAGGCTGTCTTTTCTCCATTGTATATCCTTGCCTCCTGGTCATAGATTAGTCGACCATAGGTGTGTGGGTTTATCTCTGGGCTTCCTATCTTGTTCCATTGATCTATGTTTCTGTTTTTGTGCCAGTACCCTATTGTCTTAGCTTTGTAGTATAGTCTGAAGTCAGGGAGTCTGATTCCTCCAGCTCCGTTTTTTTTCCCTCAAGACTGCTTTGGCTATTCGGGGTCTTTTGTGTCTCCATACAAATTTTAAGATTTTTTGTTCTAGTTCTGTAAAAAATGCCATTGGTAATTTGATAGGGATTGCATTGAATCTTTAGATTGCTTTGGGTAGTATAGTCATTTTCACAATGTTGATTCTTCCAATCCAAGAACATGGTACGTCTCTCCATCTGCTGGTATCATCTTTAATTTCTTTCATCAGTGTCTTATAGTTTTCTGCATACAGGTCTTTTGTCTCCCTAGGTAGGTTTATTCCTAGGTATTTTATTCTTTTTGTTGCAGCGGTAAATGGGAGTGTTTCCTTAATTCCTCTTTCAGATTTTTCATCATTAGTGTATAGGAATGCAAGAGATTTCTGTGCATTAATTTTGTATCCTGCAACTTTCAAATTCATTGATTAGCTCTGGTAGTTTTCTGGTGGCATCTTTAGGATTCTCTATGTATAGTATCATGTCATCTGCAAACAGTGACAGTTTTAGTTCTTGTTTTCCAATTTGTATTCCTCTTATTTCTTTTTCTTCTCTGGTTGCCGTGGCTAGGACCTCCAAAGCTATGTTGAATAATAGTGGTGAGAGTGGACCTCCTTGTCTTGTTCCTGATCTTAGAGGAAGTGCTTTCAGTTTTTCACCCTTGAGAATCACGTTTGCTGTGGGTTTGTCATATATGGCCTTTATTATGTTGAGGTAGTTTCCTTTTATGCCCACTTTCTGGAGAGTCTTTATCATAAATGGGTGTTGAATTTTGTCAAAAGCTTTTTCTGCATCTATTGAGATGATCATATGGTTTTTCTTCTTCAGTTTGATAATATGGTGGATCACACTGATTGATTTGTGTATATTGAAGAATCCTTGCATCCCTGGGATAAATCCCACTTGATCCTGGTGTATGATCCTTTTAATGTGTTGTTGGATTCTGTTTGCTAGTATTTTGTTGAGGACTTTTGCATCTCTGTTCATCAGTGATATTGGTCTGTAATTTTCTTTTTTTTTAGTATCTTTGTCTGGTTTTGGTATCAGGGTGATAGTGGCCTCATAGAATGAGTTTGGGAGTGTTCCTTCTTCTGCAATTTTTTTGTATTTGAATTTTTAAAAGTTGAAAAAATCTAAAGAAATGATCAGACCTAGCTGTACATCCACATTCACTGGGAAGTTTGTTGAACATATAAAAGAATGCTATCTTGGGTCTTACCTTCACCTCTTGAATCAGGATTTTTGGGGAATGGATTCCACAATCCCATCTTCTTAATAAGCTCCACAGATGATTCTGATGCGTAAATAGAGTTGATATCCGAGGTGCCTGTGCAGCCTTACATGGATTCTAAGGGCTCAGCATAATGACCCTGCAGTTAGTGGTCTTTCTCTCTCTTTGAACAGCCTGAATGTGGTGTAAGGGGTAGGGGACTTTTTCCAGGTCACTGGTGGTCTCTACAATGCTGCCTCTTCCCAACTTTTATCATCCACCTTTGTAGCCAACTTTTTAATGGAATCTGCTTCTGTGAATTCTCTGCGCATTGTCTGGATACTCAGCTTTGGCAAATTTTTGGTTCTTCATCATTTGCTTTGTTACAAGTTTAATAAAAAAGAAAGGGGGGGCACAACTTAGACTTAATTCACAGTTTTCCCAGTTAACCATAGCATGCTCCTGAATTCTTCAGAACATAAAAAAAATCTAGTTATCTAGGTGATAAACAGTGTCTTTTTTTTTTTTTTTTTTTTTCCCCCCCAGATAGGAAGTAATGGGCTTTGGATCTGTCTGGATTTAATGTTGACATTATAGAACAGAAATGCTAATCATTGAAGCAGCAATAAAAATTTTTCAATGTTAAAACCTTTTCTCTCATACACAGTTATATTCTAAATTTCAAATGGGAAAAGGCAATTGGAACTTGAACCTCTGTACTCTCTTTCTGGAAATTTACCCCATTCCCTAACCTCTTCTGTTTGCCCAACTTCTTACGAAATACAGACATTTTAAATGTCTTTGGCCCTTAGGATTCCCAGACCTGTAAAGAAATAATCTTTCCCTTCTGGACCTCAGAACCAACTACTGGAAATCTTATCATCCATTTATTCCAATGCGTATTAAAATTGAGCAATTAATCATCTCTAGTTCTAATCGAGTAAGCCTGTGCAATTAACATCTGGGATTCAGTTCATCTTTTTGCTGACTTTCTAATTTAAGAATTGGGACATAGTGGATCTCCCTAGAAGACATATTTAACAAAGATTATATTTCTTGTATTTAAATCTTCATTTTTTTAACTCACGGTGCGTTCTGTGTAATATTTTCATAATGCTTTTCAATTGTAACTTTTTTCCTAGAAAGAGATTGTTAGTGGTAACTTAAAAAAAGGTAAATTTAGTGGTATCCCTTAATTTTTTGATTTCCAAATAACAGGTAGTATGTCAAAATTACCTATAACAGCAAATGATCTAGCAAATAAATAGAGACACACTCATTAGCCGCATGGTGTGATTCTGGTTGCTCTGCCCTGTTGTCTTGGCTAAACTTCCCTACCTGCTTGCCTGATACTTGAAATTACTCTAAGATTGGGTATACCTTTTATTTCACCACTACAGAATAGGTAGACTAAGTATGTAATCACAAATACCAAGGAAAAGTTAATTTGGGGGCCCTAATTCACATTTAGTTGTAATGAATGAAAGGAGTCTTTCCTCTAATAGCGGGAATAATCAGAGATGGACTCTAAAAAGTAGATTATCTCAGTCCTAGGTAAACAGTGGCTGAGAAAGAAGGGAACTACAAAATTGGTAGAGAAGCAAGGAAAAGGAGGCACCAAAGCTTGACTTTATTATTTTTACTAGAGGCTGGGGTTCTAGTCTAAATGGTGATGCCCACTGTTGAGAAAAACCTTCTCGCACTGTTCTGCCAGATGGGGGCTCCAGCCTTTTTCATATAAAGCTTATATGTCACCTCCTCTGAGAAGCCTTCCTGGCTTTCAACCACAATACCAGTTCCCAGGCCTTTATGCTTCTATTCCCACTTTACTTACATTGAAAACTTTATACCACCATGTGCCTCTTTTCCCAGAATATTTCATAATTTCAGGAGTTATTTCTACGTCTACTGCTGCTTTTTCTCTTGTTACAGTCTCTAAGCACAATGATCTACGATAAATGTTAGCAGGTTTAACATACCTAGAGGTATTTACGATATCATTGAAACTATAATTTTCTAAATATATTTCCAATTTATTAAAGAATATTTGAAAAATACAGAGAAAAAAAGAAAAAGCAAGTCTACCTTAATTCTGCTTCTCAGACATAACCATTATTAACATTCAGGTGAATTTCCTTCCAGTGTTCTTTTCTATTCATAGCTAAATGCAAATATGTATTTTAGGGGTCTTTTGTATATTTATAACATTTGCATATGTGTACATACGTACATATGTATTTGCACACTTCATTTTACTTTTTTTTTATACTTAGCTATGTCAACTCTTTTTCCACATTATTAAGTATTCTTTGAAAACCTTATTTTGTAATGTTTTTAAAATATTAGCCATTGCATATCAGAATTTAATTAACTGTCTTTTTTTTTAGTAGTTTTGTTATCGTTATACATAAAACTGTGACATATGTCTTACAAGTAATCTTTGGATCTCTGATAATTACATTGGCATAAATTTTTGGAGGCTATAGATAAATATTTTGATATATATGCCAATTTGCCCTTATGG
This sequence comes from Lipotes vexillifer, assembly GCF_000442215.2. Taxonomy (NCBI): domain Eukaryota; kingdom Metazoa; phylum Chordata; class Mammalia; order Artiodactyla; family Lipotidae; genus Lipotes; species Lipotes vexillifer. The sequence continues at coordinate 507,498 of NW_006780016.1, read as the reverse complement.
TAGCATATACTTGTGTCTTCTTCCTTATAGCTTCTGCAGATCTGAATATTTTTATTGAAAAATTGTTTTTGCCTTTTTTCCTAATAAAAATGCTATTTCATTGTTTAAAACTATGGTTAATTGAATATAGTGAAGTTGAATATATCTTTCATATTGCACTTATCCATTTATATTTCTTATTTCTTCCTGGTTTTAATCTAGTTTTCTAATGAAGTGTTTGCATCTTATCGATTTGTAATAGCTCTTTATCTAAAGATATTAGCTGTTAGTATCTAATACGTTTTTCAAATACATTTTTCTCATACTTTTTTCACTTCATTTTGTTTGTAATGGTTTTGGGGAACTGAAGGGTTTAATTTTCTGTAGAGATATGTATCAATTTTTTCATTGTCATTTTATTTTAATGTCTTTATACTTAAAAAGTCTATTCTGCTCCAGATATAGAAGTCGTATTTTTTTCTAATTACCTAATGGCTCCATTTTATGCTTTTATTTCATTAGTAAATGTGTGATTTGTTGTAGCACTTGACAGGAGGGAGAAATGTAACTTATTTCCTGTAAATGGTCAACCAATATTTCTGCCGTTGTATGTTGCAGTGTTTTCTTCCCTAGGATTTGTACTGCCACCTTTATGACAGTGACTATTATATACACTGTGGTCTCTTTCTGGCCTTTCTCTTCTGTCCATTGATGTAAATATCCTTAGATCAATATGCTTCCAACTCTTATAGTTTCATTATTTATTTTAAAGAATTTTTTTTCAAAAAGTAAGTTTAGCCCACGAGTGTCAGACTTCTAATGTTCTCACTTTAGGAGCAACACCGGTATGTATTAGTGTGTGCACTTAATGGCCTGTCTACAGAGACAGAGGGAAACGTCTGTCAAATAAATAGGGGGGTAATAGACCATTTGAGGACGTGGTAGTGTTGCTTATTTGTGTGTCTCTGTGCTACTTAAGAGCATGATCTTTGAAGTGAAGATTTTAAATTCTGGTCCCAGCTCTGCCCCTAACTAGATGTAACCTTGATTAAGTTAATTTACCTTTCTGTGTCCGAATTTTAAAAATAAGTGTTTTCATAAAGCTTACCATGTATAATTATGAAGATTATGTAAGTAGTTTACATAGAATGTTGTGCTTGGCTCAGTATGTGTTCTTTTTTTATTCTTAAAAAATTTTCTTTGTGGTTAAAATATACATAACATAGGATTTACCATTTCAACCCTTTTTTAAGTGTACCATTCAGTAGTGTTAAATACATTCACATTGTTGTGCAAACAGTCTCCAGACCTCTTTTCTTATTGCAAAACTGAAACTCTGTACCCGTTAAACAACAACTTCCAATGCCCCCTTCCCCTACCCTTTGGCAGCTACCCTTCTTTTTTGTCTTTTTGAATTGGACTACGCAAGGTACTTTATATGAATGGAATCATTCAGTCTTCTGGTGACTGGTTTATATTACTTAATATAATATCCTCAAGGTTCATGCTGTATGTGCCAGAATTTCCTTTCTTTACAAGACTAGATAATAGTCCATTGCATAATATGTATATACTACGTTTTGTTTCTTCGCTCATCTGTCAATGGACACTTGGGTTGCTTCCACCTTTTGGCTATTGTGAATAATGCTGCTACTAAAACATGTCTACAAATAGCTCTCCAACACCTGTTTTCGGTTCTTTTGGGTATATACCCAGAAATGGAATTGGATCGTATGGTAATCCTATTTTAAATTTTGGGGCGAACCATCACACTGTTTTCCATAGCAGCAGTCATAGTGTATTCCTAATCCTCATATATCATTAGAGCTCATTAGGGTCAAGGATCCTGATTTATGTGTTGCTAAGAACAGTACACAGTGACTGGCATGTAGTAGGACAAAACACCAAATCCCAAAAGAGTAAGCCACTTACTAGATTAGTTAAATAGTGCACACACCAATTTAATAGCTCTTGGGCTTCCCTGGTGGCGCAGTGCTTGAGAGTCCGCCTGCCGATGCAGGAGACGCGGGTTCGTGCCCCGTTTCGGGAAGATCCCACATGCCGCGGAGCGGCTGGGCCCGTGAGCCATGGCCACTGAGCCTGCGCGTCCGGAGCCTGTGCTCCGCAAATGGGAGAGGCCACAACAGTGAGAGGCCCGCATAACGCCAGAAAAAAAAAAAAAAAAAAAAAAAAAAATAGCTCTTGCTTTTTCATCCTTTTTTAACTTAGCTGCCAAACTGATCTAACTAGGAAGAATATAAGAGTTGTAGGAATCATATTTATCTAATACATGGGTGATAGCCTATTTATTTATATATTCAACAATTTATTGAATACCTAGTATGTATCTCACATATTTATAGGTAATGGGGTTACAGAAGTGAAAAAAAGAGACAAGATCTTCATGGAGCTACCTCCTGGTAGGGCAAGAAGGTAATACACAAGCAAAGAATTAAATGGGAAAGATAATTGCAGAGCATGGTAAGTGGACATGAAAATTTGTCCATGGGGTGAGGAGGCACAGCATTCATGGGGCAGAAGGAGACGCTACTTGAGACAGACTGCTCAGGAAAGGTCTTCTTTGTTATATGACATGTAAGCAGAGACCCTATGGGGGACACTGTGGTAGACTCTCCACCAACGTCCCATCTAAGCCAACCAGCCCATAGCCTTGTCTGGTCACTGGTATGGGACCATGAGTCAGCAAGTGGCCCACGTTGGCCCGATAAGGTTAGAAGGAAAGCCTTGTGTACTGTGACTGGGGAGGAGATTGTCTTCTCTCTGCTGTTGGACCACATCACATGCTCAGGCAGGCTTGATTGCGGCTCACTTCCATTACGCTTCCACGTGGGACTCACTCCAGGAAGCTGAGTTTTCTGTCTACTCTAGATGAGTTTACCCAGTTTCCATTCTGTTTCTCATTCAAGTAAGTTGCTTGGGTCGCTAAAAGCACCATCCCTCAGATTCTCCTGTAGCTAGGTTCTAGGTACAGGAAATGTTCCTCCAATTCAACATATTCATGTGGTATTTGACAGGTGAAAGTGAGCTGGAGGCCATCTTTCAGCCCTCCTTTTGCTATTTCTGCTGGCATGCATGGCTGAAAAATGTGGGGATTTCCTGCAGCCTTGTTCCTTTGTCCATTCTCCAGCTTTCTGTGATTTAAGGAATGATCGGATGGCAGAAGCAGTTGGCAGCGCTCTGATCTGGCTTCCTGAGCTCTGAACTGTAGCTACAAATATGCCTTTTTCACTTCACTGCGTGTCCAGAGGCAGCTATGATGGTGGCGGGTTCTTGGTCTGATTATGGCTCTGAGGTGGCCTCAGAGGAAGTGGCTCCTTGTAACTTCTCAGTGGTCAGTGGGATACTGTTGTGGGAGTGTTTGCTGCAGGCCCAGCCTACATCCTGTTCTTTCAGCTCTTTCAGTGATTTTTAAAGATCCTTTTTCCCCATATGAAATCCTTTCCTGCTTAAAATATCTAGAGTGGGTTCTTGTTCTTGTAAATCCTTGAACCCAGCTGGTACCACTGATGCTTCTGTAGAGCAAAGAAAAATAACTGACCCATACTGGTGACTTCATAGTAGATGAGCCACTTATATCATATTACTATTGAGACAATAATTTCTGTGTTGTTCAAGCCAGTTTTAGTTGGAGTTTTCTTTTCCTTGCAGGTGAAAGCAATTTAAAAATATGTAGATATTAGAGATAAGAGGATACAAACCTGGGAAGATCTTGGGGAATGCTCTTTAAGGCTCAGAACTGGGTGGTGTCTAATTTGCGATCTCTCTTAGATGGCCAAGTAGAGGTACCTGTAAGGCTTTTGGCTGTACAAGTCTAAACCTGGACAGAAAGGTAAGATCTGTAGACACAAAGCTGCATTAGGTCAAGAGCTAGCCTGGAGGCCGAGCTAAGATGAGGGCCACTTTTTTATTTCTCTAATGGGTAATTTGACAGCATTTCAGCCTGTTTGTGAGTCAGTGTTCTTTTTTTTTTTTTTTAGATAAAAGCACTGAATTTAAAAGTATTTAATGAAAGACAACTACTTACAGTACTTAAAACGTTTTATTTGTGCAAAATGTAATGTAAGTGAAAGATATTTCCCAAATGCCCATTAAAACAGGGGTTCCCAACCCCTGGGCTGCAGACCGGTACCAGTCCGTGGCCTGTTGGGAACTGGGCGGCACAGCAGGGGTTGAGCAGCAGGCAAGTGAGCGAAGCTTCATCTGTATTTACAGCCGCTCCCCATCGCTCCCATTACCGCCTGAGCTCCGCCTCCTGTCAGCATTATGGTGAGCTGTATAATCATTTCATTATATATTACACTGTAATAATAATAGAAATAAAGTGCACAGTAAATGTAATGCGCTTGAGTCATCCCGAAACCATCCCCCCTGCTGCACCCCCCATCCGTGGAAAGATTGATTGTCTTCCATGAAACCGGTCCCTGGTGCCAAAAAGGTTGGGGCCCACTGCATTAAAGGAAAGATAGCCCAGTTAACCCCATTGCTGGAAGTAATCTCTTCTGCTTGGGGTAGAATCATCCCTCCAAAGTCTCAGAAGGGGTGTGTTATACATTCTCAGTTTTAGAAGGATGTCACTACCACCTTTGATTACTGCACTTTAATCACACCCTTGGTTCATCTTATCAGAGGGCCATTTTTAACTTTACTCTGTTCACTTCTTCTTATTCTAGATTTAAGCTAGGCCTTTAACCGTATTTACATGCACTTGTAAGTGAATTGTTCTAACCCTGATCTAAATTCTAAACACAGACTATTTAAGACTGGAAAAATCAATATTCAGTGGTATTCTTCAATAGAGAAACAGTTTATACTTGTTTTCTTGTTTGTTTGTTTTTTGTGTGTGTGTGTGTGTGTGTGTGTGTGTGTGTGTGTGTGTGTGTTTTGACGTAGCAGTCTGCTCTTTAGTGTAATTGATATGTAGCATAGCTTACCTCTGACAACGTGGATGTGCTAGTTACTTCAGACTCACATCATTTTGAGAGCTGCATTATGGAGGACTTTCCCAGGCTTTGGTGACTGTCCCATGGGGCAGACAGAGTAGAGAAAAGCTTAGCATGGATTAGGTAGGGTATATTATGATGTATATGGAACACAAGATGTTGACTAAATAAATTTATGCTTGCAATATTCAGCAAACTTTAAAACTAATCATTAAATCGTAAAGTGGGAAGACATTGTGAGTGACTTTTATGTTAAGCTCCCTTTCTTAAACAGGTGATGATGAATAGGTCTCAACCTCAATGATTATTGAAATAAATAAAATGATTATCGAATAACTGAAATAACATAACTATAATATATATAAGACCTGGTGCTTTTTGCTATCTTAGAACTTTTATTTAAAACACCTTATGAAGTAGCATTAGTATCTCTATTTTACAGATCAAGAAACTGAGAATCAGAAAGGTTAAGTGATTTATCTTAAGAACACAGCTAGCAAAAGGCAGAAACAGGATTTGAGTTTGTATGCTTGACTCTGAAGTGCACCTTCTTTACATCACTAAACCACTAACAATAATGTCTGTCTAGTAATCTTTGGATTCTTTTAAGGAGACCCTTTTACCTCCCTTAATCATTTCCTTGGGTCCTTTTGTACTAGTGAGAAAGTAGCATAAATGTTATACAAAGCTAGAAAAGGTTGTGGTGATTATTTAGTTCATCTTTGTATTCCAGGGAAGAACTTTGCAAGATGATCAAATGAGTTGGAAGGCTGTAACTCTACTCTGCCTCTCTTCCCCCATTGGAGATTCACCCTGCATGTTTGTATATTATATGCTCAGAAAGGCCCTGATGTTTAACCTGGCATTTTCCAAATCTTTCTGACCACAAACTTGTATCATCATTCTCGGGAGGTGGCCCAACCCTCTCAGTTCACAAGAGAGGACCCCAGGGAAGAGAGCGGTCAAGAAGGTTGTCCTTGGGATACAGGTTTTCTGTTTCCTGTGTAGTCCTAACATTGGACAAATGTTGGCCTATTTGAGTTGCAGGAATCATTGAGTATATGATCAAAACCTCTAAAACAGGAGTCCTTTAACATTCCCAGTAGTTTTTCAAGAAGCATCTGTCAAAGCAGTCAGCTTAAAATGCCACTTTGGGCAATTATTATCTTATTTAAAGAAAGGGAGGGGACTACATTAAACATGTCATTTGTTTACTTCTGACCGTTCCTAGGGGTTAGCAGCCAACTGAGCGCTTCACCTTTAGCTACAGGCTGTGAAAAAGAGCTTCACCTACAGAAAGGTCAGATTTATGCAAGCACAAGCAGACTAGCTGAGAACTCTGGGTCCCTTGAGTTCCATTTTCACCTTTTCTTCTTGCTAAGTCTCAATACTGTAGGGTATTTATTTACACACAAGCCATTTAAGGCAGCATTTAAGAAAACCATTAAGCACTTGCTCACGTTATTCTTGTAATGTATATCCAGCCCCTTTTTTGTTGTGCTTTGCCAGACCTGCTGGGATTTGGAGATCTTTGGAACAGGAACCCTAAGGGTTGTAATCTTTCCAGTTATTTGGTCCAAGAAGTATATCTTATTTATTCTCTCTTTAGGAATAAGCCAGAGATAGGTTCTTTTTTTTTTTTTTTTTTTTTTTTTTTTTTTTCTATATTACTGCCAAACTACTGCACTCCCTCCAAGATTCCAAACTTTAGGCAATGGGAGGATATTTGGGCGATGAAATCATTATCTTTAATGTACGATCTCCCATGGACTCAGAAAGTAGGAGGATCCTGGTCATTACAAAGTTCTTTATTCGGCAGCAGGTAAGGGAGGTTGGCATGACAGTCTGGAGCTGAATCAGAACCAAGGCAGTCTGTATAAAAAGAGGACAGAGAGAATAGAGAGAAGCTTGGAGAAGCCCCAAGAGCCAGAAAGCAGGAAGCCTGGACATTGCACAGTTTTTTTTTTTTTTTTTTTTTTTTTTTTTTTGATTCCCTAAGACACTTGTAGAGTTAAACTGGAGAATTATTTCATTTTTAGAATTGTGTTTTATGGAGCGTAATACTCTTTGAGAAGCATGAGGTGACTTGACAAGTTCAAGGACAGATTTTGTTGGCAGATTCCTTGTGTGAATGATGTTAATTGAAGAGCTAATATTTCTTCCTGGGCTCTTCTGCTGAACTTAGAAAATCAGCCCTGTTTTAATACCCGAGGTGGAGGGGAAGAAACATCCCAGCTGAAACATCATTTCCGTGTTGTCATTTTAATCTCTCTCTTCCTCCCTTCCGTCTCTTTCACTGCATCTAGAGCAGAATTAACAGGCTCTTCTAGTTCCCAAGCTGTCCACTGGCACTGTGGGGACCAGCTCTGGTTGTCTTTAGGAAAAGGAGAATTACTAGGTTGACAGTGAGAGCTCACGGATCTATGAGTGGCTAAAAGACACAACGTGGAAAAAGAAGGAACTCAGGCGGGTTTGAGGGCCAGGAAATGAGAAGCACAACAAATTTTAGCAAAATCAGTCAGGCCGGAAGGCCTCTGTGCTCTAGGCCGTGGCAGGGAAGAGGGAAGGTTCTGGCTAGTGGTGGGAAATAGGCACTTTGTATCCAAGCAAGAGTCCACACAGTAAGACTTGCAGCAAAATAGGGTGCGGGTGAGTACTGGATAGGCATAAAATAAAAACAAAGCAAATACACAAAAATGATTTACCTGTGTTTTTGGCTTAACTGGCTGAGAACCAACTTTTGAGTTACTTCTGAACTAGTTTTAGGAGCCCTCAAACAGCTGCTCCTACAAGTACAGAACCTTAAATCGTGTCTAAACCTCTGGTCTTCTTCCTCAATTCAGAGGGACTCCCTCAAAAATCTCAAATAAAAACGTAATGCTCTGTTATGGAGATAACTGCAACGTGTACTCACTGAATTAGCTTTTAACTAATTTTACTGAAATGACGCATATGGTAAAAATCAAGCAAAGCCAGTCTCCAAATCCGTAAAGCTGAATTAAGATTAAATTGACCAATGTCCAAGGAATCAGACTAGTGTATACATGAAGATGAAACCTTGGAGAGGTTTTTAAAGACCTTTTGGCTACTAAGTGCCCTTTCAAAACTTTCCCAGAATAGTGTGTGTGTGTGCGTGTGTGTGCGTGCATGTGTGTGTGTGTTTTAATTAAATGATTAAAATTGATGTGTCTCATCAAATAGATAATGCCTTTTCAAAGCAAACTGAGAGTTTCCACGTAGAGGAAAACCTTTCTGGTATTTATAAAAGATTATATTGAAAAATTATGTGCATTTATAAAGTCTATTTTAATCTCCTTCTTGGTAGGTTATTCTGATAAGAGTATGAATTGTATATCTGCATTTTTATCTATAAGAAAACCCTATCTGTAACAAGATAGTTTACTGTGAAGTTCTATCTATGTTATATGCTCTGAACATATAGATTGATTCAACCATCACAACAGAATCCTTTGTGGGGGGAAAAAAAAAGTATTAAGACTTCTAAAGGTCAAAATTTGTTTAACCGAATAAGCCTTTTCCTAGGAAAACATTGGCCTGATTTATTTTCAAATGCATGTAAAATAGGTTTTAAAAAGGATTTATTAGTTTTATAAATAAAAGGATTTATTTATTTTTAAAAGCATTTATTCACCTATTATAGAACGAGGGTGAATCATCACTCATCTTTCTTAGTTATATTTAGAAATAAATATAGGAGAGTCCTGTATTCCAAAACTGTTTCATTTCCTCATAGAGAGAGAAATTTTCACTAAGAAGTTTTACATTTCAAAAGGGCCTCCAAATTAAAAAGGATAAAATATAATTTTATTTAAATTAGCCATATAGAGGCACTGTATAGGTGGGGCTGGATTCTGCCTTCCAGGTTCTTAATTGCCCAAGTGCTAGATGTTCCCTGCCTTGCATCAACATTGTGGCTTTCAGACTCACTCCTAAAAGTGGGAGACCAGTGAGCAGCGCAGGTACCACATGCACCCTTTGGGAGAAGAGACAGGATTGGGGATTCTCATCTCTTCTGAGTTGTATCACTGTCCTTGGCTGGGCATCTGAGATTCTTCTGGTTTGATTTAGAATTCTTTTCTCTGAGAATTCATCCCTTGCCACTAATATTACTACCCTTTTTCAACTCTTCCTCTTGTAACGTGATGTTGGAAGTTTTTAGAGTGAAAATAAAATCCTTCAAAATGGGATTTCAGCTAAAAAAAAAAAAAAAAAAGAAATTCACAGTTATCTTTTTATACATTTGGAGTTGAAATTTTGGGTGTGAAAGCTGCTGCATCTCACATTTCTGTCTTGCTAACATATTTAATTATACATGGCAGATCAGAGGAAGTTAGTTCAGGGTTAAGCTAATTAAGAGATGTTTCTTTATTCAGTACCATTAGCTGAGTAGAAAGCACAGCTTTGGAGTCTCACATTCTATGTTTCTACTCTGATCACTAAAGCAGGCGTAAAAGGTCGGGTGAGGTCTGGTCCTTTACATTTTAAATATAAGTCCCAGCAAACTAGAGACATCACAACTATCTCGATCCCAAAAAATAAGAGTATTTCTCTGTTTGTGCTTTCCCAGGTATTCTGTTCCGCATTGAGATAGAGCACAAAAGCTATTTTACTGTAGCAAGATTATTGAGAGATTGTGTATATGTGTGTGGGGTGCCTGTGTGCATTTATTTCTATGCAGTAGCAAAGAAATCCTAGCATCTATAAAATAGAGTTGAGATCAGCTTTAAGGTAGGGCAGGCAGCCTAGACTCTGAACCAGTGTTTGCTTGGCACTTTGTTACCTTAAGCCTTTTCCTGGAGAGTTTTGCACCCAAACAACAACTTCATTGTTGGTTGGGGAAACAGAGTGAGTGGTTTTCATTAAAAAGTGCGGTGCTTTACTGTACCTGTGTGAAGTGCGGGAAGCCGTCACCCAGCCAGATGCTGAGGCACAAATTAGGCTTAATTGTGCTCTTTTACTGTTAGATTTTTATTTTATTTTAAAATACTCTAAGACAGTAAGAGCTTCAAGAGGGGAATTAAACAACCCTCTTTGATCTTGGATTTAAGTGACTAAAGCTGGTGGAGACTGAAAGAAATATCAGTCTCCTTTCTGAAAAGGAGGTTCTGTTCCTCTGGCAACTAAGTTTAATAGATTCTCAGTGACTTAAGTGACTAAATTTGAACTCAACTTTGGTGAGGTAGCTGGTTTCTCAGGTTTTCCCTGTGGATAGCAAAATGTGATCGGGCATAGAGGGGAGTCTAAAAAGGTCTGTTTCTCTTTCTGATCTCACATTCTTAGAGGTCATTAATATAATTTTGCTTGATTTCAGTGTTACTTTTAGCAGGAGTTCTCACCCTCCAGCTGTGAGTGATTGTTCTTCTCATGTCCTTGTGGATTACATTGTACTTCGCAATGATGAAGATGCATCCCCCCCCCCCTTTCTCTCTTTTCTAGAAACCAAGTGATTGTACAAAATGAAGGGAGCATGAGTTAAGCCCTAAGACTTTCACATTGTGTGTTCAAGTCAATCTCATGCTACTCTTGATATAAAGTCGTTCATAGTCATTTGAAGCGATTAAGGTCATCTCAGAGATAGTTACCACCAAGTCACTGAATAAGGGCACTGAACACCAAGTAGATTTCTTTATGTCAAGTAAGTTCTAGCACAGAACTGGCATTTCATGAACACTGGTTGGCTGATGATGAGTTGGCAAGGTGACTTTCTCAGGGATCCATGGGCCATTCGGTGATGAAAACTGAATGAAAAGTTATCTTTGGTCACATTGTTTAGTCTGTAGCATACTGGTTTGGTGACGGTTTTTTTTTGGGGGGGGGGGGATGTTCAAAATGAGTTGTGAATTTTGTTTTGTGGCAGGGTTGTAAAAGAGTCTACTTTTCTCAGTCCCAAAAAACCATTTAGGAATCAAGGAATGCAAATTTGAAACAGAAATGTAAGCACATATCTGATAAAAGGCCCATTATGCATAGGCATAACTTTCCCTCTGCCTCAAAAGTATCTGCAAGGATACGCCTTCTAACTCAGGAAATGATCTGCTTTTTAGAAGTGATACGAGTGTGCCTTCAAGGTATCCTTAAAATTGGTTTAACTTAATATTCATTTGAAGTGCAAATGAAAACATATTACTGGGTGGGGGCAAATATATGCAATGTATTTATCAAGCAAAAAATAAATCTCTCACTATAGGAACACAACCATCTCCTTCCATAGGATAACAGCAGGGAGAGCTACCTAGAATGGAGAATGTGGAAAAAAGGATGGTCCAGATAAAGCTGACTGGTGTGCTATATGTTAGTTTTTTTTTTTTAAGAAGAAGCAATGGGACCATAAGCTTCATAATTTTCATACTGCAACGATGAATAATATTAACTGTTACATGCGCTCAGGAAGAAAGAGTTTGGGAATTGTTTGACTTTTGACAGTTCCCCACAGAGTGCCTTCTCAAATGTATGAGCAGTTAAATGTATCCTTGACTATAATTATGATTTTATCTAACACAAGACTCAAGTTCTTTGGTATGTAGGTGTGTTGTTTCTCTTTAGTTAAAAAGAAGATTATCCTGTACATTCTTTTCATTTTATTCTCCCTTGAATTTTATAATGATCTTAGTGACAATGGTCTTTATGAATCTAAGAATGGGAGTGAAAGGAAGCTCTACAGAGGGAGTGTTATTGACATCAGTGAACTTTATTGCTAAGAGGTGCTTCATTACACATTAAAGATGAAGGTTGTTTTTAACATCTTACTCATTTAGCATTAATTTTCCATAATAGCTTAATGGGCATGGCAGGAACTTTGGATTTGAAGACTCTTACTTTGTGTCTTCATAAGGAGTTTTGGATTGTGACTGTATATGCCCAGGATCCTGGAGGCTCTCCTAGAAACACGAGTAAGAAATGTCAGATCATTTTGGATTCAGTGTCTCTGAGCACTAGAAGTGAAAGTAGAAAGTGCCAGATCATTTACTCAATGTTGCCTTCCCCCTTGCCCCTGTGTGTATCATCTGGAATCCATCCCTCTTTCACACATCCACAACACTTTATACTTATCACTAAATGGTCTACTGTGCAATGTAGTTATTGAAGCCAGCTTTGGTGCTCCCAACACTGGAACGCCTTCTCCGTGCCAGTTTTTGTGTTGAAAATAAAGGTATGATTTAGCCTTCTTTCATACACTTTTAGTACTTGCCCACTGAAAGGGATTTATTTTAACAAATTCATGCTGCATTTAACTTTACCTTGAGACACTCAAAGTTTCCTTTGAAATCTTAGAGGAAGTAATAGTTAAGCTGGGCCTTGAGCAGATGAGGACTTGAGTTGGGTAGGGGAGAAAGATGTCCTAGAAAGAGGCAAGAGCTGGTATAAAACTACAGAGCCAAGAAAAAAGAATGACTTGTTCATGTGATAGCAAAGGACTCAGTGTGCCATTCATAATTGGTTGATGAGGTTGGAAGGAGTGGCAAAGGCCCAGGTAATGGCAGATCTTGTAATGTGATGGAACTTAGGTTCATTGGTTTATTTGTTCCATGGACACTATTTGCATATATGTGATGTTTTTCAGGTCAATAGGTGATACATTGTCAAACAAGACCAACAAAGTCATGTCCTCGTGGAACTTAGGTTTCAGTGGGGAAAACTGAAAATAAATTGTGTGTGTGTGTGTGTGTGTGTGTGTGTGTGGAAGATAATTGAAAACTGGGCAATAAATTCCAGGAGGAAAAAATATATACAGTGTGATAGAAAATAGAAGTGGAGTGAGGGAACGCGGAGGTACTTATGGACTGGGTAGTCAGAGTGGACGTTCTGAGGAGGTGACACTTATCTGGGGTCTAAAGGAGGGGCAGGAGCCAGCCAGGGAAAGGTGAGAGAAGGGAGCTGCAGGCCTATGGAACAGCGAGTGCTCAGCTGTGGGAGGAGGCCGGCAGTCTGGAGCCCAGGGGTGTGAGGGAGAGTGGCCCAAGGTGGACACAGCCGTTTGGACATGTGCCACATCAGATCACCCAAGGCCTTGCAGGCCAGCTTGGTTATTGTCAGTGCAGTGCAAAGCCATGGAGGCAGAGGTGGCAACGACCTGATTGACATTTATCTCTGGTTGCTGTGGGGAGAAGGGATGAGTGGGGCAAGAGGGAACACTGGGAAGCCCTTCAGGAGAGGATATCGCATTACTTTCCAGGTCAGAGGCGATGGTGGTTTGCACTGGGGTGGTAGAATTGGGGATGGAAAGAAATGAACAATTTCAGACTATAGTTTGGAAATAGAACCAAAAGGAATGTGAACTACTGAATATCCTTTGCCTGCAGAATCAGGACCTTAGCTGTAAATGGCTTAATATGTACCTGTTCTTTGGTAGAAAGGGGAAGTGGGTCTTTAATGTCACACATACAGTAATTGGAGAATAAAATTAAGTGAAAGGGGGACCTGCTGGTCTTTGTTTTAGTTTTGTCTGATTGCTCTAACATGGCTTTATCTTTCAGTTTCAGGGGTAAAAAGTCATGACTTTACTCTTAGTAAGAGGGGAATGAATTCATTCTAGTGTCCAGGTAACCATGGTCCTCACAGCCCCCTTGACTCCAAGACAGAACAGTCCTAGTAATTTGTGATGTTTCTGATGCAAGACCATAAGGGAGACTCCGCGGAAAGAGGGAACTTGACCAACTCGAGGTCATGTGGTGAGGCAAAGAAGGGTCCCCTAAATATGCCTGCAGGTGGAAACAACTTAGGATTTTTAAAAAGCAGCTTTTATAAGTAACGCAGTTCTGGACTTGTCCAAATGCCAAAAGCAAATGATTTTGTTCGCACTTTGGCACCAGTGAAGAATTTTATGGTTTCAGATAATCAAAAAGAATTTTGAAACAGCACTTCCTGGCTGGAGAAGTAGGCTTTTTGCACTGCCCGGAGCCTGGTGAGAATAGACCATCCAGTTGGCCAGCTTGTCAAAGTAAGGGCAGTGCTCTCAGCAAACAAAGGGGACTGTGGGCTGCTATTGTTAGAAACCTTGATTCTTTTTTTTTTAATTAAAAAAAATTTTTTTTTTAATTTATTTTGGCTGCGCCAGGTCTTAGTTGTGGCACTCGGGATCTCAGTTGCGGCATGCGGGATCTCTTAGTTGCCGCACGCGGACTTCTTAGCTGTGGCATGCGAACTCTTAGTTGCGGCATGAATGCGGGATCTAGTTCCCCAACCAGGGATCGAACCTGGGCCCCCTGCATTGGGAGCGTGGAGTTTTACCCATTGGACCACCAGGGAAGTCCCAGAAACCTTGATTCTTAACAGTAGTTTGAGCAGTGATCTTCAACAAATACAAGGGCCATTAATAAAGTACTGGATGTGTGAAGCATTGTGGGAGGTGTTCATTCAAGAAAGAGAACTTGAGTATCGGCTGTGTTTCAGGCAGTGTGAGTGCTCTGTGAGTAGATGCACCAGAGTTCCTGCTTCCTAGGAGCTTACACTCTAGTAGGTGAGATGAGGTAGGTACACGCACAAATATGTCAGCTGAGGCTGGTGAAAACATTAACAGAGAAGAGCTAAGAGCGCACGGAGGAAGGAGCGATGGCACCCCACTGAGGCATTCAGAGAGGGCCCCAAGCAGTGGGAACAGTGATATTATAAGATGCCAGGCATACCGCGTTGGAAGGACCATTAGAGGCATATAGAGGTGAGTGCTAACAGCCGGCTCTCAAGTCCTACTGCTTTGGTCTGAATCCAAGGGGGTGATGGTGGGAACTTTACCTTCCTGGGCTTCACCTATAAAATGAGGATCATTGTACCTCCCCCCTGGGGCGGTTGTGAGAATACTGTACAGTCCATGCCTGGCACAGTATCTGGCACCTAAAAGCTATTGTATTTTTATTTTTTAGCCCAACCCCTCTCTGGTATAACCTTGACACGTTGTTTGTCTTACCCTTCTCCTTGAACACCTGATAGACTCCCCTCCTCCTAGGCCGTCTCATTCTATTTGTGAGTCATCTTAAATGTCAGAAGTTCTTAATTGGTGGCCGGAGAAATTATTAAGAGGTGAGGAAGGGAAGGGAGGGCCTTTCAGGTGGGAAGATACGAATGAGCGAACACCAGTAGAAGCACATGTGGGACATGTTCTGGCAACTGCATGTGATCCCGTTTGGCTAGAGGATTTGGTTTTGGGTCACAGAGAGGAGGTGAGAAGGGCAGGTGCAGTGGTCCTAGAGAGGCCTTGAGTGCCAGGGTCACCAGACAGATCTAAACAATCAACTACCATCCTGCGACTGATTAGCATTTCCATATTCGAAGTCAGGTCAAGTGTCAGATAAGATAACAAGTGGTGAGCTAATAAAATGTTTACTTGAAGCTATCCTAGAAAACTGGAGCAAGACACCAAGTGAACACAATATACATCAGAGGGAAGGTGTGCCCTCTATGCGCTGCTACCCTGGGCTCCTGGGGAAATTCCTCTCGTTCTGTTCAAATCCATCCTGAAGGTCAGGGAGTAAAGCTTCCCCTTCTTACCATTCTATATAAGTTTGTGTTGCTGATGGGTCTCCCAGACCATAGGATGTTGGGTTATCTATAGGGGAATAGCCAATCCAGGTTGAGGCTGGTACCTAGACTAAGGTTTAGGGGCACTGGCCAAAGTCCTCACTTGAGATTGAAGTAAGCTTGCCCGTGGCTACCTGGTCTTCTAGATTGGGACCCTAACTCTTTAAGGACTCACGCTTTTCCATTCCTTCTACACGCTAGAGTTACGCCCTCTTATGTCATCTTGCTCCTTCCCCAGCCCGAGCTTTTCCTGGTCTCTGGGTCCTCAAACAATTTGTTCTGTAAACATGCTGTGAAACTTTGGGCTCCCTATTTAGCCAGCACTTCATTCCTTTGAGTTTGTTTATCTGCTTCAGTAGGAACTGGGGAAAAGGGAGGGAAACATGCAAAAACAAGACAGAAACCTGCCACTGGAATGTCTGGGAAAGGGAAAATATGCAGAAAACAAGCTGACAGATGACCCCTTCCAGGTGTATATGTACACCTGGTCTCTCTAGGACTCCCTTCCTCTTGAAGGCAGCTGCCCTGGAGGCTGTGCAGAGGGATGCGAAGAGGCCAGCATGAGGAACAGGGGCCCTGGGACTTAACCCTGTTAGTGACTCAGTGATACTCAGTAAGCTTTTGTGGGACTCGATTTCTCGTCTTTAAAATGCGGTGGCTGCAACAGATTAGACCAGTTTGGATGGTCCTTTGCAGAGCTAACGGGCTATGGTTTTGCCCTTCTCAGCCCCTGAGAGATTTGATTAATCTGATTCTTCAACAAGTGTAGTGGCTGACTATCTAGAAAAACATCTGTACTGAATTAGCTGAGAATCGGATTTAGTCCTTGCAGCCCAAACTTTCCCTCTTGTGTGCTTGGCGGCCTGGTAAACAAATAGCCTTTCTGCTGAGCAAGGCTCATTTGTGATATTGCAGTTTCCTAATCAGAAGAGGAGGAATATGCATCTAAAAGAATTTCTTAAGGCTTTATTCACTGTTTGCTTGGTGCGGTGTTATTTAGCCACATTTTAAGCTCTCCAATTTCCTTTGAAATACACATGGGGGGAAATGAGAAAAGCAACTGGAAAACAATAGAAAAGGCATTTAGAACAAATAGAGAAAGGCTTCGTGAAACCTACAAATGTTTGGGAACTACTTGGAGACTGTGCAAAGCCTTAAACACACCACCTGTTTCTCTCATTTGGGTCTTAAATGGGATGTATGCTCTGCTTTCAAAGCTATGGAGAGCTATAGATGTTTTGCCTCCAAGTGAATAAATGTACAAAATGCATCCTCACCCCCTCTTGCTTTTAGCGCATCCTGCTTCAGACCTTTTTGAAGATAAGGCTTTATCTCATCTTTTTACTTCCTGCTTTATAATTGCCCAGCTAAGCTAATGAAGCCCATTTGGTGTTGTGAACATTCAAAGCACTCATCTGCATAAAAGCCACTGCCCCTTCATTATGTAAAAGAGATATTAAAAAAAATAATAATTCCCTGCCTCTAACCGGGATCAAGACTCAGGCTGAATCCAGAAATTTAAGCTTGTTCCGAGCTGTCCTTTTATGCTCCTAATCATTTGCTAAACTTAAAGCACTGTGGCACTTCCTTCCGAGGTGTCATCTTTCTCTCTTTTTCTCTTCCTCGCCTGCAAATGACGGTACAGCCCCAGTGGCACCCAGCTACCACCCTGTTCGCCTGGTGGCATGAACCCTCTAAGTCAGGAATCGTATTGTAGGGAA
>NW_006780016.1:420056-490117 GCF_000442215.2 Lipotes vexillifer | reverse complement strand
GTAGGGAAATACTATGTGGCTTTGGCATCTGTTTCCTTTTCACAGGTGTCTTATTACATTTTGACAGGTGTCTGACACGAGAGATGCTGTCAGAACTGGGATTTAACTTTGGAATGCCAACTTCGATTAGGGCGTCTCTGGATAGGAAACGACGGAATGGATCTGAGTGCTTGATGCCTCAATATTATTGTATTTAATTTTATTTCTGAACCAGATGTACTGCCTGTATGGGCTTTTTTTTTTTTTCAGGTGCTACAGAAATAGGTGCTGGTTGTGTTCTGTCACTGGAACTGTGACTTTGATGAGCTGTTCTTGTTGAGGGGGTCGGATGAAACAGAGCTGTCATCCTAAAATATATTCAGTGGAAGGCAGATCTGCTATGGTTCTGATACCTTCACACTTAACGGGGTTTTAATTTACCATAAGTGTCTAGACTGCTAAGAGCAATGAAACTCATTAGAAATCATTCTCCAAATATACTAGACATAACAAAATAAATGATTAAGAACTCTAGATAGGGGAAAGGTTGTGAGTGGGTAGACTTCCTTAGTAACTGTGTACTGGGTAAAGTCAGATGTTTGCAGATACCTATCCTGTTCCCCCTCCTCTCAATGTTATTTGTTAATTTTGGTTTTCTGAATTTTTTTTTTTTTGGTAACAAGCACACATATTCAGTTCTGCCTAGCCAGAAAGTATGATTCTCATAACATATATACACAGTTTATACAAATGAGAAGACTTCATTTGTCCTCGTAGTAGTTGGAGCTGGAAGGATTTTTTTTTTTTTTAAAGAAGTAAATTGGAAAGATTGATTCCTTTGGTAGGCAGAATACAGAAGATCCCCCCTCTCCCCAAAGATGCCTAGGTCCTAATCCCTGGAAACTGTGGATAAATGTCCTTACATGGCAATGGGGAATTAAGGTTGCAGATGAAACTGAGGTTGCTAAGTAGCTGACCTGAAAGTAGGGAGATTATCCTGGACTATCCCTGTGGGCCTGATGTCATCACAGGAGCCCTAAAAGTAGAAGAGGGAGGCAGAAAATGAGGTCAGACTGATGCCATGTGAAAAGAACTTGAACTACTATGGCTGACTTTGAAGACAGAGGAAAGGGGCCGTGAGTTAAGGAATGTACTCAGCCTCTAGAACCTAGGAAGGAGCCTCCAGAAAGGATTTCAGTTCTGCCCACACCTTAATTTTAACCCAGGGAGGCCTGTGTCAGACTTCCAACCTACATAACAGATAATAAACTTGTGTTGTTTAAAGCCAGTAAGTTTGTGGTCATTTGATGCAACAGTCATAGGAAACTGATACAGTGCCATGTAAGTGAGGCAGTGGTTTCTTCATTTGCTTTCCTGAATTCATGACGTTTGGGCATAAAGTAGAATTTTCTTTTTCCATTTGGAATTTCTCCTTCTCTGTGACAGAGATGTTGCTGACACTAAGCTGGTTCTAGCGTTCAATATGTTTAGTTTCCTTCCCCCTGCCCCCTGGGATTACATGAAGAACTTAGTTATAATCAGCTATTAAGACCCTTAAGGCTGATCTTTTTTAATTTACTGACAGGGTTCTTTGCTTACAGTGAATGTCGTTATTATTGTTGTCATTTGTGTTATTGTTTTGCTCTGCCATCTAGCTCAGGCAGCTTAGCGCCTCTTGTTAGACTTGAGTTTGCCCTTGTTTCATTCTTCTTTCCTTTTCCTCCACTTCTTAGTCCTCTCCTGATGGTTTCTTGTAGACTTTGTTCTTATTATACTCATCCTTTGTCTGAGATGTATGTCTGAAATAAAGGCAACCCTAGAGTGACTAATCAAGAAATGCTACCATGTTGTACATGGTTTTTAATTTAAAGAGGTGCCTTAACTTAGAAATTGTGTATAGTAAAACAATTACCTTGAAAAATTTTTTCCATCATCCCTAAACTACTACATATAGACCTAACACTGCTTTCTCCATCTTCCGTAGCTGATCTGCCTTCTGTCTTTGGAATAGATCACTGTTTCTTGAGTTGAGAACTAGAAGTTGGCTGTGTACGGAGGCCATGTCATAACAAAGACTAAAGATCTTTACACAAATCTCACATGGTACCAAGCAGACAATTGAATCAGTGTAAAATAATTGTATTTATGAAACAACTGTGCTATATAATCATTCATTCAACACACATATATATATAATGAATATATATATGAGTGTCTGCTACCTGCCAGGCAGAGCTTCTGAGAAAGGTGGTTGTCATTTGTTTGCAGGTATATCTAGAGAAGACTGTTAAAATATCTTTGTCTTTCTTATATGAGTCAGGAGTAATAGGGCCTGTGAGTAATGGGTACCACAGGCAGCTACCTGAGGCTGATTATCAGGTTGGGGGCATCATGGTATATCCCAAACCAAACTAATTCTCTTCTATACAGGGGAGGCCCCAGAGAGGAATTTTCTGTGCCAGATGACATGGAGCCGTCCCATCCCTCCCCAGCCCCTGATCACCCCAGGCCGCCGACAAGCGTCAGCCATCTGTGCTACAGCCAGTAGGATCTAGGACCGGGTCAGGGGTATTTTAGGTGACATTTTGGCTATCACACCAGGAGGTTTTTTACTTTCTTGTCAACAAACCAAAGACTCTTCCTTCCTATAAATCTATCCTCAAAGCATTATTTTTTACTGCAGTTCAGCTTTTGCCTAGACAAGCTTCAGCAGAGTTTAGAAAGAGAAAGCTTATGAGAAAATTTCTCACTGGCCTGATCATTCCTGCGTCTTAAGGTTTGTGAAAGTCAACGCTGTTTCAGCTGAATTATTTGCATTTGTGAAGATATATTTACTAAATAAGCTGCTGTAGAGCAGTGCTTTTTCCAAGGGGAGAACTGTCTACCTCTCTGTCAGTGAGCTGAGATCAAGAGGTTAATGGTCTTCTATTGTCAGTCTGAACGTTGTGGCTGGTTGATAACAGTGGATGAGTATGTTGAAATATTATTTTGAAAGAGCATGGAGCGTTTCTCACCTGTTCCGTCTTGCTTTGCTCATTGATTTAATTCACTTGTACCTTGAGGACTTTACTTCACCCTCAAGCTCACACAGCAGATCATCTCACAAGAGGTTCACAGGCCATCGGCATCTAAGAAGCAGTAACTCTTGTCTCCTCAGATCTGTGTTTTACCCAAAGCCTATGTGGTCTGTTTGGTAGCAGGCATCAGAGGAGCCCATCAGAGACACTTTACATCATGTCAGCTCTCCGCCATCTAAGACCTCAGTGTGTCACTCTCTTGGTAGACAGCAGAGAGAGGGTTGTCATCTTCATTCACTTCATTGGTCATTCTAAGAGGCTCCCTTCCCTTCGATTACTCATGGGTATCAGAAGAAGAAAGAGAACACTGCAGAGGTATTATATGTTGTGACACTTCAAAGGTGATTACTTTTTCTTCGTATCAGTCATGTGGAGACAATTCTAGCTCACTTGATAATCCTGTTTTTCCTTTGAAGAAGGGAGACTGACTTGCTGCCAAACAAACCACCAGATTAGCAGTGTCATGACCGACTCCTGAACTCATTAGGGCTTACTTAGTATTCCCAAGCTGTAGAAGGGTCTGAAAAGTAATTTCTCCAGTGATGGGTATGAAGGAGGCCGTGACAATTTTGCAGGAAACAATTTGCACATCGATTCTTCAGATTTCCAGGCTGGGAAACCACGTCGCCTTGTTGCTTGGACACTTAGTGAGGGGTTAAATTTGCTTTCAGAATTGAATGCTGCCAGGTGATCATGGACCATTGTTGTGTGTGTGTTGTGGGCGGCGGTGGTGGTAGCCATGGTCACATTCCCCTGAGAGAGATAATTTTGCCTCTGGACCAAGAAGGAGTACTCACCTTTTTTCCACATTAAGAATTAAGAGTTTACATATGTAACACATTTAGAACAGTGCCTGGCACACAATACATGCTATATAAATGCTGGCTGCTCTTGGTATTGTTTTTGTTGTTGTTGTTGCACCTATTTTAATTCACATATTTTTGTTGCTGTCCTGTTATCTGTAGGTGGGTGAGTCTTTATTTCTCCTATAATGTCATGAGACTGATTTTTTTGTTGCTGTTGAGACTTGCTTTTATTATTTGGATTTGTGACCCAGAAGGCCATCTGGCTGGCTCACTGGCTTCCTTCCTTTCATCCTTCCACTCAGCCACCCATCCAGGCTGCCATCTGCACATTTATTCATTCAACGTTTATTGAGCCTCATCTACTCTCTGTCAGACAGAATTGGACCAGAGAGTTACAGTTTCTTCCCACACAGAGCTCATTGTCTGTTGGGGACACAATTCAAAAAAAAAAAAAAAAAAAGTGCTAAGTGGATTAATAAAATTCGTATGAACTTTGGTAATAGCTCTAAATAAAATAAGTGTATTGTAAAGTCAACAAAGATTAATTACTTGTGTTTGTTTGGACCACTGATGATAGCTCTTTATAAGAAGGGAGGACTTCTCTGGTGATGCAGTGGTTAAGAATCCACCTGCCAATGCAGGGGACATGGGCTCAAGCCATGGTCCGGGAAGATCCCACATGCCACGGAGCAACAAAGCCCGTGCGCCACAGCTACTGAGTCTGCGCTCTAGAGCCCACGAGCCACAACTACTGAAGTCCGCGCGCCTAGAGCCTGTGCTTCGCAACAAGGGAAGCCACCGCAATGAGAAGCCCGCGCACCGCAACGAAGAGTAGCCCCCGCTCACCGCAACTAGAGAAAGCCTGTGAACAGCAACAAAGACCCAAAGCAGTGAGATATATAAATTAAAAAAAAATAATAAATTTTTTATAAATTAAGGCAACTTGAACTAATCCCCCAGTATCCAAAATTACCTTTTGTGGAAACATTTGGAATTAACTAGCCAGCTGTCATCTGTCCCTCACCAAATTGTGGACTCCATCTTGTAAATTATAGTTGATGGTAGCTTTTCCATCACATGTGGGGCCATTTGTTCTTATAAGTCCCCAACTTCTTTTCAACCTCAAAGCCCACATTTGGGCAAAGTAAATTAGCCTGAAAACACGTTCCCTTGAAAATGTTACCTTATGTACCCCTTCCTGATGAAGTCTGCGTATTTATGTACTCATTTAACAAATATTTATTGACTATCTGTGATGAGCCAGGCACTTCTCTGGTGTGGGCATATAATAGGGAATCATACGCCTAGTACTAATGATGATCAAGTTCATTATCCAGTTAAATATATTTGTTGGACATCTATAGTGGAGGATAAGCTTTTAGTTCTTATGTAACTTTGGAGGATGCATTGTCTTTAAACAGAGTAAACAGAAGGGAAGGGAGCCGTGTTGCATCTCTAAATTAGGGCAGAGTCTCATAATTCCGCTAAGAGAGGCTCATACAAAGTGTTCATTTATATGAAGGAAGAAGAGTTCGCCTCTGATTGCGGAAGCCAGGAAGGCATTTCTGAAGAAGTCAGGACTGAGATGCCTTGTAAATTACAGTTAGGGTTTCTGTGACGTGATACGTGGGATGGCATTTCAGACGGAGGGAACAGCACTTTATGTACAAAATTGTACACTTTGGGGGAAGAAGTAACCAGCGTGGCCAGGCAACTAGTTAATGACAGCCGGAGACTGGAATGAAGGTCCCCTGATTAGCATTCAAGTGTCTTTCCCACTTTACCATGAGATCTTTCTAAGACTGTATCTCTAATTGTAAAACTTCATATCAAGAGCCAACTTTAATTGACAGCTTGCCATGTATAAGGCACTTTTCTGATGGTTTTTCACTTACCCTCCCAGTAGTTTTGTAGGTCTGGTAGTATTGCCTATCTAAATGAGGCAATGAAATTCAGAGAGGGTAAGCAACTTATTCAAGGTCACACAGCCCGTAACTGCCAGGATTGATAAGAGAACCGTATTTGCCTGAAGGGCACAGGAGAGGCCCTTGAAAGGGCTTTGAAGTAGTGTCTCCTGACCTGCTCTCCTATTGTTATGTTTCTGGCTTTTAAAGAATATATGAGGCTCTGAAATGATA
Source organism: Lipotes vexillifer (assembly GCF_000442215.2). NCBI lineage: Eukaryota > Metazoa > Chordata > Mammalia > Artiodactyla > Lipotidae > Lipotes > Lipotes vexillifer. The sequence continues at coordinate 484,117 of NW_006780016.1, read as the reverse complement.
CCACCTGGCATCCAACTTCCATCAAACTGATGGAAACTTTCTAGAAAAACATTCTGGAGAGAAAATAACCTTAGGATGTGTTTTGGCTTTGAAGTACTGCAAGTAAAAACACTCGTTGCAGGAAAGTTGCTGTAACGTATTTTGCAATATGCACACATGCATAAGTTAGTGCTCTTTTAGTTTATAGCTGCTTATGTGAAAAAGGAGGGTTTACTTTAAGTATAGAATAGTGTCTGTTGGAACCCAAGTGAAGGATGTCGCAGGACCTTTGGAAGAACCTAGAGCTCAAAAATAGAAACCTGGGTAAAATGATCTGCCCTGGATCATCTTCTGTCTGCATGTCTGCACCCTTCTGTTCTTTCTCAGCGCCTTTATCTGCCTCTGTTCAGTCCACATAATGGGACACAGACAGGCCTACATCTCTTGAGTTAACACATTATTAAATCCAGACCACTCTCTTATGTCCCTATTCTAAATACCCAAGGAAGGGATTCTGGCCCAGCTGCGATCAGCTGTTCAAGTTTGTTGTCGTATCACACAAACATGGCTGCCGGGATCCCAACCCTTTGGAAAGGGAAAGCTATTTCCAGAAGAGTTGCCTGCCCAGTGCCTTAAAAGATAGCGCCTCTAGCACAGAGAAGATGTGGCCCCTGCCTTTGGTCTCTCGTTAGGGAGAATGCTAACAGGAGGTGACTGAGGTAGTGGTAAGGTCAGAGCATCTAGTCCACCTCTGATTCTGAAAATGTGAAAAGAACAGGCAGTATCGGGGCAGAAAGTAAGCCAAGGAAGACTTCTAAATGCTTTGTATCTTGGAATTTCACTTGAAACCTTTTAAAAATAGCAGTCGTGATTTCATATTCATAGTGATTTCAAGAATATCCTAAGTAGATCGTATGCTAGGTACAACACTCCTATGTGCTGAGTCTAAACTCCTTGGCATGTTTACTCTTATCTCCGTCTCTGTCTCATCTGTCTGTATTCACTGCATCAGATTTTACACTGCAGCAATAATGGGCTATGGTTTTCAATAAATAGTTTCCTGAAGGAGTGAATGATACCATGTCTCTTTCGTATCACTGGTCTCAATTGGCATTTTAGCTTTATTTGTATAATCGCTTGATTCATGTCTGTTTGTTCACCGAGACGCTGAACTCCATGAAATCCTCACTGCTAGTCTAGTGTCTGGCATGCAGTGGTTACTCAACACGTATGTGGAATGAATGAATGAATGAATGAATGATTGATTGACAGTAGCATCCCCTGTGAAGCTTAGGTGGGAGGTAGTGAAAATGGGTTAACAAAAGTCTTCAAGCATTTGTAATACTCCAAACTGATTTTTTTAAATTATTTTTTTCAATTTGCAAAAGTAGTATATGTTCACAGTAATAAATTCAAAGACTGCAAAAGAATGTAGAGTAAAAGGCTGGTCATCTTTTCTTTTCATCCTGATCCCTTTATCCAGAAGTTACTGCTCTGAGTCTTTTGGTATATTATTGTACCTGATGCTTACCTATTATTATACAACATTATACACACACACACACACACACACATAGCATCATATTTTGTTTCTTGTTTTTGTTTGTTTATTTTAACAGATGATATTGCTATCAACAATTTGATTTTCCCCCCACTTACTATATGGTGGACATCTTTCTTGTCATTACATTTATCACAGAGGAGAGCCCCAAAGGGTGAATTTGATGATGAGAGACATTAGCTTAATAACCAGTACAACAGAGCATGGCCTCATTATTGGTAGCAGCTGCCTAGATTTTGCCTCAGGATGATTTGGGCTGGGGTTGGCAAACTGCAGCCTGCAGGCTAAATCTGGCCAACCATTTGTTTTTTTAAATAAAGTTTTATTGAAACCCAGACACACTCATTTGCTTACATATTGTCTGTGGCAAATTTTATGCTTTAATGGCAGAGTTGAGATATTGCAGCAGAGACCATCTGCACTGCAAAGCCTAAATTTTTTACTCTCTGGTTTTAAAAATAAAGTTTGCTAACCTCTGGTATGGGCTATCTCTGTCTTGATGACCTGGCCAGGATCCGGCGTCAAGGATAATGCAGTAGACTCAGCCAGTTAGTGGAGACACTAAAACCACTCAGTATTTGTGAAGAGTTGTTTCTCCTTTCGTTTGGCAAGTTTAACAAGTGATTCAGGTAACCAACCGGAAAAGAGAGAGAGAAGATGCATGGCCTGTGTGCTTATTATTAGTGCAGTTTCACTAATTAAGATTCTGTTTACTCTTCTCACATATTCACACAGATATTCACGTACTTCCCACATCTGTTTGTTTAAAAGGGGTCTTCTCAGTTTATTACTGATACTACATAGTTACTAGACCAGGGCATAATTAACGGCCTGCATTTATTACCATCACTCAGTTGAGTAGCTCAGGTGTGTGAGTTACACAGTCTTGGATTTCCTGGTTGGAATCCATCCACAGTTAATATTTGGTTAGGATATGCTGGCCTCACAGTAGACGTATAAATGATCAGCTAGAAGTTTCTTGAACAGGGCCTTGTTACTAGTGAGGAACGCTAGCCTGGGTAACTTTAGTCGACTTCAAAATCACTCTGGCTTTCTTAGTGCAGCAGGAGGGTGTGTGATGCAGGAAAATAGGGGGAGAAGGTTCCAGGCCTGCCTGGTGGTGACAAGGCTTTGAAGGCATCCATTCACTGCGGGCCTTGGCCAACTTGACAGTAAAATAGAGCCCCTGGGGTTGTCAGAGGACTGCATCTTAAATTTTAATGCCTAGAACCACCCAGAACCTAGTTTAAAATGCCAATCCCAGGATCCCAGCCCCAGAGATTCTGGTTCAGTAGACATAGTTTGGGGCCCAAGAATCTGCATTTTAAATAAACCCCTCAGGTGTTCTGATGGGAGCGTTCCCCGACCAAACTTGGAGAAGCACAGGCTTCCCGTGGCACTTATCCGCCCCGACTTTTCTTCTCTCTTCTCTGCTTTCTCTTTCCTGGTCTCCACGTCTCTCCCTCTCCCTCACTCCCTCTCTTCCTTTCTGTCACTGTCACTGTCACAAGTGTTTACATCTAAGAAAATCACTGGATTCATTTCTGGGCCAACTTTGTCATCAAGTAAACCACGCCCTTGGTAATAGACTCCTTGGCCCTCCCAAGTTATGGCGTTACTTTCTTCTCCCCCATTTCCTTCTTCTGTGTGATATTCAAGCAGCGTTGCTCACCCTCACCTATTTCACCCTTCTCAGGAATTCTGTGAATTCAGACCAGGTAAGACAGACCGGCAGCTCCGTGAGGCCTGGCCTGTCTTGCTCATCATGTCACAGAACCTAGCACGGCATTTGGTGAATACCTAAGTGCTCAGTAAATATTTGGTGAATAAAGGATGAACAAAATGATCAATGCTTGGATGAAATGAAGCAGGGCAGAGAGTAAATCTCAGAAATGTTACTAGCTGCTAATTAGGGCTATAGAGGGTCTCAGGACATTTTTATCTACCTGAAACAAAGTCCTCCCATCTCAGAAATGGTTTCTATTTAGAGGCTTGATTTGAAAAGTGTTTTTATCAGATTTGAATGTGTATCTGGCTGCTTATTCTCCTCGGAGCAGATGGCCCCTGGCTTCCAAACACAGTCTGTAATCAGGAGCATTGTCAAGCAAAATACTCAATTTTTCTATTGTTTTCAGTTTCCTAAAATTGAGGAAGGTATTTCAGGAAAGTGGTTTTTTGAGATTTATGTACCCTGTTAGTTGTTTCAACCCTCTAGACCTTTGTAAAATTAAAAAAAAATTTGTTGGATACACATTTTGAACTGTTGCATAATGGGGAGTCACACTGAAATAAGCTAGAAAAAATTCCCCCACCCCTTTCGAGATTATCCATTTGGAGATGAACCCAGATTGAGTTACAGACATTCTCCATCATTAAAATAAGGACAGTAAATGAGAGTTTTCAATGTTGAAAGCACATTGGAAGGGGAAAATCTATAATGAGTACATCTTTACTATAACTTTTTTTAAACATGTTTATTGGAGTATAATTGCTTTACAATGGTGTGTAAATTTCTGCTTTATAACAAAGTGAATCAGCTGTACATATACATATGTTCCCCATATCTCCTCCCTCTTGCGTCTCCCTCCCACCCCTCTAGGTGGTCACAAAGCACCGAGCTGATCTCCCTGTGCTATGCGGCTGCTTCCCACTAGCTATCTATTTCACACTTGGTAGGGTATATATGTTTAATAGTTAATAAAACCATTAGACATTCTCGGGCATTTTTCAGAGCTCATGAATAATCAGACTGCATCGCCCACCCCTTATTCATTTTCTGGTGTTTGGTTAGCATCATCTAGGCTTTAGCGAGGGCTGCAACTTCTTTCTGGCTGCTCAAGAGGTTAGTGAGAGCTGGAGGAAGAACTTAAAACTTGGCAGTTGGTGGAATAACTAAAGTCACTAATCCTTGCCTTCCCACACATCCTTTTTGTTCATTTGGAATTAACGTTGTTTCAAAACGAAAGCAAACAATAAAATAAGAGGGGAGAAGGTAATTTTTCAGGAGGGGGTGGCATATGAGTGATTAGAAGCAAAAAGGAAGGAGGAGGAGATGGTGAAGGGGCAAGAAGCAGAAAAGGCCCAGAGAGAGCAGCTGGAGGGGGGGCGGGGGGTGGGAGCCGAGGGAGGTTTGGGAAAGGGAATCACTATTTTTAAATATTCTGAGACCACTTTAAAAGTAAAAAATCAATCCCTCTTCTAAAGAAGCCCCTGCCCACAGTTGTTTTCATCCTCCCACTCTGGAAAGAGTAATGTTACCTTCACTTGCATAGAAACATTAAAGAAAAAAAAAAAAAATAGAAGGCCCCATTTCAAAGCAGGGGTGAGGCACCTGTGTTCCTGTTCCTGACAAAAAAGCATGTCTCCAGCGCTCACGTGACCTCATGTGCCTTTAAAACAGTAGCAGCCCCCTAGTCAAGTTGCTCTATTTTTAGATTCACAAAAACAACAGGAGCTGTACTTGTTAAAGGCTTCATGAGACAGCTCTTGGGCTGTGGGCTTTGCAGCATCTTGTTTGTCCTCACAGAAACCCCATGAAGTCTTGTGAACTCCACTGAGCAAAGGAGAAACTAAACCTCAGTGAGGCTAAGTAATATGTTCAAGTATGCTTTTAAGTGGTAGAGCTGAGATCTGAACTCTAGTAGGGGTGTCTGGCTGTCTGGCTCTCTTCTCTAACTTTGAACTTTGAAATAATCTTAGATTTGCAAAAAAATCACAAGTATAATATGAAGAATTCCTCTGTGCTCTTCCTTCAGATTCCTTGGCTGTTAATTCTCGACTGTGCTTAACTTCATCATATCCTCTCCCTATATATATATATATATATATATATATATATATATATATATGAAAAAGAAATATCTATATCTATATCTATATATAGATATATAGATTTTTTTTTTTCCCCCTGAAACCTTTGAAAGCAGGTTACAGATATGATGCCCTTTGCTTGTAAATATTGGGTTGGCCAAAAAAGTTCGTTTGGGTTTTTGTAAGATGTTACTGAAAAACCCAAAGAGCTTTGTGGCCAACCCAACCAATACTTTAGTGTGTAATTTCTAAAAAGAAGGACATTCTGTTAGAAAAAGAGAGACACTTACTAAGCCAGGAAATTAAGCTTGATAGAATACTGCTTCTGATACAGGGACCTTATTGAGATTTTGCCAGTGTCTTTTTTTTCCTGGTCCACGATTTGTTCCAGGACCACACATTGCATTTATTTACCATGTGTCTTGGCATCCTTTAATCTCAAACAATTCCTTAGACTCTTAGTGTTTCGTCCTTGACGTTTTTGGATCTGTTCCTTGATTTGGGTTTGTCTGATGTGATGCTTCTTCATGATCAGAAAATTTTACATTTTTGACAGGAACACCACACAAGTAATATTTTATCTTTCTTCATGAATTACATCAGGAGGCATATTATCAGTATATCTATTTGTCCCATTCTTGGTGATGCTTGTAAGCATTGATCATTTGTTAATGGAGTGTCTACTAGTTTCTCCACTACCAAATCATTATTTTTCCCTTTGCAATTAGTAAGTATCTTATAGGCACATACCTTTTGACAATTTAAATATCTTCTCTGTTTTCATACTCTTGCGCATTCATTTGAGCATTCATGAATGCTTCTTACCTGAAACAGTTTTTGTGATGATTGACAAATAATGATTTTTCTAATTAATCATTACATTTGTATTTATTAGCGGGAACCCGTGTCCCCTGCATCGGCAAGCGGACTCTCAACCACTGCGCCACCAGGGAAGCCCCCCTTCTCTTCTTTTTATTTATTCATTTATTTATATCAGTATGGACTCAGAGTTTTATTTTTATTCTGTGGGTTATAGTCTGTGTTATTTTGTTGTGCTCAAATTGTCCCAGATTTAGACAGAGGAGCCCTTTTATGCTGGTTCCTGTGTCCTTTTGTCACGCCTCCATAACCTTTTTTTCAGCCATTTCTTGCTTTCCGACACCACAAGATATTTCAGGCTCATGTTGTTCATTTCCTGTCCCATCCTGGGCATCAGTCATTTCTCCAAGGAATTCTGCTTCCTTCTATTGGAGAGTGGTATTTAGAAACCAAGCTGTGGATGTCAAGTGTGCTTATTGGTACTGGGGTATCATTGCTTCTCAGCCTCTCTGTGGATATAGCTACACCCTACGTCTGTGTCTTTCTTTCAGTTTGTATATGAAAAACTGAATTCCCAGTGGTACTTTCTATCTATAATAAAGCTTTTGTAGGCTCCTCTCCTTTTGCCTGAAATAGATGGTTTGGAGTCCTTGAGTGAGCTTTAGTTGTCATTGTTTTCAACAATACTTCTGAATGCTTTAATTTTTTATTCCTTATGGGAAAATCTATTTCTGTATCTACTAAGTTGTTTTATCTATCTTATTTAATCACTTATTTGTTACAAACAAATCACCAGCATCTAAATACAGGCCCCCAACACCCCCGCCCCCCCAACGCGCGCACGCGCGCGCGCACACACACACACACACACAAGCAGCTTAACTTTTTGGCTTAAATTTTCTTCAGTTATTGTTTCATGGGGAAGGGGAAAATGAATTTTCCCCCCACATTTCAAACACATATCACTTGGGTGCCTTTCTTCTTTTCATTGCTTGTCTTAGTAAAACACAGAGTTTGACTTTTTTTTTTCTCTTGATCAAGACTGCTATAATGGTTTCAATCTTTGTTTCTTTCCTTTTTCTTTGCAAAATTAATTTGAAAAATAATTATTTTACTCCTAGGAATCCCTGACAGGTGTGCCACTGTGCCAGGGTACCATTATTATCACTGTTAGGTGACATGACGTAATAACCACCCCTAATTTATGTGTGTCTCCCTATACAAACATGCATTGCTAATCAAAATGTGTCTCGAAAATCATCTCTCAAAAAAACAACAACAACAAAAAAACAAACCAAACAAAAAAAGCAGAGAGAGAGAAGAAGAAAGAGCAAATTTCTTGTAAAAGCTTTTGGTTCAGTTTATTGCCCCATGGTTTAGTTTGTAAAAAAAAAAAAAAAAAAAGAAAAAAAACTAAATTTTCTCCAGAAGTAACATAAAGGAAGTCTATGAAGAATATAGGAATCGTTTCCTAAGCTGGCTATTTAAAGAAGGCACAATAGGCTTTTCTGAATTTCAGGCATATCCAACTTAACAGTACAGGACTGGGATTCGTTCTGAATATTTTGAATATTTATGGTGCTTGATGTTTGGACTTTTTAAAAGGTCACTTGAAAATGAAGTCACTTTCATTTTAAAGTAGGAGAAGGTGAACATGAAAAAGGCAAGCACCTTTAATGGAAATCATGCTGTCTGTTCTCCTGCAAAAGGTCTTCGTTTCCGTAGTAATGGTATTTCTTAGTGGCTTTCCTTATATGAGATGATTGCATCTTGACGTACAAAAGTATTTCGGCTCAAAGATTGAGACTCCCACAACAAGTTGGCAATCATGTTTACCTGGGAGTTTTGTTTCAGCTCAAGTGACCACTGCAGATATGAACACATCAGCAGTATTCACTCACAGCACCTGCACACATGTTTACCTTAGTTAACTTTTGTTTGCAAATCATAGTCAAGCTATCGTTTGTTTAAGCTATCTTAAGAACAAACAGAGACATCATTATAAGGATTCAGGGATATGGCATAAACCATAAAAGGAAGGGGGTCAAGTGGGCCTTATGAGAAGGGCAGACCTCAGGACCAAGAGCCAAGGGGACCATTCTCTTAGCTTTGTTGCATCTCATATAATACAGGGACATGTATTACAGAGAACAACAGTTCTATGATGATCCATGCTAAAGGGGAACTTTGATCACATTACTTTGGGAAATTCTCTATACCAACTCCACCAGCTCTTAGAGTTTTATAATACACAGTAGAGTATTAAAGCTTCTGAAAAGTTCCATGATAAAGAAACCTGTTTAACCTTCTTTAACCCAGTGATTCTCAAACATACTTGACCATTGCTTGGAGAAATGTCATTTTAGACGGACCACTTGAATAATATAGAACTAAATTTAATTAAATCCACAGAGTACTCTTGTATCATTTTTTAAATAATATGAATGAAAACTTGTTAAGTGACTGGTTCAAGGTCATACTACTTGTTTTTAGAGTCCTGGCCCAGTGCCATTCATACTGGTGCTTAATTTGTGGACCTCGGCTGAGGGACTGTTTGCTCACAGCTGTTTACTTTATACTCATACTCCATAGTCCTAGCATTTTAGAGAAGCTCCCACTTTAAATATAGCAATTTGTTATTTCATTGGTTCTTTTGACAGTCAGCCTGCTGTTTCACAGAGAACCCAGCAGTTCTGATTAAGAATATGCCTTTATTGCCTGTGTATGACAAATATACCTTCAGCTGTTTCTGGTCATAGGCATTTTGCTTCCAAATCTTGTAAAGGTTTTTGTCAATCTAAATGGTAACATGTAAAAGGAGCTGTAATTGGCTAGCATGTTAGTCTATTTCTTGAATTCAGCCAAACTAAGTTTTTGTTGAGTTTACCTTAATGCTCACTCGTTCAGTTTCATTTCTTCGTGTTCTGGATCCAGTGGAAGGAAGGGGGTGTGTCGAGTATAATAAGATTCAGTGACCTTAGTAAGTAAATCAGCTTATTCAAATGAACACTCATAAAGACAGTGACGTTTTCCAGGGATAAGTCTTCTGGGAAGTTAGGAAGAGCTAAGAAGAAAGAGGGTAATGGGATATCGGGTATGCAAAGCTGAGGAAAGTAGTGGGGGAAAAATACCAAGAGAATAAATTTTCTAGTTTCTACCAACAAGAATAGCATGTTCTTAAAGTGAATGCCATTTCCTCCCTTATAAGTAATTAGCAGGAATAGCTGAAAACAGTGACGTCATCACATCAGATGTAATGCCTCCTCTTATCCAGGAAGCTGGGCCAGGTGTTGTATTAAATGCCTCTGAGATGGAGATTTATTTCTAAAGTATAGCCATTTGCTGAATGGATGAATGTCTGAACAAATTTTGATTTGGCTCTGTCTAGAGGTATTAATTTTTGGTGCTCTGGAGGTTCAAAGATGAATGAGACATATTTTACCTCAGAGGGGTTTATAATGTAATATGGCAGAGAAGACTGGATGCAAAGATAGAACAGCACCATGGGAGAACTAACACTGTGGAAGTTTAGAAAGAAAGGAAAATTTCCATGGGGGGGTCCTCAGGGAATACTTTAGGCAAAAGGAAAAAAAAAGTGAACAAAGGTTTAATATTCGTTATGAGTATACCAGTTAAGTATTTCAAAATACTGCTGGGTAACAAACCATCCCCAAATTGGTATCTTGGAACAGTAATCATTTATTCTAACTCATGTGTCTGTGTGTCAGCTGGTCTGGGTTGGGATCCAGGCTGCAGGTTAGGTCCATGTATCTCACATCCTCCAAGGTCTAGCAGAAACCATGACACAGTCTTATGGTGAAAGGCAGAAGTGCAAGTCATATTTCAAACCCCTACCAAGTCATATTTCTAAATACCCCATTGACCAAATCAAGCCTTCTATTCAAAGGAGGTGGAAATATACTCCTCCCAGGAGTGTTTTCTGAATAACAGTCTAATCTACCTCAGTGGGGAATAGACAGTTATTTTGTATGTCTGGGAACTGGTTGAGAAGTTGTGGGATTTAGGTCCTAAAAGAGATAAGGAGATTGCAAGGGAGAAAGAGACAGAGAGATGATAATAGCACAAAGGAAGAGCATGGAGAGAGTTCTTAAGGTGAATCAGGGTCCACAGAATGGTCAAGGGAGATGGGAACTAAGAATATCTTTTCAAAAACATTTACGTAGCAGGCTGATTTTGATATCTTTTGAGAAAACAGGTTTAGTGGAAGAATCAAAGCAGCAGCCAGATTGTAAGTAGCTAAAGAGAGAGTGGAACAGAGGCAGTTAGTCTCAGTACCTCCTCAAAGACATGAAGGGCAGGTGAGAAAAGAGCTTTTGAAACGAGAGCAAAAGTGAGAGAGACACACACATATGCTATGAGGGCTTATATTCAAAGAAGGACAGTTCTGGGGTCATTTTGTGTCCGAGGATAATGAGACATAGATGACAGAAATAGAGCTGTCATCCTTGTCTTTCATTCAACATAAAATATTTTGTAAGATGCTAAGGCAAGGTTAATGAATAAGGCCATCCCCTCTCCCAGTAGCTTTGTTATATGCACACTTCTAAATGTGACATGTTGAGGGATGCGTAAAACCCTTCAGTCTCGAGAAGATCACCATTAGTACTTAAAATGTTCAGGGGACCTTATTTTCAAACATAAGGTGGGGGCGCAATGTTTACCTGTGCGGTTATTAACAAGCAACTCACTAACACAGTCAGTCACTTGAATTATTAATTAGTGTTTAATATTTTAATTGCTCACACCTGTAGAAATTTCCTCCAATAGGAAAGAAGACCCACTTTCAACCCTGGGTGATTGGAGTTGGGAATTTTTTCCCATGAATGTTTGTCATTGCATTCCCTGTATTCCCCGGGGTTTAGTGACATAATGCAGTTTTCCACTGAGTATATACTGACCAAGAACTCAGAATAGGGCACGGTGATATGGGGTCCAAATAGGAAGGACTGGTATGGGGGAGCTGGTTGAATCTCTCTCCTTAACCAGTAGCCACTCTAGCTGGGAAAAGAAAGCAAACATAAATGAAATAATGAGTAATTAACAAAGGATTACAGTCTGGTACCATAGAGTGCTAGCCTGGATGCTGTCAGGAGAGAAGTGTACAGAAGATGTAGAATGGTGTATGCTGAAAGGGTTAGAAGCACAAGCTTGAGATCAGATTGTGAGGGTTCAAATCCTGGCTTATCCACCTACTAGCTCTGTGACATTGGGAAGTTGCTTGACCTTTTTGAGCCTGTTTCTTCATCTGTTTAATAGGGGTAGCAATATTGGCTACCTCAAAGAGTTATTGAAAAGATTAAGTAAATGGATATATAAAATGTATTGAACAGTGCCTGGCATGTAAAGAAGCATGCATGAACTCAGGTGTTCTTGCTTTTGCTGTTTTTGGTGGTGGTGGTGTTTTGTTGTTGTTGGCTTGGTTAGAGTTTTGTTTTGTTATTGAAATGGTATAGGCCCCTCACTGTCTCCTCTTTCCTGGCCTTGCACGGGATGGGGCTTTTGGGTATTAAGTGTGAATTTCTGTTAAGTTTCCCTCAAGAGCATGGTCCTGGGTTGACTAGATAACCGGGTGTGGGAGTCAGAAGTGGGGTAAGAAGTGAGGGGCTTGGGGTGAAGGGAAATGCTGTCCTTGGGGGTATGGGTTGAATGTAAAGAATGCCCGGGGCTTCCAGTTTTTGCTTCTTTCAGGTTCCCCAGTGGGTAAGAATGCTGGCTTTGAGGATGTTCATTCATTCCTTCAGAGCCTTATGATCGAGTACATTCTAGGCGATGGGCCACCAGGGACCTGGCTTTCGATCATGACTCCACTGCCTCCTAGCTGAGTGATCTTGGACAAATTACTTAATCTTTGTATGCCTCAGTTTCTACTTGTGTAAAAGTAGGAAGAATTCTCCTTCCTGTGCAGGATTGGGGTAAGGATCAAGTTCCTGAAGTGTACTTGCCTAAGCCCCTGACACACAGTGAGTGACTGAAGCTGTAAGCTTTGGCAAATGAAGGACGGTTCAGAACTCTATACCTACTGGCTTTGTCATTTTGGGTAAGTTACGTAACGTTTCTCAAGTATATCTCAAGTTCTGCATCTTCAAAACAGGATAAAAGTAGTACTTACCTCATACGGCTGTTGTGAAAATGAAAGAAGGTAACATACCTGGAGTCCTTGGAACAGTGCTTGGGATAGAGAAAGCTGTGTGTAGTGCTGTGTTTCTGCTTTTACTGCTGTCATTATTAATTACAGTGGTGGTAGTTTTAGTGATACTTGCAAGGCAAAAAAGAATGAGCTACACGGAAGGTCCCCACAGGGTGCTCAGCGTGCTTAGAGAAATGCAAGGTTAAGAGGAATTCAGGTTTACTTTGTTTTCCAGTGGGATCAGTTTAAGACTTCAGTACTTTGCCTGTTTTCCCTCACTGTTGAGCCATGGTCATTGGTATGCAAGAAATTACTTTCTTTCCTCTCATCATGTGTTTTCACTTCTTAAGTGAAAACTTCTTAAGCTAATGTATCCTTTTGTCCCCGTCTCAACTGCTCGTGGTTAAGTGGATGGGAGCTTGCTTCCTGGAAATACGCTCCGTAACCCTGAGCTCTGTGCCAGGAAGGAACAAAGCAGACCCTGCATTTGAGTCTTTGTGTTTTCTGACCTTGTGTTGCGTGCATGCTCTGGGTTGGTTTTCATTTGCTGGACTAACAACATAAGTGTTTATGGAATATGTGCCAAAAAACCCAAAGAAGAGAAGATACGATGCTCATCAGAATTTCTGATGGTTGAAGCCTCAAGAATCAAATGAACCTCTTCTGTATCTTGTTCTCTCATCAGGTTATAGGGGCTAACTTGCAGGTTAAGATGACTTTTGCAGGCATCTCCCTCCACCCAGTTTGGGGGAGGTGTGCTAACCAACTCATCGCTCTCCTAGTAAGAAATGGTTTTGCCTCTCCAATTAGGGATATAATATAAGACCAATCATTTTTAACCTCTCCCCAATGTAGGGAGTCAGTGAAGTCTGACCTCCCCTAGGCGTCCACCCCCTTACCCTTTCCTTAAGCATGGGTTACCCTGAGTAGAGTCGGGAAAACCACCGCTGTCCAAAGTCAGAGGCTTAAACTTCGGTGTGCGTTAAAATCACCTAGGAGCTTGATTAAAATGCAGCGTCTGGGGAAGGTCCCCCTACATCCTGATTCAGTGGGTCTGCACGGCACCCGCCTGCTGCCCTGGAGAACCGCATTTATGAGAAATACTGATGCTGGTGATCCCAGGAGCATCACACCTCAAGAAATGTTGTATTAAGAAACGCCTTTCCCTAGCCCTAACCTACCTGTAGACCTCCTTGTCAGCAGCCCCTATGCAATGTGCAGTTTTAGAAATGCTCTAGGCTAATGTGACAAAGTCCTGAGTTTCTGTGAGGACGGCATGGGCTGCTGCCTGCAGAGCCACTCCAGGGTGGGAGCAGAGGGTGTAGCAAGCCAGCATCTGTCCCCCTGCCTCCTGCTGCTTCAGCCAAAAAAACTCAATTTTGATTTTTTTTTTGATATGTCCAACATTCATTTCCATTGTTGATTTAGTTGAAATAAGAAGAATTCAAAAGCTTCTCATATACTAGGCTCTGGGAATACCAAAGAGAACAGGGCAGACATGGTCCCTTCCTTCACGGAGTTTGTGTTGCAGAGTACAGACCAACAAACTAGTAGGCAGATGCTTATACAAAAGAGTGACAGGCTTTGCTTAGTTCTAAGAAAAGTCTCAACAGTTTGGAACAGAAAATGCATTGAGACACATTATCTGTAAGTTGGTCAGGTAGAGCCTTCTTCGAGAGATGCTAAAAACCTGCATTTGAAAGGATGAATAGCAGTCAGGCAGGCCAAGGGTGGAAACGGGGTCCTGGAGGTGAAGGCAAGAGCTAACACAAAGCCTCAGAAGTGGGGAAATGCATGTCATAATAAAGGAGCAAAGAGGCCAGTACAAAAGGTCGTGCTGTCACGTGCCAGCCACATGTGTAATTTTAGTTTTCCTAGTAGCCACAATAAAAAAAGAAAGAGGAGAAATCAATTTCAATAATAAGTTTTACTGAACTGAGTTTATGCAAAATAGTATCATTTCAACATATGATCAATGTAAAAAAAATACGAATGGGATTCTTTTACATTCTGTTTTTCTTGTACTAAGGCTATGGAATCTGCTTTGTATGCTAGACTTCTAGTACATCCCAGTTTGGGCTCAATTCAAGCTCTCGATAGCAGATGTGGCTAGTGGCTACTCTACTGGACAGAGAAGAACTAGAACATGGGAAGCCAGGAAGAGAGTGGAAAGGTTGAAGTTGGAAATAGAGGCCAGAGCAGATGAGAAAGGCCTTTATAGACCACGATAAAGTCTACCCGGAGTTCGACAAGAGATTTCTCTTATAAAGAGAGTCTTAGAGCAAAAGTGAGTTGGTAAATGAGAATAAGTCTTCGTGTTGTCATGTGGGTGGACCTGCAGGATTGCCCCTCTTTTCTATCCAGGAAACAGCACACAGCAGCTGGTTTTAGCCGAATCCTTTGAAAGTAAGAACAATGCCTTCTAACTATTTCAAAGAAGAGTTTTAAGAAACTTACTGTAAAAGCCCAGAGAGTAAAATTAGGAAGGAAAACTCATATAACCCTGCTGTCATTCCTTCTGTTTTGCTGACTGCATTCTTATGTTGAGCAGAGGTGCCCACCTCTTAGCCTGCACTGGCCTCCCTCTGCTTGCCTCTCACCTGTAAACACAGCTGAGCAGTTGGGGCCCACTGCTGCCATCCCAGAAGTATCTGAACATTGGCCTCTAAGGAACATGACAGAAGCCCCCAAGTCGTTGTTGGTCTTCTCTGATCCACCTGCCATGGGACTCAGGGGCACATGTGCCAGTTGGGTTCCTGTAGCTGCTTCAAGTATCAGGTAACTTCACAAAACCTTAATAATGAAAGCTATTCAATGGCTGTGACCTTGGTTCATTTCATTTCATCATTCAACAGAAGTCTGGCACCCTGAAGGTGCTCAGTAAGTATTATTGAAAGAACCAGAGGATTAAGGAACAACTCTCACTGGGCATCAGAAATATACAGGTGCCGTTAGAAGGTATTGGTACAATGGCTACTAATGTGGAGACAGACAGTGTCCACGCCTCTGTTATAATTTCTTGGGATTAGCAGCTTTAGAACTGCTGGAAAGCTTTTAAAATGATGGACGTCACATCTTCCCCTACGTTTGTCAGACCTTGAAGTTGAGGTTGGACCCAGGGCCCCTCCCAGGTGATTCTGGCCCCAGTGCCATGAACAGGGCCACCAAGTTGGCAATCACAGAACAGCAGGGTCAGCAGTCGTGGGGGCTGGGGGGATGGAGCAAGGGGAAGCAATGGAAGCTTGTAGCCCGGAATGCTACGTGGAAGAGGTGACATCTAAGCTGTAAACTGAAGGACAAGGGCAGGTTGGGTGAGCAGAGAGCAGAGGGAAACCTGTGTCAGGCCTGAAGAGGTTTTTATATCATAAATTTATGTTTTTTGGCTCCTGCGTTATAACCATCCCTCTCTTAGGATGCCGTGTGTGTGAAAGTGTTTGGAAAGGTAGAAAGCCCTCTACGAATGTAAAGTGTTCTTATTTTATGGATTCTGTTTGAGGGGACCTAAGTCGATTGATGGGTGAGGGGATGAATATTTGATAGGCAGGGAACGACCTGTGCAGCATGGAATGTCTCTGAGAAGGAACTTCAGCGGAATCACAGCAAACCTTTCCCTCAGCCATGGGGCCCAGAATGCTGTGGTTAATTGAATTATTTAATGGGAAAATCATGGTTAATCTGAAAATCTCTCACAAGTACATATGCCTCTTTCACTGGCTTGGGCTAAAGCTCCAAAAAGGCAGGGACCTCACCTGTCTTTTTACTGGTCCTCCAGTGCCTGGAACATGTTTTACTAGTGCGCATGCTCTGTGAACACAGCTGTCAGAAGGGGTACTTGAAGTGGAAAGGTAACGTGAGGAATGTTATCTTGAAATGGCTTGGTGTTCTGTCATGATTTTTTAATTGTTGGGATTAAACTACACATAAACTACCCTGGCTGTATTTTGCTGCCATTTTGGAATATTTGTATACTTTTTTCTAACACAACACATAAATACTTCTCATTTATGCCATATGTATGCTTATTCATTTATTCAAGTCATATTTATAAAGAGGTTGTTATTATTTCAAATTCTGTAATACAAACCATGAAATTCCTGTATTTACCTGTCTCTCCCCAGAAGTTACCACTGTCAGAAGATTGGTGTGTATCCTTGCAGGCCCTATTCTGTCCCTTAAGATCTTTTCATGTACAATGTACAGAAATGTAAGAAATATACTAACAGGGACCCATTATTCATATTGTTCTCTTTCCATCTTTGCCTTAAGAGTAAGTTTTGGAGCTGTGTCCTTGGGAAGGAATTTATAAGTCTACCCATTCACTTGAATGACTCCATAGGACTTCCTGTATGAAAGTACCATCATTTGTTTACCTACTCCTGTGTTTTAATAATTTACTAACAGTATTTCCATCAACATCCTTGTACCTATATTTTATGCACATTAATGAATTTACTTAGCATAGATTCTTAGGACTTTTGACTTTTTTAAAGAATAGCATTTCTGTTAGTCATTTTTCCTGGGTTTTATGGCCTCTTTTTACTAAAAATCAGGTATAGAATAGATTGGTTTTTATGATGCGTTTTTAGTTGGCACCTTCTCATTTGAAAATTTAATTGTGAGATATAAATGATTGTGGAATCAAGTATTTCACCTACACAAAAAGCAGCTTGTGTCTAAATGTGTTTTGGAGAATTGAATAATTTGTGCCCTTTACATGAGGGAAAACAGCCAGCCCGAGGATATGCTGCCCCGCAATGCGTGTGGGATCCCCACCACTGCCCCACTATTCGTAGCGTAATCCTTTACATGGAACCGCTTTGATGTCTGGACTTCTCCATTGTCACTGTT
Organism: Lipotes vexillifer; assembly: GCF_000442215.2. Lineage (NCBI taxonomy): Eukaryota > Metazoa > Chordata > Mammalia > Artiodactyla > Lipotidae > Lipotes > Lipotes vexillifer. Next base: position 466,952 of record NW_006780016.1, on the reverse strand, counting down.
GTTTTCTTTTCCTGTTCTCAGTATCTCCAGCTTACCACTGGGTTCTTTGGTTGAAGCGGCAGGATCAGTTAAGCTGTGCTGTTGAGAACAATGAGCTAAGATAGATGTCCCTTTCAGGAAAGCAGACAACATTTTATAGCTTAGAAGTAGACATTGAGACCTGCTGCTAAATGTCTTGTCGAATGAACAAATGAATGAGTGAAAGTGAAACAAATAAAACTGAACTCGTGGCTTCTCAGACCCTTTTCTACATCAGTTAATGCTTCAAAGTGTGGGCCTGGACTTGCTGCCACTGTAAGCTGTAGGCAAGACTGTGTTGGTTTAATTGGGACATTCATCTAGATAACAAGCTCTAACTGGGTATTTAATGATGGAAGCGGGCTGTCAGGTAGAAGCCCACAACACTGGAGCCTACATGTGCAGTAAAAAGAAAAAGTGAGGAGTTGCTGTACAAGTGATTTTAGCAAGATACAAGGTCTTCCCAGATCAATATCCACCAAACGACAAAGGTAATTTATAAGTTAAGCTGTGATGAGCCACATAGTACCTGTGGGCTCTCTTGACAAATGTGACTAACAAGTCCTTTACAATGTACATCATGTAAGGAGGAAAGCAAAGAAGAAAGAGAGGTTTCTTTCCCTTGCTGGCTTAAATCAAAGTGTGGAGTTTTGACTGGCCATCTATTTTAGGAAGGTTAGATCTTCTATCTTTAGAAAAAAGAACATTCATTCATAGTAAGTTTTCTTACCGTGTGCATATGTATGCTTATTCATTTATTCAAGTCATATTTATAAAGAGGTTGTTATGTGGCTGCCATATCCTAGACCTTAGGATATACTTCCAAGTCTGTATAGCAAACTGTACCTATAAGTACCACTGTGTAAGATATTTTCCTTCATATACATCTTATCTTTACCATTAAACCTTAGTACTGAATGACCTGAACAGATGATTAGAGACTCAAAATCATGGACAGTTTTATGCCAGGGTTGGGCACTTTTAGCCCTGGGTCTTTTCTTAGGCTGTGCTTATTGGTGGGGGAGGGCGGTATCTATTTTATAGTACTTAGTGAGAACTTTTGAAGTGCCAACCACTGAGACAGGCACTAAAAGTGACCAGGAAAAAGTTACAAACACTTTGTCATTGCCCACAGCTTTATAATCTGGTCAGGGAGTGAAACTGGACCTCCAACAAATAGTCAATTGACAGTACAAGGTGACGTGATTCTGTAACCAAAAGTTATACAAGCGTTTTGAGAGAGAGCAAGATGAATAGTGGTAAAACAATCTAAATCTTCATCTCGTTATTCCCATGTTTCAAACGTGCACTGGGGACATGAGCGTATCATGCACGCATAGAGTTATTGACTAAGTGCACTAATTAGTTAACATTAATAATCAAGTAAAAAAGCAACTTAACTTCAGGAAAATCTAACTTCTCTGAAGTACTGGGCCAGTGTGAGAATGGAAGTTATTCAATATCACTGGGAAATTCATTCTGAGGATCAAGATAAAAATGAGAACAAAGTGGGAAACGAGCTTCAAAAATAAGCTGGAAATTGACTCATATTTTAATTCGGAAAAAGGAAAAAAAATAGAGCTCTCACACCTAGGGATTTCCCAGACAGCTGGGTACTGTCCTCAGATTTTGTGTTAACACCTGCCAAGCCCTTGGCCCAGAGCTTGTAAATACAAATGGGAAAAGCAGCTTTGTCACTTAGGAATGACTTCAGCTGCCAGTAACAGAAAACCTGCCCACCAGTGTCTTAAACAAATAGGGGTATATTTTCTCATGTAACAAGAAGTCCTTCTGGAGATAGGCATGTCAGTTATTTTTCTGTCCTTTTTCAAGATGACTGCCCTGTTTCCTGGGCATCTTGATCAAATTCATGTCAGGAAGAAAGAGAGAAAGGTGGCAGGAACAGTCTCTGTTCTTTGTACTGGAAAAGCACACACTTCCCCAGAGTACCCTCTAGCAGATGTGTGTTCACCTGTCGCTGGTAAGAGCTTCCCTGTGGCAGCCACGCTTGGCTTTCAGGGGGGCTGGGAGGGTGGTTAGTTTGCCGTGGGATGGGGTCAGACAGGAGAGGAAGGGTTGGGAATGAGAAGTGGATGAGCCGTCCAAGCGTTCCTGCTACAGGAAGTTTTGTAGAGGTGGCATTCAGTACAAAATAAAAATTCAGAAGTCTAACGAGCAGCATCTCTCCTCTGATCAGGTCTCCCCTTCTTACTGTGGAAAAAAAGGGGTGATCTATATATTAAGATGTTTTCCTGCTACAGGGTTCTAGAATTTCTCAGATACTTTTATAATGACTAAAAATTTTATAATGGCAAACATAGCACATTTATCAAGGGGTTACTATGTCCCAGGTTCTTTAGTGCTTAATATACATTCTCCTGTTCAATCCTCACCACACTTCTGTGAGGCAGGCACTATGATGCTGTCCATTTTACAGATGAAAGGAATGAGATTAGGGGCAGGTTAAGTAACTGCCTCTTGGTGACATAATTAGGTGGTGGCTGGGTCAGGATTCATCCCAGGGTGGCTGACACCAAAGATCTTTCTCTCTTGTGTGTGTGTGTGTGTGTGTGTGTGTGTGTGTGTGTGTGTGTGTGTACCATTTTTTTTTAATTAATTTTTTTTTTTTTGGCTGTGTTGGGTCTTCTTCATGGTGTGTGGGCTTCTCACTGCGGTGGCTTCTCTTGCTGCGGAGCATGGGCTCTAGGTGCACAGCCTTCAGTAGTTGTGGCATGGGGGCTCAGTAGTTGTGGCTCATGTGCTCCAGAACTCAGGCTCAATAGTTGTGGCACACGGGCTTAGTTGCTCCGTGGCATGTGGGATCTTCCTGGACCAGGGATTAAACTCATGTCCCCCGCATTAGCAGGCAGATTCTTAACCACTGAGCCACCAGGGAAATGTGTGTGGACCATTTTTAAAGTGTTGATTGATTTGTTACAATATTGCTTCTGTTTTTATGTTTTGGTATTTTGGCCCCGAGGCATGTGGGATCTTTGCTCCCCAACCAGGGATCAAACCCGCACCCCCTGCATTGGGAGGTGAAGTCTTAACCACTGGACTGCCAGGGAAGTCCCCGAAGACCTTTCTTTTAAACACTAAGCTGTATAGCTTGGAAGGGAGCTTCACATTCGAATGGATTCTGTCTCCACAGGCTGGCCGTATATATAATACTAACGTTTTCAGTTTTTATTTTTCAAAACTTTTGTGTTTGGAAAGTCCTCTCATGTGTGAGTTAATTGCTTTCTGCCTGATCTATGTGTGACTACACAGTCTCGGGTCAAAGTGTTTGACTGCACAGTCTCGGGTCAGAGGGTGAGACGGGAACCAGGAATGAATGCAGTACGCTCTCCTGGCTTTGAGGCCTGCTGTGCTTACATTTGAATCCCAGTTTTAATATGTGACTTGCTAAATATGTGACTTTGAGAAAGTTACCTGATCTCTTAAGTGTCAGTTTCTTCATATGCAATGGAAAGATCACAGTATTAACCAAAGGCTTTTTCCATGAGAAATAAGTGAGATAATGCACACGAAGTGCCTGACCTAATGTCTATCAAGGTACTAGGTAGGTATTAGGTAAACGGTAACTATTTGTGGAAACGGTTAAAGTACCAGGGAAGTAAATGCAAATATAAATTAAAACTGGATTATTTTGCTAATACTAAACATGCTTTGTCCTCATATGGATCTCCTGAATTCCCATTGTTTGTGAGTGCGTGTGTGCCCGCATGCACACTTTACTTAGCTTTGTCCATGTCCACTTTGTGAACTCAAGTCAGCTGTAGCTCTGACAGCTCTAGAGGCAGGCGGACTCCCAACCACTGCGCCACCAGGGAAGCCCTTCCTTGTTTTATTGGTGGTTCACCTGGTAGGCGCCGTCTAATCTTGTCCCCCATAGTTTTTCATGTTTCATCAATAGTACTTATTTATCTTAGTCAAAATAGCCCATCCGGGCATCCCTGGTTGCGCAGTGGTTGAGAGTCCACCTGCCGGTGCAGGGGACATGGGTTCGTGCCCCGGTCTGGGAAGATCCCACATGCCGCGGAGCGGCTGGGCCCGTGAGCCATGGCCGCTGAGCCTGCGCGTCCGGAGCCTGTGCTCCGCAACGGGAGAGGCCACAACAGTGAGAGACCCGCGTACCACAAAAAAAAAAAAAAAGAAAAGAAAAGCCCATGCCTATAATGAAACTGCAAACAGTAAAGAAAGCTTTAAGAAGAAAAGTGAACGTCTCCTTTCCTTCCCTGCTTTGATCTGCTGGCTTCTCATCCTCCAACTATTACCATTGTGAAGTTTCTTCTGTAATTTTTCACAATAATTTATTACACAGATGTTGATATTGAATCAAGGTGACACGCACAGAGCCTTTTAAAACTTTGTTGCGATGGTGTGATATTATATACACTCGTCACACCTTGCTCTTTCGTTTCATACTACATCTTGAAGCGCAGACCTACTTTGCTGTTCTTAGTAGCCATGCATATTGCCTGGTATTGATGAACCAAAATATATGAAACCCAACTGATAGCATATGAGTTCTTTCCAGTGTTTTTGTGTTTATACACAATGTTACAAAGAAAATTCCTGCACATCGTTTTGGCATATTCTTATAGGCCTATCTATAGGGAAAATTCTTAGCCATGAATTTGCTGGGCTAAAGGGTGTGTGAATTTGCCGTTCTGTTAAGAAATTGCCAAATGTCCAACATCCAAGAACGCTTGCACCAACTTTCCCCTTTTAACAACCAGGTGGGAGAAATATCTCCTGTTTATCGCTTTCCCCCAATTTCATTTTCTTGTCTTTCAGTAGCTTTCTAAAATATTTGAGTGTTATGTCTGTTAGCTTGATTTTATTTAGCCATCCCTCTGGGCTTTTGCTTGCAGTGTTTTTCAGGGAAGAAGGGAGGGCAGTGAGTTGGAATGAACACAGGGGGTCAGTGTTCTGGCTCTCCTCAGCTAACATGAATTTGGCTGGACTTTGTAATTAAAGAAATCTCATAAGGTATGGTGATGTATCTGGGTTATATCACTTTCTTCAAATGTAAGATTGTTATTATAATTTTTTTGCTTGTATTCAGTCTCACCTAATGATTGTCCACAAAATTACCTTATTGTCAGAGAATTGATCCTGTATTCCACATGTCAGTGGGGGCCCCCTTGCCCCATGGAGTTATAATTGACCTGAAGCAACAATTTCACAGTCGATCAGAATTTAAGGTTTTCTCCACAGTTTCTGTGAATTTCTCTGATTCCTCTGTCCACGTGTCATACAGTGTTTTGCCCCCCTCAGCATGAGGTGCAGATTGTACACATTTATCCATCAGTCCTCTCCCTTTTAAGGTTTTCTCCACAGTTTCTGTGAATTTCTCTGATTCCTCTGTCCACGTGTCATACAGTGTTTTGCCCCCCTCAGCATGAGGTGCAGATTGTACACATTTATCCATCAGAATCCTCTCCCTGGCCTTTTTTTTTTTTTTTTTACTTTAGAGGTTAAACTGGAAGAGGTAAGAGGTCAACTCACCTCCTGCTTACCGCTTCCTAGCTCCCAGGCCTCCTTGGCAAGGTTTTGTCTCCTTCTGTGAAGCCTTTTTGGCCACCAGCATCCATGTCCTCCAATCCTCAAATCTCAGATGGTTTAAAAGGCTTGGCTTTCAAGCGAATATGATATGTTTTCCCAAAGAAAAAAATTAAAGAACAAAAAAAGAAATAGCCTCCGTATCATTACAATCTCATTCCTTTAATCATGTTGGGAGCATCTCCCTTACAGAGAAACTTTCCCATGCTGCTTTTCTGTTTGTCTTTCTTTCTGTTTCAGTTGGTTGTTATTTGGCTATAAGGATTAGTAGAGGAAGGCTTTCTCAGGTTAAATGCAGCACTTTAGTAGAAGAAAGAACTTGAGCTCTAGAGAAAGGGAGACCTGGGGTTAAACTCAAGTCCTACTATTTACTCTCTGTGTAACATAAACAACTTAACTTTTGAACCTAATTTTCTTTAGTAATCTACAGGGGATAGTTCCTAATGGATTGTTTTAAGCATTGGAAATCATAAACATCAGGCATCTAGTCCAAGGCTTAAAAAGTAGGAGACGCTCAGAAAATGGTAGTGTTAGGACCACAATTCTAACTTATCCTTGTAACAGTCCATGTCACTGGATTCTGAGTTACATGCTTTGTTGATTCACAGTGTGGAATGAACACTTATTCTCACTGCTTATTGTTTCAGTGCTTCCTGTTCTTAACCACCACGCGTAAGTGTCTCGGGAGAAGACCGTGTCTCATGGTCTGTTTGGTTGTTGAGAATGCATCAGGTGCTCCGCCAATACTTAATTGATTGGTATTTTATTGATTGACTATCTTTTAGAGATCTGAAAATTCTTCTTCCTTCTTCCTCCCTGGTAACAACTTAAAGATACAGAAATTCACTGTATCATAAAATGTTTGATTTCTTCCCTGTCTGCCTTACTTTGAGTCAGATTTCTGTGTTCTGACATGAAACTTAGCTTTTTTTTTTTCTTCTGAGGATAAATCAATGTCTCTCATTTCTTGCTCTTTTCCAAATTCCCTTTTGTAAGTCTTTCTCTTTCTACCCTACACATGACTTCTCTCCTGTTCTTCTGGTTGGAATTCATCACGGGTGTCATAAATGCCCTTATGTCTGTGTGATTCTCCTGCCTACTTTCCCTCCAGAAGATATATTCACCTTATTTGAAAGAAAACATTATTTGTTTCTTAGCATATGATCCGAATAACAGTGAAATGTTTGTTTAAAATTAATGCTTTGAGCAAAGAACCCTCTCTGTTTACTTGACTTACAATATTTTAATATTTAACGTGCTATGATGCAAAACTTGTGGAAGAAAAATATCCTTGTGTGATCTGGTTGCCTAACAATTTACATTCAGCTGCAGTATTTTGTTTGCTATAATTACTCACTGACAAAACAGGGAATCGAAATGCAAAAATACAAAATGCTCTCGGTTTGCATTTTATTTTGGAACATGAAAAACCCTCAGTTCTTGAGAGAGCATAAAAAAGGAAACCAAGCTTACTCAGATATCCATCTTCACAAACCAACTCTTCAGCAGTAAGGCTCAAACTAGAGTGGAAACTGTCGGGCTTTCAGAGAGGTTTTTTTTTTTTTTTTTTTTGCGGTACGCGGGCCTCTCACTGTTGTGGCCTCTCCCATTGTGGAGCACAGGCTCCGGACGAGCAGGCTCAACGGCCATGGCCCACGGGCCCAGCCGCTCCACGGCATGTGGGATCTTCCCAGACCGGGGCACGAACCCGTATCCCCTGCATCGGCAGGCGGACTCTCAACCACTGCGCCACCAGGGAAGCCCCTCAGAGAGGTTTTTAAAGAGATTATGTGATGTGGACTTAGAGTTGGAGGGCAGGGCCCAGGATCATCATATTCCATCTCTTACCCCAGACTCTACCTGCATCACTCCTTCCATTGAGTAGCATCTATAGATCTGCTCTGAAACAGTTGAAGTTTCTTAGATGAAAAGTACGAATCCCTGGGCTCTTGTTATAGAATGTCCGGCCCTGGTGCTTTTTTCCCCTCCTACGATTTGCATTCTTGAAAGGGACAGGTTTCCATGGGATTGTGGATCTGAGTAGAGCATAACAGCTGACACTTACACACTGTGTGTACTGACCAATAGTTTGCCCCTTGATTTCTACCAGAGTGAAAAAGCCCTTCCCTAGATACAGAGGTAGGAACTCTCATACACCCAGATCTTAGCGCCTTCACACATCACCCCACCCTCATTGCGGTCTGAAAAATGAAAAGCATTTTTATTTCTGAGATTCTGAATAGGATGGCCACAATGCATTTTTCCAAAAAGTGACAGAGAAAATCAAAACAAGAGTCTTCTTTATGATTAAAGTCAACAAGTACTCTCCAGTTTAAACAAAAAGGAAAACAAAAATAAAGAACAGAAGAATTGATTTTTGTCTTACACTGTGGGCAAAAAGTTATACATTTTTTAAACCTGAAAATGACTAAGACAACCATTCATTTATTCATTATAATTCAAAATATCATTTTTCTCCTAATAAGCTACCTTCTTTCCAAATGTGCAGCAGTTTTCATGTAACTATTCAAAGTTGGTAGGATACTTTATAGGATAAACTATATGAAATAGTTTACCAAGAGCAGTTAATATACATTCCAATATTTCTGACATATAAAGCAGTTAATGCAAAAGATTAATCAACCATGTGTTGGCAGGATTTGGGGAATGTTCTTAGAAATGAAGACTATGTTATCTGATGCATATTTAAAAAGATAGTTTTCTCCAGGCAATCAGTAACACAGGATTTAGTGATTCTTAGTTCCTAAGTATTGATTCTGTGATCTAAACTCATTTTTATTTGACTTCTAGATAGCGAGAAAGTTGATTTTTGAGTTGAAGAATTACTTTCTTTACAGGAAAACATTTTTCATGTAACATGGGGATAGATTTCAGCAAACATTTTATTTTTTGAATGCTAGTGATAATTTCCAGTAGGTTCTTTATTTTTATTTATGCTTCAAACAAGTTTTAGAGGTTCTCCAGGGTTCAGAATACCACTTTCTTACTACCATGTTTCTACCAATAATAAGAAATTGGACAACTGACCATTTTTCTCGGTGCATCTGAGCATGTTGTTTGTCAAAGCATAGAAAGCTCATGGAGCATAGTAAAAATGCCTGTGAATTGAAACTACTCTCTGCGGATGACACATTATATGACCACTACCTACTGAGGCCCTGTTGAAGTTAGACTATTTTAGATTTAAGGAATACATAATAAAGTTTTATGAAAGGAAGGGAGATTTATTGCATGGAGTCTTGCACTTTCAGGAGAAAGGAAGAGGAACTGAGTGAGCTCTAGGCAGCCCTCACTCATGAACTTCACGGTTACAGAAAAACCTCTGCTATTTTCGACTTTCTAGCTACCTAGATTTCCTTGCTTACTTGGTTCCAGTTCCTTAGGAACGTGAGCTTCTGCTTCACCACCCTGGTCTCTCTGTACTGTAACCTCTCCGCCTAAGATCTTGCCACTTGGTCTAGGTCTCCCAATTGACATTTCCAATAACAATTAAAAATATTTTGTTGTATTTTTTTTTAACTCTACAAAATATTTTATCGCTTGGATGTGCGAGATAAATTTAAGAGGCAGAAGAATAAATATTGGCTCTCAAATTTCTTTGCTAGTGATAACGCAGAATACAAAAGGAATAGTTTGACAAGTTACAATCAGTTCAGTTTGGGATACATTGTTTGCGTATGAGTCTGAAACTCCGAGAAGAGTCCTAGATATAGAATTAAGTTGCTTTTTTTCATACAAAATTATCTAGCACAATATATTGATTAATCAATATAATGCCAATTTATAATAACACCAACTTCTCATTATATGTGGGTCATTTCTTGAGCACTCTGAACTGTTACATTGACATACACTACTTGCCCTCGCCCATGCCAACATGACACTAGTTTTATTTTTAAAGTCTTATTATTGCATAAATAAGTCTCCATACCGTATCACTACCATATCTTCTTCCTCCTCTTCAAAATTGTCTTGGCTGTTTTGGTTCTTTTTTTTTTTTTTTTTTTTTTTAATACAGCAGGTTCTTATTACTCAATTTTATACATGTCAGTGTATACATGGCAATCCCAATCGCCCAATTCATCACACCACCACCACCAACCCCCCCACGGCTTTCCCCCTTTGGTGTCCATACGTTTGTTCTCTACATCTGTGTCTCAATTTCTGTCCTGCAAACCGGTTCATCTGTACCATTTTTCTACGTTCCACATATATGCGTTAATATACGATATTTGTTTTTCTCTTTCTGACTTACTTCACTCTGTATGACAGTCTCTAGATCCATCCACATCTCAACAAATGACGCAATTTCATTCCTTTTTATGGCTGAGTAATATTCCATTGTATATATGTACCACATGTTCTTTATCCATTCATCTGTCAGTGGGCATTTAGGTTGTTTCCGTGACCTGGCTATTGTAAATAGTGCTGCGATGAACATTGGGATGCATGTGTCTTTTTGAATTATGGTATTCTCAGGGTATATGCCCAGTACTGGGATTGCTGGATCATATGGTAATTCTATTTTTAGTTTTTAAAGGAACTTCCATACTGTTCTCCATAGTGGCTGTATCAGTTTACATTCCTACCAGCAGTGCAAGAGGGTTTCCTTCTCTCCACAACCTCTCCAGCATTTGTTGTTTGTAGATTTTCTGATGATACCCATTCTAACTGGTGTGAGGTGATACCTCGTAGTTTTGATTTGCATTTCTCTAATCATTAGTGATGTTGAGCAGCTTTTCATGTGCTTCTTGGCCACCTGTATGTGTTCTTTGGAGAAATGTCTATTTAGGTCTTCTGCCCATTTTTGGATTGGGTTGTTTGTTTCTTTAATATTGAGCTGCCTGAGCTGTTTATATATTTTGGAGATTAATCCTTTGTATGTTGATTCATTTGCAAATATTTTCTCCCATTCGGAGGGTTGTCTTTTTGTCTTGTTTATGGTTTCCTTTGCTGTGCAGAAGATTTGAAGTTTCATTAGGTCCCGTTTGTTTATTTTTGTTTTCATTTCCATTTCTCTAGGAGGTGGATCAAAAAAGATCTTGCTGTGATTTGCGTCAAAGGGTGTACTTTCTATGTTTTCCTCTAAGATTTTTATAGTGTCCGGTCTTACATTTAGGTCTCTTATCCATTTTGAGTTTCTCTTTGTGTATGGTGTTGGGGAGTGTTCTAATTTCATTCTTTTACATGTAGCTGTCCCGTTTTCCCAGCACCACTATTGAAGAGACTGTCTTTTCTCCATTTTATATCCTTGCCTCCTTTGTCATAGATTAGTTGACCATACGTGCTTCCTATCTTGTTCCATTGATCTATGTTTCTGTTTTTGTGGAGTACCATATTGTCTTGATTACTGTAGCTTTGCAGTATAGTCTGAAGTCAGGGAGTCTGGTTCCTCCAGCTCCGTTTTTTTCCCTCAAGACTGCTTTGGCTATTCGGGGTCTTTTGTGTCTCCATACAAATTTTAACATTTTTTCTTCTAGTTGCATAAAAAATGCCACTGGTAATTTGATAGTGATTGCATCGAATCTGTAGATTGCTTTGGGTAGTATAGTCATTTTCACAATGTTGATTCTTCCAATCCAAGAACATGGTATGGCTCTCCATTTGTTTGTGTCACGTTTGATTTCTTTCATCAGTGTCTTTTAGTTTTCTGCATACAGGTCTTTTGTCTGCCTAGGTAGGTTTATTCCTAGGTATTTTATTCTTTGTGTGGCAATGGTAAATGGGAGTGTTTCCTTAATTTCTCTTTCAGATTTTTCATCATTAGTGTATAGGAATGCAAGAGATTTCTGTGCATTAATTTTGTATCCTGCAACTTTACCAAGTTCATTGATTGGCTCTAGTAGTTTTCTGGTGGCATCTTTAGGATTCTCTATGTATAGCATCATGTCATCTGCAAACAGTGGCAGCTTGACTTCTTCTTCTCCCATTTGTATTCCTCTTATTTCTTTTTCTTCTCTGATTGCCGTGGCTAGGACTTCCAAAACTACGTTGAATAATAGTGGTGAGAGTGAACATCCTTGTCTTGTTCTTGATCTTAGGGGAAATGTTTTCAGTTTTTCTCCACTGAGAATGATGTTTGCTGTGGGTTTCTCATATATGGCCTTTATTATGTTGAGGTAGGTTCCCTCTATGCCCACTTTCTGGAGAGTTTTTATCATCAGTGGGTGTTGAATTTTGACAGAAGCTTTTTCTGCATCTATTGAGATGATCATATGGTTTTTCTTCTTCAATTTGTTAATATGGTGAATCACATTGATTGATTTGCGTGTATTGAAGAATCCTTGCATCCCTGGGATAAATCCCACTTCATCACGGTGTATCATCCTTTTAATGTATTGTTGCATTCTGTTTGCTAGTATGTTGTTGAGGATTTTTGCATCTATATTCATGAGTGATATTGGTCTGTAATTTTCTTTTTTTGTAGTATCTTTGTCCGCTTTTGGTATCCGGGTGATGGTGGCCTCATAGAATGAGTTTGGGAGTGGTCCTTCTTCCACAATTTTTGGAAGAGTCTGAGAAGGATGGGTGTCAGCTCTTCTCTAAATGTTTGATAGAATTCACCTCTGAAGCCATCTGGTCCTGGACTTTTGTTTGTTGGAAGATTGTTAATTCCAGTTTCAATTTCATTACTTGTGATTGGTCTGTTCATATTTTCTATTTCTTCCTGGTTCAGTCTTGGAAGGTTATACCTTTCTAAGAATGTGTCCATTTCTTCAGGGTTGTCCATTTTATTGACATAGATTTGCTTGCAGTAGTCTCTTAGGATGCTTTGTATTTCTGTGGTGTCTGTTGTAACTTCTCCTTTTTCATTTCTAATTTTATTGATTTGAGTCCTCTCTCTCTTTTTCTTGATGAGTCTGGCTAATGGTTTATCAATTTTGTTTATCTCCTCAAAGAACCACCTTTTAGATTTATTGATCTTTACTGTTGCTTTCTTTGTTTCTATTTCATTTATTTCTGCTCTGATCTTTATGATTTCTTTCTTTCTGCTAACTTTGGGTTTTGTTTGTTCTTCTTTCTCTAGTTCCTTTAGGTGTAAGCTTAGATACTTTATTTAAGATGTTTCTTGTTTCTTGAGGTAGGCTTGTATAGCTATAAACTTCCCTCTTAGAACTGCTTTTGCTGCATCCCATAGGTTTTGGATCGTCGTGTTTTCATTGTAATTTGTCTCTAGGTACTTTTGATATCCTCTTTGATTTCTTCAGTGATCTCTTGGTTATTTAGTAACGTATTCTTTAGCCTCCATGTGTTTGTGTTTTTTACATTTTTTTCCCCTGTAATTGAGTTCTAATCTCATAGCATTGTGGTCAGAAAAGATGCTTGATATGATTTCAATTTTGTTAAATTTACTGAGGCTTGATTTGTGACCCAAGATCTGATCTGTCCTGGAGAATGTTCCATGTACACTTGAGAAGAAAGTGTAATCTGCTGTTTTTGGATGGGATGTCCTATAAATATCAATTAAATCTATCTGGTCTGTTGTGTCATTTAAAACTTCTGTTTCCTTATTTATTTTCATTTTGGATGATCTGTCCATTGGTGTAAGTGAAGTGTTAAAGTCCCCCACTATTATCGTGTTACTGTCAAATTCCTCTTTTATAGCTGTTAGCAGTTGCCTTATATATTGAGGTGCTCCTATGTTGGGTGCATATATATTTATAATTGTTATATGTTCTTCTTGGATTGATCCCTTGATCATTATGTAGTGTCCTTCCTTGTCTCTTGTAACATTCTTTATTTTAAAGTCTATTGTATCTGATATGAGTATTGCTACTCCAGCTTTCTTTTGATTTCCATTTGCATGGAGTATCTTTTTCCATCCCCGCACTTTCAGCCTGTATGTGTTCCTAGGTCTGAAGTGGGTCTCCTGTAGACAGCATATATATGGGTCTTGTTTTTGTATCCGTTCAGCAAGCCTGTGTCTTTTGGTTGGAGCATTTAATCCATTCACGTTTAAGGTAATTACCACTATGTATGTTCCTATGACCATTTTCTTAATTGTTTTGGGTTTATTTTTGTAGGTCCTTTTCTTCTCTTGTGTTTCCCGCTTAGAGAAGTTCCTTTAGCTTTTGTAATAGAGCTGGTTTGGTGGTGCTGAATTCTCTCAGCTTTTGCTTGTCTGTAAAGCTTTTGATTTCCCCATAGACTCTGAATGATATCCTTGCCGGGTAGAGTAATCTTGGTTGTAGTTTCTTCCCTTTCATCACTTTAAGTATATCATGCCACTCCCTCTGGCTTGTAGAGTTTCTGCTGAGAAATCAGCTGTTAACCTTATGGGAGTTCCCTTGTATATTACCTGCCATTTTTCTCTTGCTGCTTTCAATAATTTGTCTTTAATTTTTGCCAATTTGATTACTATGTGTCTTGGTGTGTTTCTCCTTGGGTTTATCCTGTTTGAGTCTCTGCGCTTCCTGGACCTGGGTGGCTATTTCCTTTCCCATGTTAGGGAAGTTTTTGACTATAATCTCTTCAAATATTTTCTCTGGTCCTTTCTCTCTCTCTTCTCCCTCTGGGACCCCTGTAATGCACATGTTGTTGAGTTTGATGTTGTCCCAGAGGTCTCTTAGGCTGTCTTCATTTCTTTTCATTCTTTTTTCTTTATTCTGTTCCGCAGCAGTGAATTCCACCATTCTGTCTTCCAGGTCACTTATCCTTTCTTCTGCCTCAGTTATTCTGCTATGGATTCATTCTAGTGTAGTTTTCATTTCAGTTATTGTATTGTTCATTTGTTTGTTTGTTCTTTAATTCTTCTAGGTCTTTGTTAAACATTTCTTGCATCTTCTCGATCTTTGCCTCCATGCTTTTTCTGAGGTCCTGGATCATGTTCACTATCATGATTCTGAATTCTTTTTCTGGAAGGTTGCCTGTCTCCACTTCATTTAGTTGTTTTTCTGGGCTTTTATCTTGTTCCTTCATCTGGTACATAGCCCTCTGCCTTTTCATCTTGTCTATCTTTCTGTGAATGTGGTTTTTGTTCCACAGGCTGCAGGATTGTAGTTCTTCTTGCTTCTGCTGTCTGCCCTCTGGTGGATGAGGCTGTCTAAGAGGCTTGTGCACGTTTCCTGATGGGAGGGACTGGTGGTGGATAGAGCTGGCTGTTGCTCTGGTGGGCAGAGCTCAGTAGAACTTTAATCTGCTTGACTGCTGATGGGTGTGGCTGGGTTCCCTCCCAGTTGGTTGTGTGGCCTGAGGCAACCCAACACTGGAGCCTGCCTGGGGTCTTTGGTGGGGCTAATGGCAGACTCTGGGAGGACTCACGCCAAGGAGTACTTCCCAGAACTTCTGTTTCCAGTGTCCTTGTCCCCACGGTGAGCCACAGCCACCCCCGCCTCTGCAGGAGACCCTCCAACACTAGCAGGTAGGTCTGGTTCAGTCTCCCCCGGAGTCACTGCTCCTTCCCCTGGGTCCCGATGCGCACACTACTTTGTGTGTGCCCTCCAAGAGTGGAGTCTCTATTTCCCCCAATCCTTTTGAAGTCCTGCAATCAAATCCCACTAGCCTTCAAAGTCTGATTCTCTAGGAATTCCTCCTCCCGTTGTTGGACCCCAAGGTTGGGAAGCCTGACGTTGGGCTCAGAACCTTCACTCCAGTGGGTGGACTTATGTGGTATCAGTGTTCTCCAGTGGGTGAGTCACCCACCCAGCAGTTATGGGATTTGATTTTACTGTGATTGCACCTCTCCTACCATCTCATTGTGGCTTCTCCTTTGTCTTTGGATGTGAGATATCTTTTTGGGTGAGTTCCAGTGTCTTCCTGTCCATGATTGTCCAGCAGCTAGTTGTGATTCTGGTGTTCTCGCAAGAGGGAGTGAGAGCACGTCGTTCTACTCCACCATCTTGACGCAGGACCTATTTAGTTGTATTTTTATCCGGCTTTTTTGTGTGTCATTGTGAGACTTGATAAATCAATCGTGATATTTATCCCTTTTGTACTTGGAGGCATCCTCAGAATCCTCCTTAACACAGTGTTCTTAGTAGCCACTCTCAGTGGGTTAGAGTTGATGTGCCTAAAGTCCATAATCTTTTATGTCTCTTTACCACTAACAAGAGGTAATTCTAAAACAGAGGTTTGGGAAAAGGGCAGACATGGTTTCTATAAAAGAGAAAAGCAGGAAATACTGTTATGGTGGTAAAATGTACATAATATAAAATTTACTATCTTAACCATTTTAAAATCTACAATTCAGTGGCACTGAGTATAAGCACGTTGTCATGCAACCATCACCATTATCCATTTCCAGAACTTTTAAAATCATTCCAAACAAAAACTGTGTACCACTTAAATAGTAACTCCCCATTCCTTCCTCCCATCAGCCACTGGTAGCTTCTATGCTATTTTCTGTTGTCTATGAATTTACTCTACATACCCCATAAAAGTGGAATCATACAGTATTTGTCCTTTTTGTCTGGCTTATTTGACTTAGCATAATGTTTTTGAGGTTCTGTGTATGCAGTAGCAGAATTTCATTCCTGTTTAAGGCTGACTAGTACTCCATTGTGTGTGTGTGTGTGTGTGTGTGTGTGTGTGTGTATGTATATGTATACATATATACACACATGTACATTTTGTTTATCCAGGGGATGGCATTTTAAACCAGGCTGTCTAGGGCAGGAAAGGTACAGCAAAGCAGCTTGGTGTCATGGGAAGGCTCAGCGATAACAGATCAAGCAGGGGTCATAGTCTAGATTCTCCTAGTATTCTACTTAGTAGTAGTATGACCTTTGGCATCGTTAATTGATTCTCCCATACTTTTTCTTTGTCATCGTCCAATGGACATAATAATAGCTCTTTAAGGGTTGTTGCGATGTTTATATGAGATAATGCATAGGATATGCCTTGCCTGGCAGCTAGTAGGTGTTCAGAAAGTCAATCTCCCTCCCAGAAACCCCCATCTGTGACAAGAATGAAGAGGTACTTAATAGTAGGTGTGTTTCTCTTATAGTTTAGGAAAAATAATAAAATAGTATACGAGTCCCCAGGACATAGAGTTGAGAACTGTCGGGCAGGAATGGCACAGTCCTCAGACCGGGAAGAGTGGTCTCTGGGAATTTACCACTCCTTGTATCCTTTCCATGAACCGGCAGTGTCTGGCTCTGTGGGTTGGGCTGATCTCTGGAGAGAAAGGAAAGCATGCCTTTCTGTCTGCCATGCTGAAAATGCCTTTTCTAAGATAAAAGTGTCTGCCCCTCTTCGAAACTGCTTTTGCTGCTTCCCATGAAAAAACCTTTTTCATTTTGATAAAAAGCAATTTCTCTCTTCCTGCCAAGCCAGCAAAGACGCTTTGAGAAGTGCTTATGCTTTCCTGGTATCAGGGTGTAAAATCTGCATGACATGGAGACCGTCGTGGCATCATTTCAGCAGCTGGCAAGGGAGATGCCTGGAAGAACAACAGAGCAAAACACACCCCCTCCTCTGTTAATGCACTCGAATCAGAAGCGTATGCTTGGGAATCTAACTCCTGGTTGTTTGGGCACCTCGAAGCTCGCAGTAGAGTCAGGAGTGCAGAAGAGCTTTTGTTAAAGAACTTCCCGCAAATAATAGAATCAGGATGGGGTGGTGGAAATAGCGAAAACTGAGTAGGTGCCCTGCTCTCCTTCTCTCCTCCCCCACCCCCAGTATATTAAGTGGTTGCCTTCAGGCAGAAAATCTTTCAGTTCCAAATAAATCCAAAGTAATAGAACTCAAAGCAACCTGCGCTTTCTAATCGACTCCAAAATTTGTGGGGGAAGTCCTCTGTAGAATCCTTTCTCTCTGTGTGTCTCTGAAGAGTTATAGGCAAGTTGAAGTTAGAGAAGTGAAGCAAAAATGTTGTATGCTGACCTGTCACCCCGCACTGCCTTAGAAGCTCTGCCTGCGGAAATTGCATAATGCTGTTGGAGCTTACAGAGATGTGTTCTCACATATCTTCCTGAAGAAGGGGGTTAGTCCCGTGTTTAGTTGTACCTGGGATGGCTCTTTTCACATCTTAAAGCTGGTGTTTCTTATTAAGTATCTGGACATTATCCAACATATCCATGTGGGTCGGCTGATCCAAATGCTTATGGAGTCCTCAGGAGCTCTTGTTCAATGTATGAAAGGCTGCCTAGAGGGGGTTTATGGCACATGAGGTTGAGTGTAAGCTTTGGAATCAGATCTAAGTTACCCTTCCCGCTCCTCTAAGCTGTGTGACATTTGGCAAGGCATCTAACCTCTCTGAGCTAAAGTTTGCTTTCCTGTAAAATGATGATAAGCCTGCCTCTTCACATGTTGGTCTCCAAGAGTAAATAAAATCAAAGGACTTTTTCTAAATGTTTTGCTCAGTGTTTGCTGTGTAACCAGTGCCCAGAAAATGTTGGGGTTTTTCTCTTCTTTCTTCTCCCGGTTCGCAGTATAATTTTTCTTGGTGCAAATGCCAAAGCTCACAAGCTCTGTGCAGTACCATCTTTAGGATGTAGAAATTGGTCAGGAACCTCAGGGGTAAAGCTGAGAATTAGAAAGAAGAAGAAAGCTTATCACCATGCATTTCTCAGTTGGCATCCCTTTGCCTTTTCTAGTTAGAGTCTTTCGTAGTAAAGTGGTTACTTACTTATTTTTTCTTATCCTTGAAGCCATGTTTGTAGGATAGTGTTTGACAGGCGTTTTGTGTGTGCCAAAGTGTGGGGAAAGTAATAAGGAGAAGTCCATTCGAGATGTCACTTCTCTGTGCTGAATGCCGAAAATGACAATAAAATCCCTTCGTCAAAACCTTATTGGTGGGTTGAGTGTCTCCGCATCAAGAAAGGCTGCCTCTCTCCTCACACAAGAAAAGTGTTTCAGGGCGGATGCAAAGATAGGACCCTGTATTGTGGAATGGGGGAGTCTATTCTTTTTACTTCTGTAGAGAATCATATTGTGACAGGATTTTTTTTTTTTAATTTTTCCTGTGTTGGGCAACTGTCCTCTCTGATCAAAGACACACACACACACACACACACACACACACACACACACACACGTACACACGCGCATGTATTACCTTCAGTGAGAATTTGGAGCATGCAGCAAAGGCATCCTTTCTCACTTAACTGGTTCCATAATTTTAAAATATTGTATTTCTCATCAGGGACAGGTGATGAAATGTTACTATTTTGGGGGAGGCTAAGGATGGGCTTTAAAATTTTTCTCATCAAGACTCAGTGTACATAAAATAGATAACTAATAAGGACCCACTGTGTAGTACAGGGAGCTCTACTCAGTACTCTGTAATGGCCTATATGGGAAAAGAATCTGAAAAAGAGTGGATACATGTATATGTATAACTGATTCACTTTGCTGTACACCTGAAACGAATACAATACTGTAAATCAACTATACTCCAATAAAATATTTTTTAAAAAGACTTAGTGTACAAAGAGATGTGAAGGTACAAACAACCACCATCACAACAACAAAGAAAAGAAGGTAGCACTTGTAGACTCTTGCCCTGTGTTCAGCAAGCACCTGACACCTAGGAAGCACTCAGTAAATGCTGGTTTTGGTATTACTAATAAACACATCAGGCAGAAGCCTTAATGTCGGTTTCTCAGTGTTATCTTTAGGGAAAATCAGGTACAGCTGTCAAGGTACTGAATGGACTTCCTTGCTCCATTGTATGATAGAATTCCCAGTAATTTCAAAATGATGATGCTCATTGAGAAGCGTTGGCTGGGGGTCTGGGGTGGGTGTATCAGAGCAACATCTACTGATGACAGGATCACAAGATGCCTTTACATTTGTTCTTTCATTGATTTGGCAGGCAATACCTTGTATTTTTTCTAGTCTGACCTCAACACTTTCATTTATTTCACACCCATATAAAGTGTTTCCCAAGTTCTATGTTAGAATAAAAAAAATAATTTGTTATTTAAAGTGATTTTATAGTGTGTAATCTTCCTTCTTTCTTTTCCTTTTGTCTGTTTCTATTTCTTCCCAATAATTGTTTGGAAACTTGTCATTTGGTTCCAAAAGGAAATTTGAATCTAATCCAAAACTTTTGTAAATTTAATGATTAAAAAGCTAAAGAACTCATATGTAGCGTTATTATCAAGTTAAACTGATTTCTCTGCTTGTAATAGCTTGTATTTATAAAATTTTTCAATGATTGAACAAACTCATTAAATCTATTGCCCTCTCAATAAATGCATGTGGGTGTTTCTTGTTTTTTGTTTTTTTTTTTTTCTCAGAGTAATCTCTGGAAGACTACAGTGTACATGGTTCTGATTCACATGTATCAAATGCCTAGTTTGAATAGGGCTGTGGATACATTTATACTAAGTATGTTGAAAGAAAATATTTAATTGTATATGTATGTATCTGTATATATGTTTGTTTGTTTGTTTTCTTGCGGTACGCGGGCCTCTCACTGTTGTGGCCTCTCCCGTTGCGGAGCACAGGCTCCGGACGCGCAGGCTCAGCGGCCATGGCTCACGGGCCCAGCCGCTCCGCGGCGTGTGGGATCTTTCCGGACCGGGGCACGAACCCGTGTCCCCTGCATTGGCAGGTGGACTCTCAACTACTGCGCCACCAGGGAAGCCCTGTATATACGTTTTTAAGAAAACTTCTTTTTTTCCTCTGTATTTGGGCTTTTTTGCCCTGTGAGCATCCTATAAGGTTACATTAGGAAAGGACTGTTTGAAGGAGTTGAAGTGAAGGAGATAAAGTAGTAAGAGATAAAGAAGAAAGCTGAGTAGGTACAGCCCAGGTAACTTCGGTATCACTTAGGTATGACTGCTAGGAAAGAAAAAGAAGAGGGGGATGGGTGTTACCAAATCATGGACTTGATTTGTCTCCAACTTTTTATATGCCTGGAGATGTTTTTCCTAAAGCCTTGAAGTTGATGGAGTCTTGACTGTCCTCCGTCCTTGTGGTCCTTTCATCTTTCCTTGAAAACCTGTGAAGCTTTCTCAGTGCAGCCTGTGGAAGATATTCTATTATTTGTTAAGGAATTGTTGGGTACCTCATATGTGGCAGGGAGATGGCTAAATGCTTGAGATCCAAAGGTACAAAAGGCAGAAGAGGGCCCTGACATTATGATGAGGGAGACAGTTAAGAAACAAGTAAAAAAAATAATTATGGACTGGCATATATATGTCTGGAAAGGAAAGGAGATGGTTGGGATAGTCTACTCGACATGGTACGGTTAGGGAAGACCTCTCTAGGAGATGTCATCTAAGCTGATAACTGAAAGGTAAGAAGGCAACGGCCACACAGGAGCAAAGGAGAAGGGCATTCCGAGCAGGGAGAAGAGACAGCAACCAAGGAGCCGAGGTAGAGAGGAGCTTGGCATGTTCTCACACTGCCAGAAAGCCAGTGTGCCTGAGGCATGGGAAGCAAGGCAGAGCAAGGACTAAGATGAAATTGGAAACATAGACGGGAGCCGGATCACCTGAGGACTGTGTTTTAAGTGCACTGGGTTGGCAGATTTAGCAAATAAAAACACAGGATTCCCAGTTAAGTTTGACACTCTGATAAAACAACACGTGCTTTTCTTGTATAAGCACAGCCCAAATAAATATTCCATGGGGCATACTTATACTAAAGAGCAAAAATTATCCATTGTTTATCTGGGGGTCACATTTAACTGGATGTCCTGTATTTTGTCTGGCAACCCTGTCAGTGGGGGAGGAGGGTGATCTGATTTGCGTTTGTGAAAAGGTCAGTCAGCTTCGTTTCCTTGCTGCATGTTTCGCCTGCTGCTTTTCTGATTCCCAGAAGCAGCTGAAAGAACGTTCTAGCTGGTGCACAGTATTAATTACAGAGTGGTTTCCAGGGGTCCCTCTTTTCCTTTCTCTTCTTCTGAGGTCATCTGCCTGCCTTCTACTCCTCTTCTGGGTCTCAGCCTAAATGTGGCTTCTCCTGAGAAACCCATATACTTCCCCACCCCCATCCACCTCCTTAGGGACCCTCCTCCTATGCAGTCCCAAAGCCCCTTCAGCAGAGCATTTATGCCATGCGTCATCATTGCCTGTCTTCTGTCTTCCTCAGTAGACCAGGAAACCTCTGAGGACGTAGACTGTATATTTTTGCTCCTTGATTTTCTGGCGTCCAGTCCAGGGCCTGGCTCAGGGATTGGGTGAGTTAACTGCAAGGCCTCTGTAGAGTAACTCTCGGGTTAATAAGCCACAGTCTACTCAGAGTCCAGTTTCTGAGATATCAATTGCTAAAGGGTTTATATATTGAGCACTTCCTGCTGTCAGGTACTATGAAAAATCTTGGTGATATCTAAATCTAGGTCTCTGCCCGTAAGGAGCTCATAAACCAGTTGAGACTATGAGATAACTCAGAATATCGATAGTGAACAAAGCCATAGGAAATACAGTGAGGTATTAGAATAAGTGGTAGAATTGATAAGACTTAGGTGTCGTGAACCTGGACTCCATGGACCGCAGGTTGCTATCTATGTGAGAAGGCTTGGGGTAGAGGTCTGAGAACTCACTGGAATGATGTGCACAGTGTCATATGCATGTGCTTTCTTCTGGTGAGAGGGTTAGAGCTTTGATCACATTCTCAAAGGGGAAGCACCTGACTCCAGCCAGAATGTTGAGAACCATTCTGTTCCAAGTTCTACAGACATGGTGATTAACTGAAGACCTAAGTATTAAGGAGGGGAAACAGACAAGATAAGAACTATCTTTACAATTTCATGCTGGGGTAGAATTTCTTAGAAGAATAAAGTAAAACTTGAGGAATTTAAATCATAATTAAAGATCTGTGTTCAGTGAAGGAAGCCATGGAAAAATTAACAGAGGACAAACAGAGAAAAAACTAGAAATATTCATGAGAGCTAACAGATTTGTACTGAGGATATACTTTTTTTTAAACTTCTGCTAATTAGTAAACAGAAGTTTAAATGGGCAGAAGCTGCAAATGGGCATTTTACAGAGGGAAAACTTGAATGGCTAGTATGTTTTTGAGAGAGATGTTCCGTCTCAGTATTCAGAGATATGACTGTTAAAACGAGAGCCATTACTCTCTATAAGCATTAATCTCATGTCGGTTAAAAAAATTAGAGAGACAGATAATAAGATGTATATCTGAGGATGCATGAAAACAGGGATTTAGGGGGTTGTTTGGTTTGGGAAAGAATTAGAAGCAACTTATCTGCGTGTTGATAGGGGAATAGAGAAGTAAAATTGTGGTTTATGCTTATGAGAGTATACTGTGCTGTGGTCAAGGGGGATTAAAACCTAGAGCAGCAGTGTTCAATAGAAATTTAATGAGAGCCACATGTGTTATTTGAAGGTTTCTTTTGGTAGCAACGTCAGAAAAGTACAAAGAAATAAGTGAAATTAATTTTAATTTTATATTTTATTCAAGCCAATGTATCCAGGATTATCATTTCAATTTACCAATACCAAAATTATTAAGGAGGGATTTTTACATTACTTTTTTGTACTAAGTCTTCAAAATCTGGTGTGTATTTTACATGTACAGCACATCTCACTCAGATGCTAAATTTTCATTGCAAGTGCTCAATCCTTATTTCCGTATTTAGATTTCATAAAATGTACAGCTGAAGAAAACAGATTTACATACTTAGGGTGTTCCAGAAATACTTACAAGTGTTCTCATCATTGAATAGAATACCAGTTTTTAAATTTAAATTGATTGAAAATTAAGAATTTAGTTTCTCATTTGCATTTGTCACATTTCACATGCGCAGTAGCCACATATGAGTTATGGCTGCTGTATTGGATAGCACAGATGGAGACCACCTGTAATATTTAGGTGGTTTTCATAATATAGTGGTAGAATAAAAAATATAAGAATAAGAACAAGACGTACAATATTTAATACTGTAAATACATACTATTGAAATACATTGAGCATACAAAAAATCAATACTTTTTTTTTTTGCAGAAACACATGTGTAACGAAATATATGGGGAATATTTGAGAAGAATGTAGTTATATTTATAGAGTTAGGTAGCCTAGGATCAGAAAGGGAGGGATCAAAAGGGAAAGCATAAATGACATCTAGGAGAGTTCTACACTGCTAGTGTGCTTTGGGTCAAGGAGCTTACCCAACTCCGTTCTAGGCACCGAGGGTTAAAACAGAAAGCAGTGAGAAGTACATCTAGATAATGGAATATTATTGAGTGCTAAAAATAAACGAGCCATGAAAAGACATGGAAAAACCTTAAATGCATATAGCTAAGTGAGAGAAGCCAGTCTGAAAAGGCTACATACTGTATGATTCCAACTACATGACATTCTAGAAAAGGCAAAACTATGGGGACAATAAAAAGATCAGTGGTTACCAGGGGTAGTGGAAGAGATGAATAGGTGGAGCACAGAGGATTTTTAGGGCAATGAAAACACTCTGTATGATATTATAATAATGGATACATGTCATCATCTATTTGGCCAAATCCGTAGAATGTACAACAGCAAGAGTGAACCCTAAGGTAAACTATGGGCTTTGGATGATTATGATGCATCACTGTAGGTTCACCCTTCGTAAGAAATGTGCCACTCTGATGAATGACACTGATATGCATGGGTAGAGACAGGGGGTATGTGGGAAATCTCCGTATCTTCCTCTCAGTTTTGGTGTAAACCTAAAGGTTCTTTAAAAAGAAAAAAAAGTCTTGAAAAATATTTTTTAAAAAGCAGTTAGAATTAGCTCTGCTCAAGACAGCAGCAAAATTGGAAACTTAATGCAGAATTATGGTTTCATGATCACATTTTCAAATAGATGTTCCTTCTAAAACAGCAAACGGAATCATGCTGGGAACTCCCAAACACAGTTAATGTCATCAGAGGACATTAGTATGAAAAAAAATCAGAGGACATTTGCCTGAAGTCCCTTCATTCTTCTGATAAACGTAGTTTCTAAACATCATGTTCTCAGAACCTGTTAAATGTAGAAAATCCAAAAGGAGGTCCTATATAATTAAGCCTTCACAAGCCAGAGTGCAGTACTGCCATTCCCTCACCATTGTGTTTTGTGGAACATTACCATAATACGCATGCTGTTAATGGCTAAATTGTGTTCCCCCCAAATTCATGTTGAATCCCTAACCTCCAGGATGTCAGAATATGACTCTGTTGGAAGATAAAGTACTTTTAAGTACTTTAGGTAATTAAGCTAAAAGAAGGCTCTTAGAATGTGTTCGAATCCAATCTGACTGGTGTCCTTATAAGAAGAGGAGGTTAGGACACACAGAGAGATAGCAGGAAGTGCTTATACAGGGGGAAGGCTGTCAGCAAGCCAAGGAGAGAGGCCTCAAGGGAAACCAACCTGCATACACCTTGATCTTGGATGTCTCATCTCTAGAACTATGAGAAAATAAACTTCCACTATTTAAGCCATCCCGCCTGTGGGTATTTTGTGATGGCAGCCCTAGCAAACGGATATACCAGCATTTTAAAATATAACAACTTACTTGAGAGACAGTACAACATCAAGGGCAGGGGCTCTAGACTCAGATAGGAATGGCCTTAACTCCAGTGTTCAAATTACTAATTCTGGGACTCTGCGTGTTGCTTCCTCACTTGAGAAACAGGAAAAAGTCATTGTACCTAACTCCTAGGATTATTGGATTAATTGAGTGAATGGAAATAATTGCTATATAAATGTCAGTCATTATTCTGGTCGTTATGATTGAATGCCAGACTTCCTTTGTCACGATTTCTCTGCTCACTGTAGCAAGTACACCCCCAAGAACCAGGGTGACTTAACATACCAGTTCATTCCATGTGTGGTCTTAAGAATCATAAACAAAGAGATTAACTTGTTTACTGTTGAATGGCTTCTCCATTATTTTCAGTAGTTCACTCTCCAGAAGCATGGTTTTGAACTAACTGCTGGAGTTCTGAAATTGAACATGATATATTTTGAGTTTTCTTTTAGAAATTAACGTGGTCAGTGTAGACATGTGGGCATTTGGGGGTAGTGAGAATCCAACCTCAGCAGTTAGAAGCACAAGAATAAGCAACCACCTCTACTAGCCTTATGTGCCACCACCAGCTTCAGAAAGAACCAGCAGTGTAACAGTACAGATTCCCATATCCCATATTGTCATATCTGTAATACTGTTTTTCCTCTGGAAGGAACTGAGGACAGAATTAGCCTTCACAAGTCAGAGGGCAGCCCTGACATTCACCAACTGTTTTGTTTTGTGAAACATTACTATAATACGCTTGCATTTTAAAATGCAATAAATGCTTATCAAAGTGTCACTCTGAATGTAATCTCATCAGTGTGTTTAAGTTGGTTACCTTTGCAAGTTAAGCTCTAGGAGATAAAAGTGGGCACTTAATGTTCACTGGGTATGCTGAGAATATCTCTGCTTCTGTGCTCAGTTTCCTAAAATCACATAACATTTTGTTGTCTTGTAATACATAAAAGGGGTAGTTGGATCTGAGGAAGCTGTTAGTATGTCAGATAAACAAGTTACAAAGTTCCTTTTCAAGTGCATATGCCCTGCTTGGAGTGGAAACTTGCATCAGAAAGCCTGGGCGAAGTTTGGGCATCTTTCTGAAGAACATCTCTGATGTAAAAACTGCCGCTAAGCCTAATTTCTAGAGCTCAAATATTCTCCTACTCCCACCTGTAAAACATGACTGGCTATGTGTGGAGATTTCCTGCCTTTCTCATTCCCTCCTCCACTGTGTGCTTCCCCATATTGGGATGCTTCTCATTCAAGTGCCCTTGCTCTGCCAGAGGCTAGCTCTGTTTGTCTTTTTTATTGCCCCCCTAAATCTGTAAAAAAGTCCTAGTGTCCATGCAGGTGGAGGACTGATGGGATTGCCTGTAGACAGTCATGTATACTTGAGACAGACTAGACCTTTGCAGTCAGCCTGGCAAGCCCTTTCCAATTCCAACGTGTAAAC
This sequence comes from Lipotes vexillifer, assembly GCF_000442215.2. Taxonomy (NCBI): domain Eukaryota; kingdom Metazoa; phylum Chordata; class Mammalia; order Artiodactyla; family Lipotidae; genus Lipotes; species Lipotes vexillifer. Next base: position 440,507 of record NW_006780016.1, on the reverse strand, counting down.
ACCCATGGCAGGCAGGCAGGCAGGCAGGCAGGCCTGCGTGGATGCTGCCAGGTACTGATTATCACATCAGCAGGCACAGCCGGCTTGACCATGCTCGCTGAATTGATTGGTGTTCTCTTAGAATTCCAGCTGTTTATTGAACACCTGTGTTTGGCTGAATTCAGCATTTGATTCTGCGGAATGGGCAAACCGGCCATGCATGAGATGGTAACTGCTAGAAAAAAAAAAAGGCACTGAGAACTAGTAAATAAGGCATGCGAAGAGCAACTTTAGTAAATGTTTCTGTTGGGATAGATAATTCTTCTTAATTTACACAAATGGCCCAGTGCTTGTCCAGTATTATTCATATATGAAATATTAGATGAGAAACATAAGATAAATCCATACATACTTCTGGAAGTACATACTCATTATTAATGATAGGAGAACAAGATTTGTGGAGAGCATAGGGTTTGACTGTAACCAAAAATTAGAGCTCTCGGTAGAAAGACACAGAATCCCTGCCCTCACTCCTCCTTTCTGAGCTCCAGAACCACAGAGTCATTTGCTTGCTGGTGATCTCAATGAAGACGAACCTCATGTGCCTTTCCACGCCCGCCCTCCTCCAAAAGTGCCCCTCCATCGTTCTCTGGTTTTCAAGAAACTTGGAAATCACCCATGTCCTCCCTCGCCTTCATCCCCATATTCAGTAATATATCTCATCCTTTCAGTTCTGCCTCCTAAATAATACTCCTCAAATATGTCCACCCCAGGGCACAGGTCTTCCCCAAAGGGAGAGAGAGGAGGGGACAAGAGGGTAGAGAGTTAACTTTTCTCTTTTACAAAGTTTTAATTCTGGTAAAAAAACAAAACAAAACAAAACAAACACATTTAACATAAAATGTATCACCTTAACCATTTTTATGTGTACAATTCAGTAGGGTTAAGTATACTTACATTGTAAAACAGATCTCCAGAACCTTCTCATCTTGCAAAATTGAAACTCTATACCCAATAAACAGCAATTTTTTTCTTTCTTCCTCCCTCCCTCCCTTCCTTCCTTCCTTCCTTCCTTCCTTCCTTCCTTCCTCATGGCCAATGTGGACAAGCAAAATAAGGTAGATAAAAGTTTAGGTCAACGTAATATCAATTTTTCAGCGTTTGGTTATTTTGCCACATACCTAAATGAAGAGTTTTAAGTGAGCCCACTCATCTATGGCTCTGGCCTTGCAAGCTCACAGTGTTCCCAGGGCTTGGCATGGGATTCTTCCCAGTGGTTTCACCAGGTGTCTCACACTGCCTTCATTTCAACAATCTGAAGAGAAGCGAAGGTGACCCAGGATAGGCACTTCGGTTTGTTTTTGCCAATTTATCACGTAGAAGAGAGCTTGTTGCTGTGGAATGAGATACAGGATCTGGATTTGTGTCTCATTATCATAATTTGTTTATGAGTGACTCTTTACCAGCAGAATCCTGCATCACGAAGAATCTTAGTTTTTATCTGGCAGATCAGTTTCTAGGTGCTGATGTTGCCAGGATGTTGCTGTTCATTGTCTTCCTCCTCTTCCTCCCTCTCCTTCCATCATTCTCATCACATACACATTTGAGACACTTAACTAAGGCACACTGGCAGTAGAAAAACATAAGAGGGATAACATTTGCTTTGCGTTGTTGTGGGGTAGTGAGCCCTGGGTTCACATACTGAAAATTCACTGAATGATGTTCCAGGGCTCTCCGCGTGTCTTGGCAGGACTTTCTCCTCCTTAGAAGTTTAAAGACATTGTCCCCAAACTTTTTAGGACGTCAGTGGGTAAAAGGTCAATTGACGAGTTAAAACTTACAAGTCTGATTCACAAAAGGCAGCTCGTCTATCTAGACATGTTTGTTCTATTAGAATTAAAGAGCTGTCAAATCCTTCCACCTTCTCAAGTAAACCCATATTTTCACGATTTTAGGGTTTTGCTTGGCTGTAAAATTTCCTCTGGGCTGTAAATCAGCACATGTAATCTGTTCAGGAATGAACTTTTTAGCAGAAGTCAAAGGAAAAAAATCAATTTAGCTGGTTTTGACTTGTAACAGTTAAAAGAAAAATTGAAAGTATGGGATTTTGGATAAGTAGTTTTGCTTCACAGTTTGAGGGTTGAGTGGATGTTAAAGTATCACTCACCACGTTGGCCAGTCATTTAGATCATTCTGTTTTACTATTCTGAAGCTATAAAATCCACCAAGTAATTAAGCAGGCTGCATGTTGTCAGATGTTTCACATACAGAACCAGTAGGCTTTTCCGCAGACGAAGAGAATGGACTTGAGGACACGAGGAGGGGGAAGGGTAAGCTGGGGCGAAGTGAGACAGTGGCATGGACATATATACACTACCAAACGTAAAATAGATAGCTAGTGGGAAGCAGCCGCATAGCACAGGGAGATCAGCTCAGTGCTCTGTGACCACCTAGAGGGGTGGGATAGGGAGGGTGGGAGGGAAACGCAAGAGGGAAGAGATATGGTGATATATGTATATGTAGAGCTGATTCACTTTGTTATACAGCAGAAACCAACACACCACTGTAAAGCAATTATACTCCAATAAAGATGTTAAAAAAAAAAAAAAAAAAGAACGAGCAGGCATTTCAACACAAATACTAAGCAGTTGGCGCAGGCTTTTTTTGGTTGAATATGTTATGTCACAGGTATAGAAGTGAGAAAAAGTCACAAGTTTCTTTCTAATGAATGCAAGGTTTACTGCTAAAAGATTAGCCTTAGTCATGGATTTGGGGGGTGAAAATTGATATTTCATGTATACATACACACGTAAACACAATTATTGGGCAAAAGACAGAAGTTCTGAGGTTGGATGAGGTACTATAGCATAGAGCTTAAAAGTGTGGGGTTTTTGTTCAGACACCCTGAGTTCAGATTTCACCATTGTGTATGAGTAGGTGGCTTTAACGAGATACTTAATCACTCCGAGCCTCAGTTTTCTCATCTGTTAAATGGCACTAATGTCAGTCTTATCTTGTGAAAAGAGCATTAAATTGTGCATAGCACAGTGCCAGAAAGAAAGTGTTGGGAAAAATGGTTGGTATTATCACTTTTCTTATTATCGACTAGGCAAGAAGGTGGGTGATTTGGCATCATAATTTGTTTACACACAATTCTGTTAAAATAATTATCATGGGCTTAACATCCCAAGGAACTTGGCGAGAAGAGAATGGTCATTTCTGTGCTCATTCAGGGGATGGATCCATTGTTCTGGGTTGGTAAGTTGGGTGCCTCTCTATCCAGCATCACAATGCTGCTGCTGCTTTTAGCTAGAGCAAGGGAGAAGGAGACAGAAATTCAGATTCTGGCACAACTTGAAGATAGGTGCTCTAGCTCATCCACATTTCTGCAGGATGGAAGGGTGGGCATAAAGAGAAGGGATATTCAAGAGCACGGAGATCGCAATTTGTTTCTCTCTGTTTCCGCACTGCATAGCACAGGATACTTATTCAAGAAATAAGTAACAGTGGCATTGTTCCTCTTTAACAAATGACTTTTTAAAAGTCAGAACTTTTTTTATTGGTCCCTGTTACGAGTTGAATTGTGTCCCCTCCAGAAAAAGGTATGTTGGAGTCCTAACCCTAGTACCTCAGAAAGTGACTGTATTTGGAGATAGGGAATCCAGTTAAAATGAGGTTGCTAGAGTTAGCTCTCATCCAACATGACTGATGTCCTTATTAAAAAGTAAATATGAACACAGAGACTGACACATACAACAGGAAGGTGATGTGAACGGACACAGGGTAAAGATGGCCATCTACAGACCAAAGATAGATTCCTCCCTCACAGCCCTCAGAAGGAGCCCACCTTGCTGACATCTTGTTTTTGGACTCCCAGCCTTCAAACTGTGAGATAATAAAGCTCTGTTGTTTAAGCCACCCACTTTGTGACCTTTGGGTGACAGGCCCAGCAAACTAATATAGCTCAAATACGACAAAGGGTATATTGAACGTAGGACTGTTGGAAAAAAAAAAAAAAAAAAGATTCTTGAGGTTCTATTTTCCATTCAAGATGTTAGATGTTAGTTCAGTGTGGATATATTTATAGCATGCGATTTCTTGCTCAGCAACTGAGAACAGGAGCTGCTTCTGATAAATTTCAAATACCTTCTCCTAGGGGCTTGCTTGAACACAAGCGTCCAGAGAAAACCTGAAAGAAACATCCCCCAGCCCTCTGCAGGGGACGTACTTAGACACTCCTTTGGTAGCATCCTAAGTAGGCTGGCAGAGTGGGCCTCCTCTGAGGGTTTTTGGGGAAAGCAGCCATGATTGCAGAAGCATGTAAACAAGGAAGCTGATTTTTATCAAATGCTTCTTTAAAATGTGGCTTTTCCCAAAAAGCTAAATAAAATATTTCTCAGAAATGGGAATAAGTGTGAGAAATGATAAGAAGAAAACATTTATAGAAAAAGGATTTTGCATGGAGTTTTGGTTATAAATCTTATTTCTCAACCCATCCTCTTAACCTTTTTCCCAAACACAGGTATGGATATTGCAGAAGGGTTGAAGGAGACCATTTCCTGTAATGATAAACAAAACTGCTCAATCATTGGGAAAATAATGACACAAAACACTGAAAGTCCAAGTTTCTCCTCTGGGTGTCGTGACTGGTTCTCAGTTGGTGTCCCTTCCTTATGACAGCTGTGAGAATGTTTCTTCTCCCTCCTCATTCTGGTCCTTTCTGGACTGACAGAAGTAGGGTCTCACAGACTGATTGAGTTGCTAGAATTCCTAAAGACCATAAATTAAAGGCAAGTTCTCATCCAGTGTTCCTTGCCGTCTTCTTCGGCCTAAAGGTAAATAGGTCTGTAGCTAATTGACTTGGAGTTTCTTTGAGAGGCTTGATTCTATCACCAGGGCAGGAATTATTATTCAGGGCATTAGTATGCTTTGACGTCTGCCTGAAGTGTAAGTTGTTAGTGTCTCAAAGAAGTCACTGGCCCACAAGGAAAACATAAGAGACAAAATAAAAGGAGGATGAAAGTACTTCTGAGCTGGTTTTTCCCTCCTCCTCAGAGCTCATCATCAAGGCAGCGAATGCCCCTGATGCAGTAGGATGCCATCTGTGAGGGTGTGGCTCCGGAGGGCAGTGGGATCTTCAGCCTTCCTCTGTAGCGTCATGCCAGGTGTCCGAGCATAGGTTGCTAATAGGATGGCTCATAGATTGGACCTTGGGGCGGGTAAAAGTATTCTATGTGTAATTGTTATTTCTTGTTTTGTGACTTATTTTAAAATGCATCAGGAGTTTCTCTATTCAGAGAAATCCTTCAGGGATGTATTTTGGATACATATTTGTCACTTCCAGTACGTCTCCTTTGTAAACTCCCCTTTTCAGCTTGTAGGAGAGCTGTGGGCTTGATACCGTGAGATCCAAATACATTTTGAGGCCATAGGGTGGTTCACTCCCTACCTAGAGCTGCATTCAAGAAGTACAGCTCAGATGCTTAAGGTTAATTAAAAGGAAACTCAATCTTTCCTCGATTCTCTCAGAAAAACAAGAGCCAGTTCATTTCACTCAGCAATATTTTTCTACTTCCCAGCATTTTGGTGCCCTGGAGTTGCTCCAGAGCTGTTCAGACACCACCTCCCCGATCTCTGCCCCTAGCTCTCACCTGCTCCGGATTTCCTCCTTTTGCTTCCTCTTCCACAATCCACAATCTTTATAATATAGACCTAGCTCCTTAGTTCTTTTTCCGTTTAGGCCCTTTGAGCCACTTTTACAGATTTTGAAGCAGAAGAGAACCAGGAACCAGGAACCAGGAACCAGGGACCAGGCCTGGGAGAATGGGGTGGAGGGGGTCAGTGTGGAGAGAACTGGAGAGAGTTACCCATGCATGATCCACGGCTCTTGTTTCACCTATACTGATTATACTTTAATTGTGCTATAAAGAAAGGGAAGTGAAGAAAGAAGGCAATTGGCATTTATTAGGTGCCTCCAATTGTCCTACCACTAAGTCTGGTAGACCTATTTCCATGTGTCATCCTCAAGACCAGTGATATTTGCAGACATACCTTTGTTTGGGAATTGATTCATCGTAGTAGGTGTTTTTGCTTACCAGTGTATTTTCATCCTGCATTATGCTTGACATATATTTGGTCCTCCATAAGTATTTACTGAATGGATTAAATACTGAGTGGAGCGGTGACTCTGGGGGGCAAATATGTGAAATTGTGCAGTCTCTTCCACCTGACAGATGAGGATACTTAGCCTCTGAGAGGCCAGATATTTTGCCAAAGTTTAGACTGACGCGAAGTGGCAGTGCTGATGTTTTCAATTCATTATGTTTGGTTCAGAGATCTTCCAGTGGACCACATGGCCAGAGACACAGTCTCAGTCTTCCTCCATCATTAGTCCATTGTAAGAGTATTGAACTCACCAAGCACAGACTTGTTAGAGCTGTCTGTTGCTTTTGCTGCTACTAAAATATTCCCATTGTAATGACAGCGTTGGGATATATGACTAATGGAAAGTGATGTATTTAGTGCAACATTATAAATGTACGAGAGGTCTTGGATTCCTGATGAACCAGCTGGCAATTGAATCCTAATTAGTTGTTTTGATTATCTGAATTCTCCAGGGACCCCATCACCTTAACCAGTGGAAATTTGGGGCATTAGATTCCATTCAAACCACTGGCTTTTAAACATTTTGTTTCGTTTTTCAGTGAGACAGTCTTTAGTGACACGTGATCTAATGCTGAAGCCAAATGTAACATACAGAGAAAGTGATCTTACTCAGAGAAAGGAAGAGAAATGCCCAGAGCTCTGCTCACTTGCCCCATCTCTGCAGATTCTGAGTCTAAGACTTCTCAGAATGGAGATGAACATCCACCAACATAGATGAATGTTCTTAATTTTATAGTTAAGGAAATCGGGTCCAAGGATGCTATGTGTCTTTGGGAATATCACAGAATTATTAGCGACCCAGGAAAGTTGAGAAGTCAGGCCACAGCATTTAATTCTGTGCCATTAAGAGCCACGGAAGGACCAGAATAGCAACAGCATGTGCTTATTGATTGTTTATTATGTGTCAGGCACAGTGCGAAGAGCTTTACACCCACGTCCTCAGTCAATCTTTGCAACAACTCAAAGAGAGAAGTACTCTTATTATCCCCACTCTCTGGATAGTGAGACTGAGACAAAAAGTAGTTAATCACACTTACTTAAAGTCACGCAGCCAGAAAGCAGGGGTTGGCCAGAAGCACGCTCTTAATCACTCTTTCTACTTCCACGCTCGCTGTCTCCTGGTGTTCCGTGTAAAACTGTGAATTCTCTCTCATTAACTTAAATAGCTTTCATAGTTGTTTTAGTGTAATCTTCCCACCCCTAATACTTGCCAGGTACTATGGAAGGGTGGTTCCCAGAATTCTTTGCTCATCGACACACATATTGATGTAGATCCATATGTAGGATGCTCTGGGGGTCAGGCGGAACTGCCCAAGGTATGTTAGTCTTGGTACATGAGCTGGATCTCTCCTCCTCGTCCGCTCTCTCTAAACATCTTGAGCTGCCCCTTACACCTAACTGTGTCACTCGTTGTGGTGTGGAACCATGGTTAAGGAGCCGTCTCCTAGGGCGTCTTATCCACAAAAATGTGATTTAAAATTCTGTAGCATTCACATAACAGCCCTTCCCTGTAGGGTGAGTGAATAGCCCTGTCTCTGTCCACTTTAGAGGCTGTTGAAGGCAGCAGACGTCATTTCATATTACCCCTAAAGTAGAGTTGGCCAAGCTCTATTTGTCAGTCTCCGGTCTTCAGCTTACTTGACACCATCGACCCTTCCCTTTTTCTAGAAATGTGCTTTTCTCCTGACTCTCCAGACACCTCCCATTCCTCCTATTTTCCCCTGTCCTAGAAACTCCTTTGTACTTTCCTTGTCAGCTGCATCACTTCAAACCAACCCAACAGGATGTTGGAGTTCCTCCTGGCTGCATCTTCAGTTGCCTTCTCTTCTCGTGGCTGATCTAGAGAATGCACTTGCTGTTCTGCGGCCACTGAAGAACTCGTGACATATTAGAATCAATGACCTATGCTGGCAGAGATTTTTTTTTTTTTTTTTTTTTTTTGTGGTACGCGGGCCTCTCACCGTTGTGGCCTCTCCCGTTGCAGAGCACAGGCTCTGGAGGCGCAGGCTCAGCGGCAATGGCTCATGGGCCCAGCCGCTCCGCGGCATGCGGGATCTTCCCGGACCTGGGCACGAACCCGTGTCCCCCGCATCGGCAGGCGGACTCTCAACCACTGCGCCGCCAGGGAAGCCCCAACTGACAGAGATTTTTGTCTCACTTGCTTGTTGCTGTATCTCCAGTGCCTAGCATAGTATTTAGCTCATAGTAGATACCTAGAAAATACTTATTGAATGAATGGTCACCCTGTCCTGAATTGATTCAGCTTCCAAGCTTTGTCATTTTCAGCTTAAGGTTTGTTCCAGCAAAATTTTGAAAGGAAGCTAATGCCCGCAGGAAAGAAAAATAAGCACCTCTCTACACACATATCCCCAGGGCTAACTGTTCAAAGTGAACAATCTGCTAAAGCCACTGATACTCCAAAGAAAATTAATATATTTGAATTATAATTGCTGTTTAGATCTTACAATTTCCTTTTCATACTAGTTCTAGCCAGGCTAATATTTTCGAGGACTGAGTCTCTGATCAAGTCTGATATTCTAAGTTAATAAATGTTTATTCTTCCTAATTCAATTTGTAAACCTCAAGCAGACATTGGAATTTGGCTATTATTTTTTTCCTTGCAAATTATGTTGTTAATTTTCCTAGTGTAGGCGAACTTTGTGGCTAAGCATGGCAGGTTGGACTTTCCAGAGATATGAGCACATCAGGACATGTCCTACGCTACATGCTTTTACTGCAGTATGACAATGATAGTCTTATCAAGAGGAGAGTTGTATGTTCCCTCCACCTGAATCTGGGTGGACTTCTGTAAATGCCTTGACAAGTAGAGTGTGGCAGAAGTGAGGCTGTGTGAGTTTTAAGGATAGATCCTTAAATAACTTTGTCTTTGCTTGGTGTATTCTCTCTCTTGGGACATACGTCTTGGCACCCCCAAGGTAACGTGATAAATCTGACCACCCTGAAGCGACTGTGCCTGAGAGACCGCAGGGGGGATGCCATATAAAGCTAGAGGGGGTGCCCATAGCCGTTTGAGTTTTCCTAGCTCAGGTTCCAGTCATGTGTACAAAGAAGTCTTCAGTGTAACCCCAGTGCCAGCCATTGTCTGACCGCAACCTCATGAGAGGTCCAGGGACAGGACATGTTGGTGGCGATGCTCCAAAACTCTTGACCTGAAGAAACCACGAGAAGTAATAAATGACAACCGTTACTTAAGTCTCTGAGTTTGGGGGTATGCCATTATACAGAGTTAGGTGACTGAAACTATAGGCACTGTGTGTGTTTAATTTTTTGTATAGATATTTGATTACTGTTAAGTTTAGGCTTTTTGATCTTTGTTTCATGTCGTGGTACCTGTTTACCAATGAATATTAATTTTCTTTTCATATTGCTTTCTTCTACTCTATTGGAACATAGAGAAACGCCATATGGTCTGTCTTATATGTGGAATCTGAAACCAGAAGCAGAAGAACAACAAAAAATTAAGCTCATAGATAACAGATCAGATCTGCAGTTGCCAGAGATAAGACGGTGGATGGGAGGAATGGGTGAAGGGGTATAAATTCATTAAAAATTAAAATATATTAAAAAGCAACAAAACCCAGAAGCACAGTGTTATGCATTCCCCATTAGTGTGTCGTATGAAATAGCTCACCACCTTAAAACTCCCCTCTACTTACATTACCAGTCTGTTCTTACATGTTGTCTACTTTCCCCATTAGTACCATTAACATATTAAAAAATAAATAAATGAAGTGGCTGAGTTAAGTAAAACAGAAGGAAAATAAAATAAGATAAATTCAAGAGTGTGGTTATCATGTTGTTAGGTCTTGTTAATGGTATCTTTTTTTTTTTTAAACATCTTTATTGGAGTATAATTGCTTTACGATGTTGCATTAGTTTCTTGCTAATGGTATCTTAATGATGAACCAAAACATTGTAACATTGGCAATTTTCTTCCTTCCACTGTTATTCTCTACAATTGTCCAAGATTGAGCACACAGTCTTACTTTTCTTCCTTCTTCTAATGATGGAAACCAAGCTTCTCTCACTGGAGGTAATGTCTTCTAGAGCTGGGTCAAGGAGTAGGACTGGTGGTGAAGGATATACCTACTGTTGTTTCTAAATGATGGTGACTGTTAAATAGCTTAGCATCTTTAAATCACTGGCACTCATGTTATGGAAAATACAAATCAGTCTTCAGATATGACCTGATGTGGTCTTTGCCCTGGGGAAGGGTAAAAAGCATGTTGACTGGGCAGTCACTTATCTTCTGTTTAGAATTCTCTGTATCTCTCTGTGCACCTTGAGTACAGATATGTAAAGGGCATGGATATTCTTTAAACAAGGCTAGAGGGAAAAGAAATGAAAACAGTTGTTTGTTTAGGGTGGTAAGATTATGGCCTCATTTTTATTTCATCTTTATGGTCTTTTTAATGTTGTTTTAAGTATCTTTTCAATATAAATAAGAAACAAAAATTTTAAGGTTTATTACATATCAAATGTTACTGGCCTCCAGGGTATTTGAAGTCTTTGGAGATAAAACTCTCATTATGCAGACAGCCTCATTCAATCATTCTAGCAAGGCATTGTGGGAAGCACAGAATCCCAATGGAGACAGTGTTCTCACAGAGTCATAAGGGCCTTAAGAGGTAAAGTAACGGGCTGTGTATATTAAGAGTATGAACAGTTGCTTTTCATCAAAAGGTACCAGGGCTGTCTTTCTGAGGAAGCAGAAGCCACCCTGTGGAAGAATTGTAAGATTTGGGAGACGTGGAGATAAGGAGTCCGTGGTAGTGGTGACCAAATATGTTCACTTCTCCTTTCATCCAAGGCATGTGGTTGAATTGTACTTGTGGTTCCTGACTAGCCATGGCTGTGCATTGTGTCACTTTGGGACTGAGTTAACTTCTGGTACAAGATCCTGCAGAGTTTTCTTTTGCCCTGGCGTGTCTCCTAGCGATGTTTGAGCTAGTGGTTACTCTGTCCACCTGGATGCCTGAGTAGCAAAGGTGGACAGAGCTGATCTACTGGCCCACAGTGGACCAGTAACAGGCAGGAAGTTTGTTGTTACCAGCCACTGAAATTTGGGGGCTGCTTGTTATCACAGCAACACTTAGCTTAGTCTAATTATATAAAGGACAAAGATATTCAGAACAGAAAACAATATTAAGCAAGGTACGAGGAAATATTATACATAGCAAAAAGGTGATTTTGGTTGGAGCCTGGAAACGTTAGTGAGAATGGGGAAAAACAAATTGGAAAGAGCTGAGAGCTACCATGGCAAGCCTGGGACTTTGGGCTAATTAAGAGAAAGCAAACCTTGGCAGTGTGTCTGGGCCTTGCCTTTAATTCACTGCGTTATTCCATGTTCTACCCCCAAACTGAAAGTTTTGCAGAACTTATATTTAAAGGAGGGACCTTCCTGTAAAACCTTGGCCAATCTTAAGAAACAAACCAGTTTGCTGGTGTAATATCCAAAATGATGCCTTTTCTCCACATGGTGGCCATACTGTGAAGTCCATGTAGCTGTCTAACTGTGGTCCCTCACCCCTGGACGTTGGTTCTCTTCCTGGGGCCTTGTACAGTGACTGATAGGAACTCAGCATTAAGCATGATTTTATTGGGGTGAAGAGAATCTCTCTGCCACGAGCAGATGGCTTGATCCTCTGAGTCAAGTTTGTATATCCATGCTCTATGTTATCTTTTTTCCAGAGTGTGATGAAAATGAGTTAAGGTTTATAAAATGTTTGAAGAGGCATCATGAAAAAAAAAAAACAACAACTATGAATTAGATGGTGGTAATAATAAAGTTAGAATTGAACCAGAGATTGGTGAAGGAAATTCAGTTTGATTTACATCAAACAGGCTTAATGCTGTGAATGACTGGTAAAGTTAAATCTTATTTCTGAAGTTCTTAAATATTCCCATTTCTAACCAGGGATTTAATATCATTTTAATGCAGTTTTTTACATGTGAATTAATATAATAAATGTCAGTGTTGAATAGAATAAGGTCACATTTTACTACTTTGACCAGAAGTGTAATCTTCCAAGATTCAATTTTATTACTATTATAACAGTCATACTGGATAAGGTCACCAATATTTCTTTCCAAATAATGTGATATATGATGACAGATTTTATACCAACTTTAGTTTTTGTAATCCGGATTTACATTCTGAAACATGTTGACAAAGACATACCATGGACGTTTCTTGGTCAAATGGCAGCCTAGGGAAGACGTTTCCCTCTAATTTATGGGAAATTTGAAAAATGTAGCATTTTCTTGATCATATTATCCGCTTGCTTACGGATAATTAAATTCTTGAGGGGTTTAGTCTCCCACTCGAAAGGGAAAGGTGATGTTTAAAGACCTTTCAACAAGTGTAACGAAGAATTGCTCTCTGTTCCCTGGCTGTGTGTGAGCCAGCTGGCTTAGCCTGCACGGTTCATTTGAGTGACATGTTCATTGGATCAGAAGAGTTCAGGGTTGTCAGGGATGGTAAAGGGCAACTAGCAAAGCCATTCACCTTGACCCTCCTCTGCAGCATTCTCACCAAGCGATCAATCTCTGCTGGTATCGCTCCACTGGGAATAGCAAGGGTACCTTTCTTACACCGTTGTTGCGAAGATTTAATGAGGGAATATGTGGAAAGTGCTTAGACTCATGTCTGCCATGTTATAAGTGCTCAGTAAATGCTGCTCTTTTTGATATTAGGAGTATTCTGTGGGCTACCACCTCTGGAGACAGTGTATTTCCATCTTCATAGACCTCTCACTGTTAAAACACTTGTTCCTATACTGAGCCCAAAGCTAACTTTTTTTTTTTTTTTTTTTTTTTTTTTTTGTGTGGTACGCGGGCCTCTCACTGTTGTGGCCTCTCCCGTTGTAGAGCACAGGCTCCGGATGCGCAGGCTCAGTGGCCATGGCTCACGGGCCTAGCCGCTCCGCGGCATGTGGGATCTTCCCGGACCGGGGCACGAACCCGCGTCCCCTGCAGCAGCAGGCAGACTCTCAACCACTGCGCCACCAGGGAAGCCCCCCATAGCTAACTTTTATACTTGCTAGTTAGTTGTAGTTTGGGCTTTAGGGATCATGAATAATAACAGTGATGCCAATAGCTGCTTATTAACATTTACTGAGCGCTTACTATGTGTCAGTCTCTGTATCCAGTGCATTGTCACATTTAAAAATCATTGTAGATTACTTCAGAATACTCAAAAGTAGTAAGAATAGTATAGAGGATGCCCATTTACCTTCAATCAGAATCAATGGTTATCTTGATTTTGCCATACTTGCTTCATCTATACTCTTCTGATTTTGCTTACATATTTTAAGGCAGTTCTTAGAAATAGTTTGATCTTAACTCTACGTACATTGGCATGCATGTTTAAAAACTATAGAAATATCCTAATATAACTAGAATGCCATTATCGTATTTAACAAACTTAATAGTAATTTCTTGATACAGTGTTATATTCAAGTTTCTGTGATTGTTTCAAAATGTCTTTCTATCATCAGTCGATTAGGTCAGAATCCAAATAAGATCTTCACAGTATATTTGCTTATTTATTTTAGTACTCTTTTAATACAGTATTTTTGTGACATTGACTTTTTTTTTTTTTAAACTGGGTCAGTTTTCCTGTAGTCCATTCTGTAATCTGAATTTTTCTGTTTGTTTTCCCTTGGTGTTATTTAACTTGTTTCTCTACCTTTTGTGTTTTGTGAAAAGTAAGTTAACTCTGAGGAGGGTTGTGTAGTAGTGTAATTACTAACTACATCTGACTATTTAAATGAGTATCAAATAAAAGTTTTTAAAAATTAAATATTGAGGGGACTTCCCTGGTGGTGCAGTGGTTAAGAATCCGCCTGTCAATGCAGGGGACACGGGTTCGAGCCCCGGTCCGGGAAGATCCCACATGCCACAGAGCAACTAAGCCCATGTGCCAGAACTACTGAGCCTGTGCTCTAGAGCCCGCGAGCCACAACTGCTGAGCCCGTGCGCCTAGAGCCCGTGCTCCGCAACAAGAGAAGCCACCGCAATGAGAAGACCACGCACGGCAACGAAGAATAGCCCCAGCTCGCCGCAACTAGAGAAAGCCCACGTGCACCGACGAAGACCCAACGCAGCCAGAAATATCTTAATTAATTAATCAAGTAAAAAAACATAAATATTGAGTTGCTCCCTTGCTTCGGCCACATTTCAAGTGTAGCTTGTGGCTGAAATACTGGGTAGCGTGTGCGTAGAACATTTCCATCCTTGCAGAAAGTTCCACTAAGCAGCGTGGTCTAAGGATTGATTATTTTCACATCCAAGCATTTGTAGTAGTGCCGTGTGCTTCATATCACATCTTGTAAAGAGGCACAATGTCTGGATGTCCCGCTCTTAGGGTCCTGAGATTGATCGGCACATTTAGGTAGTGACATCCTGGTTCCTCCATTATAAAGTTCCCATTAACCTTTTATCTAAAGCAGGAGTTCTTAAACTTTTTTGTCAGGGGTCCCTTTTGGCGCTTTGCAAAACCTGTAGCTCTCTTCTCCCAATGGTTTTTAAATGAGGAAAACTGAATCTATAAAAACACAAAGGAAATTGATGTTACTGAATAACAGTTCATATAATGTTAAAGAGCAAATTTATGATACAGTGAAATATACCCTACTTAAGTACATAGTAAATAACCGGCACTGGTGGCAGGTATAATGACTGCTAGAATTTTGTAATCCTCATAGAGCTGATGAATCATTGTGGAGTAAATAATATTTCAAGGTATCTGCAATAACCATAAACTTATCGCTTTATATTTTTAAAAACATGTGATAAACATTATGAAAAAATCATAAGCACTACTGTTACAATGGTTTGTTGATTACATTTGTGATTTCAGGAAATGTAAAATTTCAGTTAGAAGTTAGTGAAAACGAGTAAACACCTTTTTTTTTTTCTTTTTCATCTTAAGGTATTCCCTTTCTTCTCTCCATGTATCTTCCCTTAAGTGTCTCTGGAACTGTACCCCTCACTCCCCACAGGTTAAGAACCCCTGACCTAAGCCCTAATTTATCCATTAATAATTTTATGTAACTCAGTTAGACGTCTCATTAGGGATTGAAAATGGTGGTTTGTGTAAATCTGTTATCCCTTTCACTTTTAGAGCTGAAGAGCCTTATAAATAACTTTCCATCTCTAGAGCTGTTTGGTTACCTTGAAATATACAGTTCAAACAGAATGACTACCCATTTTGCAGATGAGGTCACTGAGGCTCAAAGAGTTTGCATTCCCAAAGTCAAAATGGTAAAATGTGGTAGAAATGGCACAGGAATCCAGATCTGGGCCGCTCCACATCACACACACTGGATTCAAGTTCTCTCCTCTTCTGCCATTTACTAGTTGCTTTCTGTTCTTTTGTTTACTTGGC
Source organism: Lipotes vexillifer (assembly GCF_000442215.2). Taxonomy (NCBI): domain Eukaryota; kingdom Metazoa; phylum Chordata; class Mammalia; order Artiodactyla; family Lipotidae; genus Lipotes; species Lipotes vexillifer. The sequence continues at coordinate 424,951 of NW_006780016.1, read as the reverse complement.
AGTTAACCTGCATCTTCTCTCCTTCCTAAATGACAGCCTTTCCACTGCTATAGTTTGAAGATAGGCCCTTGTATATTCCTTTCCTTTTTCTCTGTTCTCCCATATCTATGCTTATTCCTTCTGTGAATGTGCTATATACTGTCCCTGGTGGTTCCCAAGTTGACAGAAAACTCCATGAGTAGCCTTGCCAACAAAGATCAGAGTGAGAAATCGCATCCCTCAACCCAATACCAGACTTGCATTCACAGTCTGAGATAAAAATGTGTTTTGTGGAAACAACATTTCTCTGTCGACTCATCTTGAGCTTATTCTCAACAAAAATTCCCAAGCTGTTTTCACATATGCTGCTGTAAAGTGAAACTCTTCCATCTTGTAGTTTAGCAAATGGTCGGCTGGATGTGGGGAGCTCACCCACTTGGAAGAATTCTCACGTTTAGAGTTGTCTGAGGGCAAAACTTAGGAAAAGGAAGACAACCCAGAGAATTTTCCGTTCGTGGGTATGAAACATCATCTAGGAGAGTAACAGCGATCTACCTTTTACTTATTAAAGTAAGATAATAGTTTCACTTTAATTCATTTATTGATTGGTCATTTATTTCAACGAACATTCATGCAAATAGTCGTTCACTCAGACATTTCGTCTACCCACCCACTCACCCACCCATTCATTCAGTGTTTAGCGAGTGCTTTCTGTCCAGGAACTCAGCTGGGTACCAGGAAACAGATGAAAAATTGACTCCCGCTCTCAGTCCAGTTTATATTCTAGATAGGAAGTAAGTAAACATAAGGGGATACTACAATTCCAGCGTTTGAAACAGGTTCTGAAAGATACAAACATACAAAGAGTTACGGAAGAAGGGTGCTTTAAGTGCAATGGACGAGTCCCCTAAGAGGTGACATGTGAACTGAGACCTAGCCAGGGCCTTTGGATTGAGGGATGAACGAGATGTGGCCTTTGTTTTTAAAGAGCTTTTAATTTAGACTGGTGGCAGGTGATGCCCTATGGAAAGGGCCTATCGTAGAGCATTGTGAGGGGAAGGCTGTAGCTATGTCTGCATCTTCTTTGTTGTCTCAAAGCAAGGATTTTGGCAGGAATTTTGCTTGTGGTTCATCATCCATATGAAATAGAGGACATGCATGGTATTGACCTTACTGTTATGTAATCCCCTGCCTTAATAGTTGTGTACAAGAGAACATTTGGTGGGGAAAACTTAAGGCTTAATGGCAGGATTAATGATGCATTCAGGGGTCAGGAGGTTTGATAACAGCAGCTCTCAACTAAGCTATTCGGGGGAGAAAAATAAATTGTCAACTTTATTTTTGCCAGACAGTCTGTTGGGGGAATTCAGGAGCATATGACACTAGGTATACCCTTCCTGGACAGAATGTTGGACGAATACATCTTTTTAAAGCCATTTATAGTCCTTGAATTTCCTCAACCCACTCTCTCCTGCTATTACTTAGATGCACGTTGAATATGACGCTAGTTCCTGGCACAGGTTTTAAATTTGTGGCCCATTAGCCATAACTTTTATTTGCCCCACCCAGTGTTCTTCATGAATTTAAAGTACAGACAGTCTTCCCTGGGTACAGCACTGTGGGATTGAAAAATGGCCATGCAAACTGGAACCGTGGAAAGCAATCTTAATCATCAGTGGTGAAAATTACGATGGTTCCATGACCTTTAAATTTTTCTTTTTCTTTTTTGTTTTGCGGTGCGCGGGCCTCTCACTGTTGTGGCCTCTCCCGTTGCGGATCACAGGCTCCGGACGCGCAGGTTCAGCGGCCATGCCGCTCTGGGGCATGTGGGATTTTCCCGGACCAGGGCACGAACCCGTGTCCCCTGCATCGGCAGACGGACTCTCAGCCACTGCACCACCAGGGAAGCCCGACCTTTAAAATTTTCATCAGAACACTTAAAACTATTCTACTGTCTGTTAAAAGTGTATAGGAAAATAATAATATTAACTCTAATACTTACACAGCATACTAATATTGGTACAGTGTAATTTAAAACATTAGAAATATTGAAAATTAAAGTGCATTTTTTTTCCTTTGGAAAACACTTATCAAGAGTAGTTTGAACACCACTTGCCTTCTTTTTCTGGTAGTATGGCTTTCAACACAGACTGAGCATCTTTTCTATGCCTTGGCAGGTTTCATACTCCTTTCAATTTCCAACTTTTTATCCTAAGTGCTCTCAATGTGGTAAACTACAAAGTTTATTTTACGATGTTGAGTTTTTTGGTGGCATCACTTCCTCTGGTACATCTTCCATCTTTTCACCATAATAGCTTCGTACATTTTTGTCAGTTAGCTTGCCTTCACTAAGCTCCTGTGGCTGCACATCTCGTGAACAGCAGCATGGTTCCAGTAGTCAACTGTGTCTCCTGTAACTTCGTTTACATTCAATTCACATTTCACTTCCAGCATTATCACTTTTTATTTCTTTGTTGCACTTGCATATTTGTTGGCCAATTCCCTCTTCTGATGGTCTATTTTTATAAAAAGTCACCAAGGTTTAATCAGTGGAAGACCAGTAGGCAACACAACTGCATATTTTGCTGGCTGTGTGTGACTGAGCGACAGATGCACAGCGACAATCACTGACAGACTTTGAAAAAAGTGACATGGGATGCGAATAACATTGCAAATCTATAATACTAATTCCTCTCAATTTGAATTTTCCTTTTCTTTCCCCCTTTCCTATATTAAGCTGAACCAGATGAGATTCTGACTAAGAGTTTCTTTTCAGAGAGAGGCTTGTGTTTTTTCCATATACAGACATTAATGATGATGGAATCTCTCTACTCTGTGGCATAATATTTGAAATTGTAGCCTACTGGAGGAACTTTTAGTCATCAACAAGAAATGTGTGACACATTTTAGCAGTGATTGTGATTCAAGAAATTTTAACTTTCTTTTAAGTGATGATGGCAAAGATGGCGGTGATGATGGTAACGTTGGTAATGACAGAGATTGAGGCCAGTGTCTGATTCCCCATGCCAGAAGACTGTTGGGTGGCAAAGATATGTTTTTAATATCTGAGCATATAAAGAAAATGGGAGTGAGTTTTAGGATCCTGCAGGAGCAATGACAATATATAAACGTAAAACTCTTATGGGATTGCCAGAACATCTGTTTCCACAATTCTTGCTTTCCTTAGGCATGCTTAAATATTTTTCTTGATTATATACAAAATGAAATTCAAATATGTAGAAATCTTGAGTTTAAGTTGGTATTTTTGTAGATTCTTTTAGATTATTTGGTCTTCTAATTTAAACATTAGGCAAACGGTATTATCTGCTGTGCTGTCTAAACACAGACCTTGAAAAATTATGGGCCAGAAAAAGTTACAAATTCTAAATGAACTTAAATATTTTGAATATTTTTACAGGATTGTTTTGTGTTTTGAGGGTTTTTTATTGTTAAAAATTATGTTTGAAAAATTCAGACAGTTACAACTAGAGAGGACGAAGAAATAATAACTAATTCCTAGACCCTGACTCCAGTGATGTTCTAAATTGTAATGGGGAAGGAAAATACAGAGATAATTTGAGAGAATGGACTGTGGCAAAATAAGGGTGAAGTTTTAAATGTGACATCAGTGAGGTTCTAGGTTCTAAATGATGACACTGATGTTGGTGAGTAGTGGTATTTAAATCTCAGACGCAAGTTGCAAAGAGGGGTATGCTGAACAGAGGGAGGTTTTTAAGGAATTCACTTTTGTTGACTTTTTGTTTGTTTGTTTGTTTTGTTTTGTTTTTTGCGGTATGCGGGCCTCTCACCGTTGTGGCCTCTCCCGTTGCAGAGCACGGGCTCCGGACGTGCAGGCTCAGCGGCCATGGCTCACGGGCCCAACCAGCCACCCCACGGCATGTGGGATCTTCCCAGACCGGGGCATGAACCTGTGTCCCCTGCATCGGCAGGCGGACCCTCAACCACTGTGCCACCAGGGAAGCCCTGAGTTTGTTTTTAAGCAACCATTGTTCAGCTTTTACTTTATGGTCTGAAATATGCTATTCTTCAAAAGCAAAGAAAAGTCCAAAACCCCCAAACCTTATAACACTCTTGTAAAGTTGATATAAATATTAACCCAGCATTAACAATGACACTAGGCTAAGAGATTTGAGGAAGAAAGAGTGGCTCAGATGGAGTTTCTTGTCTGAAACTCTCTATTTCTGAATTCATTTCTTCTATTATTATTGTTTTAGAGAAGTCAGAGCCTCTTCTGTCATTGGCAGTTGACTTTATTAGCAGAAGAGTTTAAGCAGGTGGAAAGAACAAAACTTTTTTCCCTTTGCAGGCTTTGGGGGTTTAGTAAATAAATGCTGAGCTATATTTGCATACAAATCGCTATCATGAAAAAGCATCCTTTCTTGACACTCAGGCAATGTTGTTCATTGCTGACATTTTTTTTTTTTTTTTTTAATGAATTGCCTTTTTGTTTTTAGAGGCTGCCTGATTAACTTATTCTATTCTGGAAGTTACCAGAGTGACATTAAAATGTCTTTTGCTTCCTGTTTTGGAAATCACTTGCTACTTAGAGTTTTCACTCTTCTTTTTTTCCCCTTCTAGAATTTACTGCATTTGTATTGTTGTTAATGATTTAGCCCATTCTTTCATTTTAAATGGATCACACAGTCATTTTTGTGTCCTGCTGTCTTTTGTTGGAAGAGACATGTCTTAAATTGTTCACTGCTGAATCAGATTAAAATGACTTTAGTGTTAGGCTATTTACAAAAGTCTTTAGCTTGTCTTTTGTGGAGGGTTCATTCTCATGAACACATTGCTCAGACACAGAGTCAACTTTTTTTCACTCTTCAGGAGTGGGTCTATTAGATTCTAAGCTAAAATGAATGAAAGTGTGAGCCTGATTTTTTTTTTTTTTTTTT
>NW_006780016.1:419309-420046 GCF_000442215.2 Lipotes vexillifer | reverse complement strand
TCTGTTGTGGCCCCTCCCGCTGCAGAGCACAGGCTCCGGACGCGCAGGCTCAGCAGCCATGGCTCACGGGCCCAGCCGCTCCGCGGCACGTGGGATCCTCCCGGACCGGGGCACGAACCCACGTCCCCTGCATCGGCAGCCGGACTCCCAACCACTGCGCCACCAGGGAAGCCCGTGAGCCTGTTTTTAATCCGTCTTGGGGACAAATTTCAGATAATTCTGCTAATTTAAATGAGTGATTCTTATCTTTGTTGGAGTCAGGAGACTAAGAATTTTTTGCATGATGAAGACTATAGGAGAACAACACACACACACACCATTTTGCAAACAATTTCAGGAGATTCATAGAAGCCCTGGAGTCCATCTACACACCCAGGTTAGGAAAGTCTGTTTAGTTGGTTCTGGGAAATGTAAATTCAGGAACGTAGGGTCTCTAAATGGTGAGCCATACGACCCAGCCTCCCTTCCCCAATCTCCTAAATTATATCACTTTCCCCCCACGTACTCAGGCCAAAACCCTGGAATCTTCTTTGATCTCCCTCTTTCCTTTGCCTCCCACTCACATCCGTAAGTCCTCTTGCTCCTGCCTCAGAAATGTATCTCAAATTCTCTGCACCTCCACTGCCACCACCATAGTTCAGGCCTGTTTTGAAGCTCTTATCTAGTCTCCAGTAAAGGCATCCACAGTGGTATTCAGCTTTCATCCTTGCTTTGATTGAATCTTCATTTATTTATTT
>NW_006780016.1:417754-419299 GCF_000442215.2 Lipotes vexillifer | reverse complement strand
CACAGCATTTAGAATGATCTTTCTAAAAGAGAACTCAGATTCTGTCATAAACCTCCACTCCCCACTGGCTGAGATGTTTTAGAGGCTTCCCCAGGCACATAGAATAAATCCAAACTGCCAGCCAAGGCTGCAGAGAGCTTGCACACTTTCCTGACACTCCAGATAGGCAGGCCAAGCTTGTTCCGGGTTTAGCAGTGTTGGCTTGGAATGTGCTTGCCTTTGCATCAATGCATCTCTGTTTTTTCCTGTCAACCCTTGTCTGTTTCACAATAGAGGCTGCATTTTGATCTGTTTCTTGCCTTTTGTTTGTTCACCCTCTAGAATGTACACCTTTGGAGGGGAAGGGATGCATATGGCTGGTGTGTGCTGTTTTCTCAGTGTCTTACACATTACCTACCAGGTAGAATGATCTTAATTAGTTCATACTTAATGAATAAATGAAAAACATACGAAGTCCTAATAAGTGTTTTGTCTTTACGCTTTCCTTCAAAATTTGGCTTTATGGGCTTCCTTTAGTAATTCACTGAGAAGGTCATTCATTAAACACTTGTTGAATACTTTCCACTATGAAATATTCTCACATCATTTCTCTCAGATTGCTACCTCACAGAGGATGGGCATTTTTGGGGGGTGGGTGGTTAAATTCAGAATCTGTGAGAATGCCAAGTAAGTATAATTAAGGCTCTCTTTCTGTTTTTTGAAAGAAATAATTTTTCTGTCAACATTTATATTTGTCACAGAAGAGATTTCATCACTGTCACTAAAAGAGCATACAACATTGTTATTCTCAGATCTTTCCAAGCTCCAGTGCGTTAATGGTCTACAGGTTTTCCACTTAAAATGTAAGCACTGCCTTTGGTATGTGAAGGGAAAGGCATCTTATATTTATTTTTTGCTATGCCTTTAGCTGGGTGTCTTTTATTTTTTTAATTTTTTTCCATGGTAAAGGACGGACTGTTTTATTTAGACTAAAAAAATTATTCATACAATTTTTAAATGTTACTTTCCACTTATAGTTAATTAAAAATATTGGCTGCATTCCCTGTGTTGTGCTGTACATCCTTGAGCCTGTCTTACATCCAGTAGTTTGTACTTCCCACTCCTCCACCCCTATATTGCCCCTCCCTCCCCCTCCCCGCTGGTAACCACTAGCTTATTCTCTATATCTGTGAGTCTGCTTCTTTTTTATTATATTAACTAGTTTGTTTTATTTTTTTAGATTCCATATATAAGGAGTATCATGTAGTATTTATCTTTCTCTGACTGACTTATTTCACTTAGCATAATGCCCTCCAGGTCTATCCAAGTTGCTTGGCAAATGGCAGAATTTCCTGCCCTTTTTTTTTTTTGCAGTACACGGGCCTCTCACTGTTGTGGCCTCTTCCGTTGCAGAGCACCGGCTCCGGACGCGCAGGCTCAGGGGCCATGGCTCACGGGCCCAGCCGCTCCGCGGCATGTGGGATCTTCCCGGACCGGGGCACGAACCCGTGTCCCCTGCATCGGCAGGCGGACTCTCAACCACTGCGCCACCAGGGAAGCCCCCTA
>NW_006780016.1:375448-417285 GCF_000442215.2 Lipotes vexillifer | reverse complement strand
CCCGTGTCCCCTGCATCGGCAGGCGGACTCTCAACCACTGCGCCACCAGGGAAGCCCAGAATTTCCTGCTTTTTGTGGCTGAATAGTATTCCATTGTATATATATATATACACCACATCTTCTTAATCCATCATCTCTTGATGGACACTTAGGTTGCTTCCATACCTTGGCAATTGTAAATAACGCTGCTATGAACATTGGGGTGCATGTGTCTTTTCGAATTAGTGTTTTTGTTTTTTCAGATATATACCCAGGAGTGGAATTGCTGTGTCATATGGTAGTTCTATGTTTAGTTTTTTGAGAAACCTCCTTACTGTTTTCCACAGTGGCTGTACCAATTTACATTTAGCTGGGTGTCTTTTTGATTAGGAATTCAGGACTTAGCTTTTTTTTTTTTGAAGTGCATTTCCCTCAGTTATTTTCATGTAAGTATGTTGAGTCTGGTCTGGTTCAGTGGTCTCTTAGAAAGATTTCCTAGATTAAGCAACGAATAAGCACACATGCCATCTGCTCTTTCATCAAATATTCATTAAAGGCCTACCCTGCATCAAACGCCATGTATGGTGCCAGGTGAACCTGACCGCTAGGGAATGTTTCATATCTTCTAAGAATGTGCTACCTGCTAAATATTCCCTTTTAAGGTCTTCGTCTTTCTTCTCCCATTTTCTATTTCTCTTCTCCCATTAAGGAGTCTCTCTGTTCTATATTTATAGTTTGGCTGCTCTTTGCTTTCATGTGGTATCTGAACTGTGATGTTAGGTTGCTTCATTGGCTTGTCCAACTGTGCTGAGGATCTGATGGGAAATGGGATTTTCAGTGGCTCTTTAGGGGCATATAAACAAACCTGAAGGTTGGAATCCATGCTTTTCAGGACCTGAGAGAACTTGCCCTGGAAAGATGCTGTCTACATGGGAGCTTGGGTTTCGATCTGGCCACCCCACGGAAGTAGAAACTCAACGTGCTCTCTCCTTATTCCCAAACTGGGTAGAATATAAACGTGTACATGGTAAAGTGCTGTTAAATTGTTTATCTTGCTTGTGGTTTTCCAGCAGCTCTCCCATGAATCGCAGATCTTTAGCATTACTTTCTGATCTATACTAGACGAGAAAGCTTTTCACAGAGTTTTTGAAGCGATTCTCACAGCAGAGTGTATGTGTGGTTTTTAAAATTTTTTTTATATCCCTCATTGGAAATGATCCTTAAATATTTCTTTCAGCTGCTGAGCGTACTTTATTTCTCTTCTATTGAAATTCTTCTCCAACTCTTAACACCTAAGAGCGTTTTTACAACATCGTCATTGTGGTGTGTTCTCACCCCTATGTTGGCACATTATGGACATTACTTCTGCGTGGCAGTAAATTTCTTTTTCAGTACTCTCCTAACCAGAGTGATTTAAAGTTCACATGCTTCTGTATATTTGCGGGACCATACCAATAATACTGAATTTTTGTAATGGTTACTCAGAGACATTGTAAGACCTAGAAATGATTCCATATCATTAAGGAAGGGGAAAAGGAGTCTTGGAAAAAGTATTTCTTTTGCTTTCTAATTAAGAATGGCAGATCCTTTGTGTATATGCTGGTATCTTCCTTCCCTCATGGCAGCTAAAGCTAATAAATCTCCCCATTCTTCCCTCCGTATCCCTGTCAAGGCCTCAGAATCCTCTTCACCATACTGTTCTAAGCAGCTACACAAATTACTTGGAGTTAGCAGAGATGAAACGCATTTAACTTGCTGTGGTCCCTGGGAGAACAGGTGATGAGCAGAGCCCGCTACTGACCTGTAGGGCTGGTCCTGGTCCTGAAAGCACAGTGACATTGCTGGTTGCCTTGCAGAAGGAGAGAGAGCTCTGAGGTCTCACACTGGCAGTTAAATGCTCTAGTTTGTAATTGACATAATCACTTCTGCTCACGACTCCTTGGCCAGAATTCCTTCAGCTTCACCCAAGCACAAGGATACGGGAAGTATAATCCTGTCATGTGCCTGGAATGGCAAGAATGGAAATCGTGAGCCAGTTTCACTAACGACTGCCATGTTCCATTTGATGTATTTTAATGCTCAGCTTCAGCATATTTCACTAGGCAGAAGGCCCTCTTGCTTTGCTCATATGATTCACAGGATATTTACTCTACTTTTTGGTTAAAAAACTGAGATCTTCGGGCATCTCTACGTGTAGGTAAAGGAGGCTCAGTAGTCCCAACATCCTTTGGAACACTTGTCGTATGTAGAGTTCTTCAAAAAAAGAAAAAAAAAAATTAGTCTTACTGTTTAAAGAAAAAAAGGATATGAGAAATGCTGCTCAATATCTCTCTCTCTTTTTTTTTTTTAAGTCACAATGCACATTAGTACATCATATATCCTGATGAGTCCTGCTGTAAAGAAACCTATTTTACCTCATTTCATTCAGTGTTTCTTAATCTTCTTTGACTACACAATATTGTTTTTCTTGTATCGTGTCTAATAACATCTCATGGAAGCAGTGTTCTGGGGAACCACTGTAGTAAACACTGCGCTAGGTACCTGGAGACTTTTATCACCTTGGGAAGCATTGAAACAGCATGGACAATTTTACTGCATGGCCCAGGATTCTCACTTTATAACTGTGTGACCTTGGATATATAGTATCACTTTTTTTGACCTCTGCTTCTGAACGTGGAAAAATGGGGGTGATATTATCTACCTCAATGCATTGCTGATTGTCACTAGGTCAAAATAGGCTGCAAACAAATGTTGTATATTGTCTCCTTCCCTTACTGATATCGTATACTTTCTCCCACATATTTAGTTTAATATAAGCATGTAACTTCTTTTCCAATTCTGATTCTCTTAGGATAATCAATATAGGATTCTTTTGCCTTGAAATAGTCACAGACTATGTGAAATTTAAACCAGAGAATCTGCACCAGAGTGCATCCCGGCTGCGGACTCCTCTTTCACTTTACTTTCTTTGAAAGCCACCCATTTACTTCTCCGTACGAATATGATTCTCCCCTCTAAGCATCCAGATCGGTGCAGAAGTTTGGGGATTGCTCAGGGCAGATCTGCCAGGGGAAAGATACCTGATTCCTCTCCCGCAGTTGACTAAGTACTTGTTGTATCTTTGGCCCAAAGCATTCTCCAGGACACAACATGAGAATTCTAGAAGATACTTGTGAGGTGCTTGCATTGAGATCCAGGTATGAGCAGAATACTATCATTATCTTAATTACATTGTGCTGGAATTTATCATACTGTGCAAATTAAATTTGCTTAAAATTACATTCATGCCATTTATGCTTATGGTTGATGAATATTCTATGAAGTCTTGAGTTACCGAAGTGGGTTTGTTAATATCCCATAAAGAAAGGTGTGGCCCAGACTGTCAAGACTCTTCTTCAGAATTGTATTGGTTCATTTTTTGGACAATATTTCTACCTTTCTGCTTAAAAAAAAAAAAATCACAGAATTACCTACATTGCGAGTAGTAGATTACTTTTGAGATGCCACCTACTTTGATTCAAAACTCTGCAGCTGTGCCACTTAGCTCAAATAAATTGAACCTTTTCTCAAAAATACCTCACCGTCATCCTGGTGTTGTTTTTTGAAGTGACATTAAGAATTATTTTAAACATTTGCAAGGACTAGGATTATTTATTAGAGCAAATAATTCGTTACACGGGGTCTACAGAAGTCTGCAGTGCAAACTGGAAAGTTCCTTGTTTGTCATTAAACTACATACTGATCTACAGTAGAGATGAATACAGACTCTTCTTTTTTTATTAGTTAGAAGAATTACTAATTGTTCATTTTATTTGATGTCGACTTATTCCATATTCATATATACACATGCTAATCAGCTTCATTGGGATCAGTGATATTTTGATGGTTTGATTTATTTTAGTGACTTTTCTATTATGAATCCCTAGAGTAGATCAGATTTGGACAAATAGATGGAAGCAAGTCTGAGCATCTCTGAGAATAATATTCTGCTGTTGTCTTTAATTAATCATCTGAATCAGTACATTTCCATTTCTGTGTCACGACTCTATATTTACATATTTCATATTTGTCATGGAAATGCTCATAAAAATTATTTTTTAAATCATCAGTTATTATCTTTGATGAGCAAATTTCAAACTTATCAAATTTTTTGGAATAACAGTGTAGCAACATAATGATCCTTTGATATTGTTGGGACAGTTCTCACTTTTACAGCATCTCATTTTGTTCTTGATGCCACCAGACCTTTGCAGTTGTTTCTGTGGTTCACGACAGTTGTTGGCTGTCAGCTGGGGTTCCTTAGTTCTCTTTCACTTGGCTCCTGTCTCCAGTAGCCTAGCTGGACTTTTTCCACAGTGTGTTGGTCTCAGGGTTCCAAAAAGACAGAAAAAACAGAAGTTGCAACGTCTGTTAAGGCCTGACCTTGGAAAGTCACATAGCAACACTGATCGCATTCCACTGGTCAAAGCAAGCCACAGGCCAGTCCAAACTCAGTGGGAAGGGAAATAGACTCCAACTTTTGGTGAGAGGAGCCGCAAAGTCACTTTGCAAAGGGGCATGTAGGATGGGAGGGATTCTTGTGCTAGTATTGGTGAATGAGCTACCACAATATCTTTAGGTTTCATTGGTGTAAAGATTCCATTTCATTTCTTTCTTGCATTGTGTGTATTCTGAACTGGCTGTGTGTCAGCAAGAGTTCCACACAGGGTCTGGCATGTTGCCACGTCACTTTAACGTGGCAAAGACACCCTTCATGTTCATGCGAAAGGACAGAGACAGTCACTTCTGGGCTGGTGGTGAGAGTGGAGGGGAAGAGGCAAAGGAAAGGCATTACCCAGTTTCTGGTAGTCCTTGGTGATATAAATGATGCTATGAGAAAGTCAATGGCTCCCAATAATTAGACTGTCCAACAAGCAATGGGATTTTCAGTGTGTCCGACAGCCTGACTCATTGACATAGACTGTAATACCTAATCTTCCTCCTATCTGTCAACCAAGGGGAGCCCGAGTTTCCTTGAAGAAACAGAAGCTCAAAGCTGGAAAAGGGCAAAAATTCAGGCTCTGCATCCCTCTTACTTCCTCCCGCTGATAAAGATGGTTCTCTCATTCTTGATCCCCTTGTTCACAGTTCCCTGTTAGAACAAGGGCATACTCAGGGCTTCCTTTGCCCAGCACTGAGGCCTCCTTCCACTGTGGGGTTGTACGTCCCCTCTGCTTTCTTCATTTGAGGCTGGGTTTTTCTCAGGCAGTTAGCAGTTTTGCAGTCTGATTGTATTTCATGAAGTGTGATTCTCTTCCACGAACAGAAGGAGTCTGGGAATGGAGGGCACACTTTTAATGAGAGGACCGGCAGAGACTGAGTCATGAAAGCTATACAAAGTGTAACACCACAATGCTACGCTTAATAACATGGACTTTGGAATCAGACAGATTTGGGTTGAATTCTAGTTTTAGTCTCCTATGGAGTGTGCTGTCTTGCACAGATTTCTTATCTTCTGTGAGCTGTAATTTCCTCATCCGCAAAATAGGAATTATAATAGTCCTCCATTGGTTTGTTGGAAAGGTGAAGTCAACGAGAGTCCATATATAAATGGAACGGTGATTTTGGCCAAAGGAAGAATACCCAACAACTTTCTTTGATGCATAAGTTGCTAGGCCATTTTCAAGGATAGATCTTGGTCCAAATTTGGAGAAATAGTTTCTGATTTTAGAAAATGGGAATGCAGGACCATACTGAAAAGTTTGTCTGACACCCCTAGGCAGAGTTAGGTCCTGCCTTCTCTATGCTCCCACAACATTCTGTACTGATTTCTATCAATAGCACTCATCTCTCAGCATCGTATGATCTGTTTATGCTACATGATAGTTTGGGATAATAGAGTGTGAACACTTCAAGGTCAGTTACTCTGTCACATTCATCTTGGCATCCTAAGTTTTCACACAAACCCCGGACTGAAAGGAGACTGTAGTTGTGGGGTGGATGGATGAGTGAGTTGCCAGCCAACCCTCTGGTTGGTTCGCTCTCCTGTTTGTAAAGTCCGCTTTAAATCTCATATGCACTAAAAAGTCTTCTTTGATTTTCCTCTGCTATGAGAAATCCCTTTGTCGACCATAGGAACTAAATCATAATTATTGCCCTTCTCTTCTTTAAAAAAAACTGTTATTACTAAATGAATGTGTCTCCTTTAGATTATAGGGAGAGGCCAGATCCCATTTGATAATCTCTTTCACAGGCTTTCAGACATAATGAGTACTGGATAAACATATTAAATTCAATTGAGTAGATTACCTTCTTTGAGGGTCATCATGCACGTTGGCTAAAAAGTCTCTTCAGAGGTGTTAATTCTACGCAAAGGGGACCCAAGGGAAAGTGTGTTCTTGTAGCCCATGCACAATATGGGATTTGCCCGCTAACAAGGCCTAAGAGTCTCCAAATTAAATTATATTGCACCTGTGATGTTACCTTAAAACAACTGGCATATAAACAGTGGCAGAAGAATTTCAAGAGCTGTCTGCTGTTCTTCAAAATTAATTTGATTTCCCTGAGTTGCTTGTCTAGGAACAACATGGAGCACATGGTACCCACCATCTTCGGGTAATATGGTATTTTCTTCTAAGGCTTGTGCACTTATTTTGAGAAAATAATTGTATTCTCAGAAGAATTTGTGAATAACACAGTTTTGGTGCTCTCACGTGTTTGCGGATCACATGCCTCATTTTTCCATTTGGTAGTGGCAGAAACTCCTTGAGTTGTAATGGGGAGTATTACTTGTGATTTATCTATGTGGTGTCAATACCACAACACATTTTATGGTTGTGATTAGTCTTTAAAAGCATCAGAATTATTACAGAGTCATGAAAATGTTCTGCCGTGTTGACATGTTTTTCTTAGAAAGGTAATTTTTTTAAGATACGTAATATTTTTCTAATATGCTATTAAGATAACGTTGTAGTCCTCAGTTTAGGAAAAGAGGAATACCCTCCCGCCACAATACTTTCAGTTTCCTTTACTTAATTTTTTTCTGATGTGATTCCTCTAAATCAAGGGCTGCCACTTCAAGGCCCACGGGCCAAATCCGGCCAGGCTCCTCTTTTTGTATATAAAGGTTTCCTGGGATATAGCCACACCTATTTGTGTTTGTATTATCTATGGCTCCTTAGGCATATGGCCCACCAAACCTAAAATATTTACCATCTGGCCCTTTGCAGAAAAAGTTTGCTGATCTGCTTTGGCTTCTTTATGAACCTCTTTATATTTTCAGGTAGCCATGGGATAATTCATCCCACTCAGAGGTTCCCCATGGTTACTCTAGAACCCTTGCCTTACTCAGGTGCCCCAGGTCCCCACTGCATTGGGCAGCCCTCTGTGCTTCTATCTGTGCCCCGGATACTACTGCGGTTGTGTATTTCAGTGCCTGTCTCCCGGACCAGAAGGACAGGAACACCTTCTTAGTCTCCTTTGCTGTTCCCAGAGCCTAGTACAGTGTCCACACTTAAGTGATGCTCAGTGTTCATTGAAGGAACAAATGAGTTACATGTCTCAGTCACAATATAAAGCAGCATTTTAATAGATACAGTTTATCTGAGGCTCTGAGTATTCTAGAAACTGCTTCTTTCTAGTTATAAAAGGGTTTTTAAAAAAGGCTTTTACCGTCACAATTTTATTTCCTTTGGGCTCATGTGAAAATTAGTTTACGTTAAAAATGAGTTTACATTTCTCCAGCTTTCATCTAACATTAGTTCTAACCATGCTAGATCTTAAGGATAAACTTCTTTGAATTAAAAAATATATATATTGCAGACTATCTCAATCTTGTATAGATGATTGAAAAGTAAATGAATGTCATCTCCATTTTGTCAGGGTTTTAGTACTCAGAGGTGGCTGATACAAGGGTCTGGTTTATTATTTATTCCCTCATTCCAGCAAGACTAAGTGTCTCTGGTGTTGTAGGTGGCGGTGAAAGAGCAATAAACAAGACAAAGCCTTTACTCTTGTGGTGCTTCCTTTCTCGTCTGGGTACATAGTAACCAGCCAAGAAAACTGCCAGCTGGTGGCAGGGGGGCTGTGAAAAGATTAAAATAGGGTGATATAAGAGTGAGTAAGCAAGTAGCAGTTTAAAGTCCCTAGCAGTTAATTGTTCTTTTGAGAGAGTGGCATTGGAATTAGGATCTGAATGATAAGAAAGAAGCGGCCATGTGAAGATCAGGGGGAATTGATCTGGGCAGAACAAATAACCAGGACAAAACCCCCAAATCTAGGAAGGAGCTTAGTGTGTTTGAAGAACAGAAAGAAAGCAACTATGGCAGATGTATAGTATGCTAGAGAGGAGTGAGGAAAAAGAGGCTCAGGAGGTAGGTAGGCATCAGTCAGGATGCAGCCTATGGTGAGGTTAAGGCTCAGGCTCTTGTCTTCTCTGGTTGTAAAGGAACTGAGGGAAGACGGTTGATGCTGGCTTTCTGATGCCCAGTTAGTGCTCAGAATGGCCCCAGGGAGTGTGACGGTTAGCGAATCTGCTACTGGCCAGGTCAGCTTCTCACACTGCAACCAGAGGCTCCAGAGCCCCACGGTGTGTAATGCCAGACCCAGCTACCTCCGTGTAGAGTGATGCGGAACCCACCTTTGTGGCCATTTCTAGGTTGAGATGGCTGTTTGGCCATCCTCTGGGTCCCAACAGAACAAAGACAGTGATCACCCACATTACTGCAGAGTAATCACCCTTGAGAGTAATCTCCATTTCATCTTATTTTTTGCATCAAAATGTCTGTGTGTGATATGCAGATAAGATGACTTTTTAACAAAAGGTTGGGTTGCAGGGAATATTATGTCAGGACAATGTTGCCTAAATGGGTTGCTGAAAAATATTCACCTAAATGAGAATGTGCTTAGCTGTTGAAATCTTTTGTGATATGTTGTATTTCTATATTAATATTCAGTTACAGTAAAAAATATATGTGATGTATCACCCTGCGGTCAGGTATGTACAGGATAGAACTTCTCACATCTTCAACCATTTTGGTTCCCTTCCATAAACAGTTTGATTCGTTAAACTTGGGTTAAGCTGATTCTTAGCACCGGGTAAGAAAATGGACAGGTAATAAGATACAGTTTTTTATGGCATTGGAAAAAAACCTTTCAGATGTCATTGATATTACTAAAGTAACGTTAGACCCAAAGATTGCCAGATTCATTCCTTCAGTTTTCACAGTAAGCAGTTGTTTCAATAGAATGTTATTCCCTTCCCCACCTAGTTGCTGTGTGCAGACATAGCCAACCACAGTAATTATGAATATTGCTGGAAGCTTGCAAAATTGTCATCTTGCTGTGGTTTGGTGAAGTCAGAGCCCAAGGGAGGGTGTAAATTAAAGCAGGGTGGAGGAAGATGGGGAAAGGGCTCTTTTAACAGCAAAAAAAGCAACTCAGTGGGAGTGGAGGCTGGCAATCAGCTCAGAGGAAATGAAAGGAAATTCTCCATTTCTAAATGGTTCATTGACCCATGATAATAAAGCAGCCCTGCCAAAGAAGGATAATTATCTTTTTAAGTATCAGATGCCCTGTGGGTGAAGGCCTCCCTTCTCCTCTCTTGAAAAATGAACTCAGATTAAACAAATACTCGTTTTCCTAGTTTACCGTTGACATAAATTTCCTGATTATGAGCAAAATTAATCAGTTTTCCCTCTCTATTTCCCCCTGTTTTATGGAAATCAGGCCCGCCCAGCTGAGCTCAGTGCATTTCCCCTTGGGTCCTGAGTCCTACCAATAGTATGGTGGGCTAAAATGCTTGATATTCTGGTGAGACTAGCAACTGTAGACTTGTGGTTTTATTATGCCCCTTAGCTGCTTGGCTCAAAGCAGAAGCATGTTCTTTTAAAACAAGAAAAACGAAAGAAACAGAAAAGAACATTAGCTTTCTTTCTCCTGCTGGTACCTGAAAACTGAACAAAAATTAATGTAGCTTGTGTGTGTATACACATGTATGTGTACATGTCTATATGTGTATACCCATACATTTACGAGTTCAAATACAAAAAGGAACTGAAACGTTATTGATGATGTGACGCTGAATGTTTATTTGCTACCAACAAATGATCAAACCTGCATCCTTTTTCTCTAGAATTTGTTGTTTGTTCAGACCAATAATTTAATATGTTGATTTGTCTGACTAATAGAATACATTAAGATGGCTCCCTTCGCACAAGCAGACACCCCTTGTTTTAACTTAATAATTTACCTTCAACTGCCTTCTTGAATTCTTAATAATCAGTTTGAGGAATGCTTGTCATCGGTTGCTTAACCGTGTGGCACATCTCCTTGTTATAAATGAAGTTCACTGAACATTTTCAGAATCTCTATACTCCTTTTAAAAATAAAATCCTATTGTCTTTTTTTTTTTTTTTTTTTTTTTTTTTTTTTTTTTTTTTTTTTTTTTTTTTTTTTTTTTTTTTTTTTTTTTTTTTTTTTTTTTTTTTTTTTTTTTTTTTTTTTTTTTTTTTTTTTTTTTTTTTTTTTTTTTTTTTTTTTTTTTTTTTTTTTTTTTTTTTTTTTTTTTTTTTTTCGGTATGGGGGCCTCTCACTGTTGTGGCCTCTCCCGTTGCAGGGAACAGGCGCCGGACGCGCAGGCTCAACGGCCATGGCTCACGGGCCCAGCCGCTATGCGGCATGAGGGATCCTCCCGGACCGGGGCACGACCCCGTGTCCCCTGCATCGGCAGGCGGACTCTCAACCACTGCGCCACCAGGGAAGCCCCCTGTTGTCTTTTGATTACATATTTTTCTACAGAGATATTGAAATTAAAGTTTTGATTGTGATGCTCTTCATAGAAAAACAAACTGAATATTCCAGTTGCTTTTCCAACCCAGGGCCTTTGGCTGCTTGAGAAGATAGAGCTTGAGAATAGGGGTCAGGAGATAACGGTCCAGAATAGATCCTGCCTCGTGGCATAATTATTTCAGCCAGCACTTAAGTCTCTCTGAATACTGATGTCTTTTTCTCTTAAGAGAATTTCTTCAGTGCGCCATAGCTTCTCCTGTAAAGTATAATTAACCGTGTTTGTAAGCTCTCTTTGAACTCCTTGGAGTTCAGTGGTTGGTAAATATTTGTTCTTTTATTCCTTAGCCTTTGTGAGTTCAGGCCCTGGACCAAGGGGATTCAAGCCTGTGGGTATAAACTTCTTGGTAAAAATGGTCCCTAAAGCAAGCAGAATGTACCTTAACAGACCTCACTGCAGATGTCCTCGTGTGTCCCCTCCGGCCAGTGGAGCGCTTCCGAGACCTGCATCCCAGTGAAGTGGCCGACCTGTTTCTGGCAGCACAGAGAGTCGGGATGGCAGTGGAAAAGCATTTCCAGGGCACCTCTCTCACCTTTTCCGTGCAGGTGAGTGTACAGATAGCTCGCTCATCCAGGGCCACCCTACTATCCACAAGGCCCCGAGGTGGACTTGGTGAACAGGGTGGAATATCAGCAGAGGCAATGCGCACAGGCTTGTTGACCAAGCAGCTGGGAGTACTGGACGTGTGATGTATGTGACGGGCATGAAGACATTCCAGATCTTTTATTGGAACTGGGGCTGGACATGTCATTTTGATTCCAGGAGAAATATGTTTTGAGCCCTGCTCTATTTCTAGGGGAATAGAGATATGCAGGTTAGGTAGGGCCTCGCCCTCACAAGGCTGACCTTTTTAATTCAAGCTTCAGTGATTGATTATGGATTGCTTATGGTTTGAAGCTGGATTGATTGAGTGTTCAGTGTGGCCTACTTCCTGGTAAAGAAGCTAGACCCCCAATTACTAGAGATCTTTAGGCCGAGTTTGAGCCAACGCTTGTCAGTGTGGGAGGAGGAGGTCCGCGGTGGGTCATCAGCTGTGGGAATTGAGTGAATCTTCAGGTAGAATATACCATGAACCCTTTCTTATCGCCCATGGAAAGAGCTGCGGGTATCTATACATAATTAAAGCCCTGTGTGGCCTTGAGATTTGATGACTCTCCAAAAACCCTTTGGAAAGAAGTAGATGGTTTCATGATGCAAGACCTTGTACTCAGTGCTTTAGGTAAACTGGATATTTATCATCCTCCCTCTACCCTCCTCAGCTCTCCACCGTAGACTTTAAAAGAGAACAGATAGAGAAGGCCACTGTTTTCAGGTCGTGAAAGACTCTGACTAGAAATGCTCATCTGCATTTTTTTTTTAATTTATTTATTGGCCGCGCCATGCAGCCTGCGGAATCTTAGCATCCCGACCAGGGATCGAACCTGTGCCCCGTGCAGTGGAAGCAAGGAGTCCTAACCACTGGATGACCAGGCAATTCCCTCATCTGCATTCCTTAAAAAAAACCTTTTGCCACCATGTCTGTGTCAAGAGTATCTAAACTTCCTTGTAAAATGTGTGTGGGGTGTGTGTGTGTGTGTGTGTGTGTGTGTGTGTGTGTGTGTGTCTGTCTGTGTGTATTGTGTATTAACCCCTTTGAGTCACCTTCAAGCAGGTAGTTAAGCTCAGGGTGGGTTTATTAAGCTGATGCTGCAAATCATGTTTCCAGAGAGACCAAATGAAGGCAACTGGGTGAAGACATATGTCAGCGTTTAATGGAATACTAGAAGAAAAATCACATTCATAGGAAATGGCCAATGCTGGTTATCTAACATGATTTGCTAGAAACTTAATTCCAAAAATATAGAAACTGATGTTAAAAAATATAGAAACTGTTGCTATTATATAAAGCACTTAGAGTATTTTCATATATGTGGTGTTTTCAAACTTTTTAAAACTTTAACGTACAGTAAGATATATATTTATTTCACAATCACATATTCCCCTCTCCCCCTACAGACATGTAGATAAAGGAAGCAGAAACTTCACAAAGCAGTGTTTACTTATTCTGAACAGTCTAATAGTTTTTGTTCTGTTATCTGATTTCTTTTGTCTTCGGTGCTGGTCACAGCCCATCAAGTTGACTTTATGACCCACTAATAGGTTGAGACTCCAAGTTGGAAAACCACTGATTACACAGGTCTGCTTAATCTTTGCCATAGCAGGGCAAGAATTCTCACCGCAAGTAGTTTGGGTCTTAGAAGTAGAAAGACTTAACCTAAATTTTCAGAGTTGTAATTCAATTTTGAAATTTCTGATTGTAGAAAAATTGCATGTTCTGCTCTTCCCAACCAGCTGAGCACTTACTTGCTTTTGTTTTGTATTGTGGCTGATGACTAGATGAGTTTGCTTATTTTTTAGCTAAGCAAGTAGTTCAGTTGGGCTTCAGAAAGCCGAGGGAAGGACCCAGGATGGGAAAAGCTCAGCTACAATAAACACTTGCACCTTTTCTCCCAAGGTCAGAAGAGCCAGAAAGGGCCCACTCTTGGGTGCTCCCTATATTCTTGCTTCTTGCTTAATGGATTATGTTTATAGCAATTTCCTGAGGAGAGACTTAAAGTAATCAGGCATTAATTAAGCTACATCTGGTTTAAAGATAACCAAAAGGTGTGATACTTAACCTCCCCAAATATTTCCAGTCTTCCTTTAATGCAATTAAAACCACAGCCAAAAGCAAAGAGCATGAAAAGTAGGAAAGGGGTTGACTCACTGCATAATTTATATCATTTTTATACATAACTTCTTACTCTCAAGCGGAAATGGAGAACTGTTGGGCCCCGTACCTTCGAAGCAAATGGTCCCCATGAGGAAACTATAAATTAACACACAATGAAATTGGATCTAAATTATTAACAGGCAATATTTCTGAATAAGCAGGAGATACCATCTATCTGTTCTCACCTCTGTCTTTTTTTTTCCCCCCCTATTTCTAGGATGGCCCCGAAGCTGGACAAACTGTGAAGGTGAGTGCTTATTATGTGCATACAAATTAATAGGGGGCGATTACGAGAACTAATAAAAACTGACACTGAGTCATTTGGAGCACATTGCTGCTTCATTATGTTATCTTTGAGGTCAGAGAGAGCCTTGGTGTCGGAGCCATAAATCGTGACATTGTAAACTTTGCCAAAGCAATATGTTTCACATTCGTTTTCAAGACATTTACCTTTTGTAGTAAAATTATTATTGTTCAAATGCTAAAACAGAAACTAAATCATGGAGTCCTGAAACAGAAACCGAAGTCAAACGAGTTCATGGGAGGTAGTGTCTAGGAGACAGGACATATGCCGCACGTGGATTGCTGGGTCTCCTGTTAAGCCTGTGCCTCTGTGGCAGCCTTCTGGTTCTCTACACTGTATATTGTTGCTTTGCCATTGTTGAGTGGAGGGCTCACAGATACGGTGGCCCCATGGATGTCCCTTCACTCCTCGCCCTTTGCTTCCCTCTGTTCTCCTACTTTCTACCCACACACCTACTTTTTTCCTCCCTTCGTACTTAATACCAAAGTTCAACATAATGGAGTCAGTGGAGCTCAAAGATGAGTTTTGAAGTGTGCCAGCAGATGGAAGGAAGATTTATCAGGATAGTCTCTGCTTCCCTAATAAAGTAAAATAAAAGAATAAAATCCTGGCTGATTCTGAAGCTGAGTTTCAGCCCCCTTCATACAAATGCAAAATGCCTGTGCAGTTAGTTCCTACACCTAAATCATAGAAAAGGCCTTTTTATTCTTTTTCGTTTTTTTTTTTTTTTTGGTGTTAGAAATCTGAAGCAAGTCTAACTGGGGTGCTTATGTTACATTTTGCGAAATAAGATTTTATGGCTTTGAGACTGGCTGTGAGTGAGTAAGGTAATGCTTGGTACCAAACAATGCCCAATAAACATCATCCTCTTTTGATATTCGTCTGCATATGGTTTTAATGCTTAACATAGCTACCGTGGGACTTTTAAAATAGAATCTCTGGGAAATACTTTTGAGGAGCAAATGTCCTACAGAGATTGCCACCAAATTCCTTATGATAAAAAAGAGCTAGCCTTCCTCCAGACACACAGTGTGATAAGGACAGAGGGGATTCACAGTTTTCCCCCACCTCCATGCCAGGCTTCTAAACATGTCGATGCTAAAAAAAAAAACAAAAAAACAAACAAACAAACAAAAACAGTATAATGCAGTAGCTTCATTTTGCAGTTGCTTTTGGAAGTACAAAATGTAAGTGTTTAAGCCTGGTTGCTAGATTTTCTTTTCTTTTTAAAGAATATTCATTTATTTATTTATTTGGCTGCACTGGGTCTTATGTGGCACACGGGGGCACGCAGGATCTAGTTCCCTGACCAGGGAACGAACC
This sequence comes from Lipotes vexillifer, assembly GCF_000442215.2. NCBI lineage: Eukaryota > Metazoa > Chordata > Mammalia > Artiodactyla > Lipotidae > Lipotes > Lipotes vexillifer. The sequence goes on along the minus strand of NW_006780016.1, from coordinate 402,102 downwards.
TGGGCCTCCTGCACTGGGAGGGCAGAGTCTTAACCGCTGGACCACCAAGCAAGTCCTGCTAGATTTTTTTAAAAATCAATATTCAAATATAAATTGCAACACCACCAGATTAGTTAGGTGTTCTGTGCAGTATCTATTTGATGAAATTCCTTCAGCCATTGAAAGTAATGCTGCAGAGGCATAGCTAGTAACATGGGAGAAATTCAAACCATGTCAAGGGGCATGCAGAGATTGATAGTCTGCACAACATAAACATATCTGAAATTTATATGAATATATAGATTATATGATCTCAAAATTTTATTTTGGGAATCTGAATGGGACGTTAATCTAAACGGGGCATTTTCCTAGACAAGCAGGCACTGAATAGAGACAAAAAGTAGATTAGTGGTTGCCAGGGGCTGGAGGAAGAAGGGAAGGAGAAACGACTACTACCAGGTAAGAGTTTCTTTTTAGGTTGATAAAAATATGGAATTAGTGGTGATGGTTGTGCAACATTATGGATATTTTTAAAACCTACTGAATCGTACATTTTTAAATGGTAAATTTTATGTTATTTGAAATATATCTCAATTAAGAATGATAATAAAAAACCCCAACAAACACCAAGTCTAGCAGAGCTGAGCACCATGGCTGTAGACTCTCTGACTTTAGTACTGACTATTTTTTCATGTCCCAGTCATCGGGCCAAAATTTTTAATGGTTTTGTTAGCTTTGATGGTGGGGTGATGGAGTAATTTTTGGAGTATGGCACTCATATATAAATTGTTGAATGTGGTTCTGATCATCACTGCCATTGTAATTTAGCTTAAGTTGATTTTTTTTTTTTTTACAGTTCTTTTTTTTTAATTGGCAGATTATGTTCTTTTGAACATCTTTCAGTTGTTTCCTATATGATCCCTAATTTCCCCCATATGAATTAGCAGGGCCATCTCAAATCGTTTGTGTAATATTAAATGGCTAAAAGAAAACATCCATATGCATTTGACCTTTGAATAACAGGAGTTTGAACTGTGAGGGTTCACTTATACAGGAATTTTTTTCAGTAGTAAATACTACAGTACTACAGATAAGTGGTTGGTTGAATCTGCAGATGCAGAACTGCGTGTATGGAGGGCTGCCTCTGAATTATACACGGATTTTCTACTTCAAGGGAGGGTCGGAACTCCTAACCCCCAAGTATTAAGGGTCAGCTGTACATAAAACTAAAACCTCAGTGGATGACAAAGTTTTGAAAACTGTCCTTTTAGACCAAGTCTACCTATCACAAGTTATCTAATCTATTTTTTCTAAGTGTGATTCTTATACTACCTACCAACTATTCTTATGCTACCTACCTGAGAATTAATTTTGATGTTACTTTAATAAAAAGGTTGATTCTGTCTTTATTCTGAATTTCCTGATTTAGAATCTTTGTGTGTGGGGCTTGGGAATCTTCATTGTTAACAAGCACACCGCATGATTCTTCTCAGAATGTAAATATTTACCAGCCTTGCTGCTTTATGGTGATAAAGTAGTAGGTGGTGATGGCCACATAACCTTGACCCAAGGAAGCCAGGAGTCAGCCCCTCCAGGGAGTAAAGCTAATCTCTGAGAGGCAGCAGTGAGTGGTGGCATGAAGCGAGATCTTAATCGCCTGCCCAGGAATTGAACCTGGGGAGCCTGGATGAAAACCAGGAATCCCAGTCACCACACCCCCTGGGTCTTGCCCCCAGTGAAAAATGCATTTCTCACGGAAGCAAAAACTGTAAAAACAGGTACAAGTTTATTATTAGAGACATAGCACAACAACAGGTGGGAGAGCACACAGAGCAACAGTTTGTTTAGTTAGGACAGAAGCAAGGCAGAGATGCACACCGGGGAGGAAGGGTGTGGGCGTCCTCCGGAATGAGGAGGAGCCAGGAAAGAGGCGGTTAGGTCATTCATATAGGGCAGTTCTTCCGGGTCTTTGTTTACCTTTGGCCAATTACCTGGTTTCTTTTTCCACACCTGCCCTGCCCTAGGACCCTACCCAACATGCGTGCGCAACGTTTTTCCAAGATGGATTTCAGCCCAGAGGTCTATGGGATGGCCTTAGCATCGCGTATTATGGGGTGGTGCCCCCTCCTTTTGACCCCCCAAGGAGACTTTCTGCGCATGTGCAATGTTTCCCTTGCCTCAAGGGTGGGAAATGTATGACCTCTTGATCTTTTAAGAGGGTTTAGTCCCACTCTGCCCCTGCCATAAAAGTGTCCAATGCCCGGTTATCTACCCTATTCCTGTTATTGTTTCTTATATCAAAGTGCAGATCTCGAAATACAGACAGGAGTCCACTCATAAATATGTAGTCCCGAGCCAGTTGGTCTCTTGCCTCAGGAAATGTAAACAAGGGGCTGTTAATGAATGTCCGGCCTGAAGCCCATCTTATTCTCTCCCCAGGAAGTGTGAACAGGAGGCTGGTTGTCAGTGTCTAGCCTGGGGCCCGTCTACCTCCTGCCTCAATGCCACATGGTCAGTATTTAGCTGCCAGGTTTTGAAAGCTACAAATCATGACTAAGCATTTCAGATTTTGAAATTCACACGGTTGAACATTATGAGGCACTATCTGACAGCCTGCCATGGAAAGCGCAGCGACTGTTTTCTTTTTGCTTCTGTGTCTGACTCTTGGTACCCCGCCCGCCGCCTGGGCCCTAAACGATTTTTGTCTCATGTTGGGTGGGAAGAGCAATAAGCCCAGCAATGATCCCTTCCCTTGCTGCTGTTAGCGGAAGTGCACCACTGAGCGAGCCTCTTGAACGTGGCGCCCCTTTAGGGCTTTTTTGTTTTGTGGGCTTTAAATTCTTCTTTGCAAAGAACAAGGGTGGCCTAGCTTATTCAGTAAGGCGTTTGTAACGAAAGGGAAATATCAAACTAAAAATGTGACCTCTTTTATTTTCTTTATTTTTCTGCGGTATGCGGGCCTCTCACTGCTGTGGCCTTTCCCGTTGCGGAGCACAGGCTCCGGATGCACAGGCCCAGCGGCCATGGCTCACGGGCCCAGCCGCTCCGCGGCATGTGGGATCTTCCCGGACCGGGGCACGAACCCGTATCCCCTGCATCGGCAGGCGGACTCTCAACCACTGCGCCACCAGGGAGGCCCTAAAAATGTGACCTCTTATTTCTCGATTGTTTATTAACTTTCCTGTTTGAGTCTAAAAGTAGGAGGGCATTGCTATCCACCAGGTGATTACTGCTGCAATTTTGATATCCTGCAGGCTTGCGAAATGATCCCTTCTGGTCTCAGCCACATATCGCCATATGCATATCCGTATTATCACGTACCTATACAGCCATACGTCGCTGGGTCATCAGCCTTCCCTGACCAGCCCCTCCTATCTGAAGTAGCCCTCCTAAACCCCTTACCCACTATCCCGTTTGCCTTGGTCGACTAAAAACAAAGACAAAAACCTAAAAGTTGCGAGTTGTGTTTTATTCGGGGACCTTACTGAGGACGTTAGCCTGGGAAGACAGCCTCTCAGCTCTGAGGGACTGTTCCCAAGAGGTCAAGGAGGAACCAGCATATATAGGAGTTTTGCTGAAAAAAAAATGTAGTCAAACATCAAAAGATTACCGATAATCACAAAAAAACAGACATCTCAAGTTAATGGTTTTTTAGTGCTTTTCTATGTATGGGAAGATGCAAGAGTTCAGCTCATTGATATTATTCCTCTGACATGCGTCTTTACTATCTAGGGCCTGGTATCCTGTTTTTCTCCAACTTGAATTGTCCTCAGGGTGCACTGTAGGGGCCGCTGCTGCCCTGGCTGATGGCTTGATGGCAGGCAGCATTCTTTGTTAACTAACATGGCAGGCAACATTTTTTGTCCATGCCTTATTTGATTTCCTTCAAGGCCCTCTTCACTGTCTTTTATTTGTTTGTGTGTTACTTTTTTTTTTTTTTTTTTTTCCTGCACTCATATTATTTCTTTAGTCCCTGTAAGCTTCGTGAGAACCTGCATCTTACCATGGTTTACCGTGGCTCTCTTGGGCAGTGTGGGGAGGAAAATGGAGATGATAATGGTACTTAGCAATGATAGAACAAATACTTCTAAGCTTCTAACTTCAGTTAGCATGAAGAAGCAGATGATATGTCCTAGTATTTCAGTGAGCAGTCAAAGGTGTGGGTTTTCTGGAATTTCTGTCAGGAATCTCCCACATTTTGTCATCACTGACAAAGGCCAGAATTTCCACTAATCAAGTTCCCATATCATACTCCAAAATGTAATTCCACCTAGTCAGATCATTAAGGCAATGTTCAGTCCTTTAAAAGGGATGCTACTGAATAAGTTTAATATGAGCTTTTAGAACAATTATTACGTGTGTCTTTGGGTGGGAGAGTGTTCTAGGTATATCAAAGAGAGAGATTTATGGCAGGCAGGTAATCTAGAATTTTATAAGAGCTATTTATAAAATATGCTTGCTTACACTCTTCTGTTCATGGTGCTTGACTCCTCTACTTACATATTTAATTCTATAGTGTTAATGCAGTGGAAGTGTCTCTTATTAATTGTTGATACATTAGCAATTACTTTTTCAGGTTGCTTTGGGAAGAACAAGGAAAGGAATTCTTTAATGAGCTGTGATTTAAAAATTAAAAAAACAAACAAATAAAGTCTTCCATTCACTGAGGAGTTTCTTCGGTCCCTTCTGCAAGGAGATTTGGTAATCTTTTCAATTCATGAACTTAGAGGACACTTTAGCTCTCAGTAAAGTCCAGGAGTTAATACACTTTGACATCAGTCAGAGGCTCCATAGGAGTATTAGCTCTGCTAATTTATTAGCTGTGTGACTTTTGGTCCAGCCTCTTAACCTCTCTGAACATTCATTTCCTCATTTTTCAAATGGAGGAAACCCTATCAAATGTATTGAGTGATGGTGAGAAGAAACTGATACGAAGATGTGAATAGAACGCCCAACCCACCACATCTTTTCCCTAGGACCTTATGCATGTTTCTTAATTTTAATCTTACCCTCAATTTTCTCGTCCCTAAGACAGGCTAAGGTGTCACTTAGGGAGAATGTTTGTGGTATAGAGGTTGTTTGTGGCCCTGCCTAGTTCGCTTAATTATACACTAAATTCTCTCACTATTAATTATTGCCTTTTAGCTTAAATTCTTAAAAAAAAAAAAAAACTTTCATCTGATCATATCACTTGTGTAGTCTGAATAACTAGTTTGAACTTTTATAAAATTGACCACTTGAACATTCAGAAATCTGCCTTATTAATTGGGGTGAGAAATCTCCGCCCAGATACTTTTAACATCGGCTGTACCCCTCAGTGGTAACGAGTAAGTTGTGCTCCTGAGCCAACAGTGCATTTCACAATTACTCGAAATAGGTTTCAGTAGGACAGAAATCTATCTGCCCCCTATGCTGGTTCAGTAGGTCTGATGTGGGACCCAGGACTCTGCATTTTAACAGACACTGTAAGTGATGTTCATGTACACGTCACTCCAGTGCAATGCCACTTAGCAAAGAAATGACAAGATGTGGAGACATCTCCACATAGCGGCTTGCTTTCAATCCAAAAGTATTCCTAATATTTGTTGTGCAGAGAAAGGAGAAACCGACATCTTAAAAATCAAACTGATTTTACTTGACTGGTATTTATTATTTTCCTCTGGAAAGAAATTTCAAGAGAGCTTTAATTTGCCAGAGAACTTTTATCCTTTGATTAAAGCCACGAAGAAAAGTGTCTTGCCTTGTTTATAGCTAATGCTTGTATTTACTGCTGAAGAATTAGTATCTTCAGGATGCAATAGCTTTTATCTTGTGCAATTGCCTTATAATTTGCGTCTCTGCTCTGAAAATGAATCCAATTTGCCTGGGTTTGGTCAACCAAAATCATCTTTGGTGCTCAGGGGATGGGTTTGGGTGTACAGGTGGGAGTGGATGCCTCCAAGCCCACTCTTCCCCTTGGCAGGTACGTATCTCTGACTCTCCTTCCCCTCCTGGTGATTTGGAGGCAAAACCCTTGGTCCCTGGCTCTCTAGGCAGGAGAAGGGAAGATGAGCCTGTCATTCCCCTGTGGGAAATGTCCTCTCTCATACTAAACCCTCAAGCGTTCTTCTAAGTAACTATCAAATCATTGAGCTTTTCCATTTCTAATTGGTTAATTTTGATTTGCATGATGCCATTTGGATCAAAGCCCTGAAAGAAACATTAACTAATCTCCCTGTTATTCTCCCGTTCCTATTTGCTTCTTTTATCCTTGTTTTCTCAAACTCACAGGCAGCTTAGGTGGGCCTGATGGGGGATGCTGGAGATGGAGTGAGGGTGAAGGGGAAATGTGATCTTCAGAACTGAAGTCCTGATGAAGAGGGAGGACTCTGGAGCCAGGTGGCCTGGTTCCATTCCTAGAAACATCACCTGTTATTTCGATGACTCTTGCAAAAGTCAACCTTTCCTAGTCTCAGCATCTATTTATAAGTTTATAAAATGGGGGCCTTAATAGTATCCTGCCCCTTAGGGGGTGTTGTGACAATCAGATGGACTAAAATACATGTACATGGCCTTTAATATAACACTTGACACACAGGAAAGTCTCAGTAACTGTTTGCTATTAGTTTTATAAGTTTCACTTAATCCTCGCAATTCTCAAAATTGGGCATTAATATTTTACACTTGGGAAAACCAAGGTTTATGGAGGTGGTCACTTATCAACAACCACAACAATGACAACACAAGTTACAAACAGGAGAGGTGCGATTCAAACCCAGGCTTGTCTGAAAGCCCAACTTTCCATTATATCATCTGGCTAGATGTTCCTAAAACCACCTTGCACCCCGTAAGCACAGACAAAGATGTACAGGGAGAGGTTTTGTAAATATTTTGCGTCCCTGAACACATTCATTCTGCATTATTTTTCTCTGCTTAGAATAATGTGTCTTCCATCTAAAAGTACCCAGAGGACTCCCTGTTTAATTTTATTGTACAGGTGAAGGTTAACTAACCTAAATGCTTCTTTATTGGTTTATGTCAATTTACAGCAGAATTATATATTTTAGATGTTTAATCTTTCATTAGTGCTACCAAACAAATCCTTTAGTAATTGGAGGCCCTGACATAGAGCAAAGTGGATATTTGGCTGTTAAATTTATTTTGAGATCCATGACACAAAATGTGGCAAATATTGCAGATGCATTCTTAACGTCAGTGTTCTTACAGGTTTCAGTGACCTGTCTTTTCTACCTGCTGCTCAGAGTTTGGGGGTTTTATTTAATCACTGTCAAATCAAATATCCTGTGAAAGGCAGAGTGTTTTTTATAGACCCTAAAATGCTACAGGCATTATTATTCAGAATCACCTTCTTGCCTCTGTTGATATAGTAAGGGCAGTGACTCACTGTTGTCATTTTGCTGTGAAATACTAGGTTTTCAGTAAATAATCACTGAAGACACTCCTCTCACTATTTTGCTGTGTATGTTTCAGGCCTAAGACATTATGTATAAAATTTCTAACTCCATGTAACCCTTTCAAGTTCAAAGTTTTAAACCTGTGACATGTAAATAATTGTCTAAAATGTCCATTTTTTTAAAAAAAATAACTAAACTCAGTCCAATGAATCGTGGGACAAGGATTCAATCGTTCTAATTAAATATGAGTGGTCACTTCAGTCTTCATAGATGAGCTGTTTGTTACAGACCGCATTATACACCTTAAGTACAGAACGGGGAGTGAAAAGTCCCTAAAATAATGTGCGCTTTGGTTGAAACTGGACACTTCAGCTAAAGCAGATCCAGATGAATTTGCAAACTTTTGTTTCAGTACTCACAGCAGAAATAATAAAATACAAAAGAGGGTTACTTATAGCCTATCTATTTAAGTCTAAAAAATATGGGTCTATATATTGCTTAGAGAAATGGACAACATAGGGTCGGGATGCCTCTAGAATGAGGCAGTAAGAAGGAGGAGCACACAAAGGGGTGTCAAGGATACCCAGGGGCCTTTCACTACATACCTAATACGTTCCTGGTTTTCTATTCTATTATTTATATTTTGTAAAGAAAATACAGGAAACAGTCTCTATAATTTTTATTTCACGGGGGTCCCGTCAGAAGAATTTTCCTTTGAGAAATGACTCTGATCGTCCATTCTTTGTTCTGTCTTAGTCTTTAGCATATAACTAGTCCTCACACCCCCTATGTTCAAATCTCTGGCGATGGGGCCCATAAAAAATGGTTTTAGAAAAGTCCACAGTTGATTCTCATGGTTACCCATATTTATGAACTACTGTTTTATTTATTTATATAAATACATTTTGATTCTTGGTCGAGATGACCTAGACTTGTTTCTAACTCCCAAATTCAACTTGAATTATTCGGTTCCTTTCAGGGGCTCCTCTCTGCCCATGCCAAAGCCATTACTGGAGTAATTCTCAAAACTCAAAATGCAGCTGGAAAACTAAGGGTGTGATGACCAAGCCTGGGTGAGATGGAAGGCAGGTTAATGAATAATAGTCATGGCAACCTACAGAGCCACAGATATGGAAGAATTAGAATAATGACCTCCCTAACGACATTTGAATGAAAAACATTGGGTTGGTGAGAATCTGTAATGGCCCTCGGGCCAAACACAGTGAGAAATTCTCCCCCCACCCCCCATTTCTTTGTGAAGTATGTTAGCACTGGGAAAGGGTAATTTTGAGATTTTAACTTTACATGTCATGAGGCATCAATCCTATACCTGTAGTCTCATAGCAGATCCCCTCTCTAGAGAAGCTGCTCATCTGCCAAGGTCAGGGAAATGGAGATGCAAATTGCTAGAAGCCTTCTGAATCAGATTAATCCCAAACCTCAGGGGGAAAGGACAAAAATCAAGGTTTGAAATCCCTCTGGGCTCATTCAACATAAAGATAATATTATTGCATTCTGGTAATGAAAACCCACATTTCTCCTCCCTGTATTTATTCTTTCGAATAAGCTTTTCTTGTTCCTGATGTTCCCTGAAAAATACACCTGAATTTGCTGAGGATGTTGACCTTGCCAAAGTGGTTTAGAAGAATAAGCAACAGTGAATGAGCAAAGTGAACTCACCCAATATTCTTTTACTTCGTGGTGAAATCCATTTACCCTAATGTTCACATTCAAATCTCCCACCCTAGGGTCTGTATATCAGCACTTGTTCCCTGAAAAACTAATCTTCTTGTCATACTTTCTAGACTGTTGCCCTGAAAAACAACCCAACAGGGCCTTTTATTTGTGTTTCATTTCATCTGTTGGTTATAAATGGTATAAACTCCCAGATGCAATCAGGTTCTAGCAGTATAATTTTGAGGAAGCTCTTTAGTCTTGGAAGGAATAAATGTGATTCCAAGCTCAGCTCTGCCATCACATGACCAGGGATGAAACTAACTCTTCAGGAAGAAACTCAGAGCCTGGGATGACTCAGAGAATCCCAGAGAGGCAAGTGATCTTGGAAGTCATGTAGTATCTTCTCTTCTGCAAATGATTCCCCCTCTGTAGCCTTTAAATTGGTCTTTCATCTTCCTCTACACCTGGGAACCCAATGTGCTGTAAGGTGGCTTCTTCCAGTTTGGAACAGCTCTGATCTGTGGTCAAGGATGAGAATTCTCTCACTGCCAAAAGTATTCTGGTCCTGTCTCCCAGGAAATGAGCGTCCTGCCTGCTCATGCTTTTATATCTAGCATTCATTTTTTAATTTATTCGGCCAATGCCTACCATGTTCCAAGTATTGTCACAGGCCCTGGGAGAACAAGAAGAATGAGGCGTAGTCCTTGTCTGTCTTCAAGGATAGTCATTGAAATAAGGGCTATAAGAGAGGAAGACTGAGCAAGTTGTAGAGTTCATACGAATTCCTCCTACCAGTTAAGTGTTTACTGAGTACCTACTATGTGTCAGGCACTTCTGGGAACTGGGGTACAGTGGGAGGAAGGGCAGCCAAGGAGTGACTCTCACGTTATTGTCTGTCTTCCTCTGCATGAAAATGAGCAAATAAAATAATTGCAGATTTTGAGGAGTGTTAGAAAGGCTTAAGCGGTGTGGTGAAAGGGGATAATATGGGGGGAGGGAGCGGAATAGGGGCGGTATGGCTGCTTTAGGTAGGGTGGTCAAAAAAGGTCCACTGAAGAGGTGACCTGTAAACTGAGACCTGAGGAATGACAGGGCTCCCGCCAAGTAAAGAGCTGGGAAAGAAAGAGCTTCTGGGCAGAGGAAACAGCAGCAGAGATGAGCTTGGCACAGTCTAGGAGATTGTTGAAGACCACATGGCAGGACTTTGGGGTGGAGAGGGAAGTGGTGGAAGATAAGTTTGAAGAGGTGGACAGGAGAGTATTTCTACCAGTATAAATACAGTACCACTGTAAAGAGTTTTAACTCTATTTTAAATGTATTTGTTGTTTGGATTATATTCTAAGGGCAGAGGATTTTTCACATGTGCTCAATATGATGGGTCCCCTAAATCGATTTGGTTTTTAAGTTTCTAGGAACTTGAATAATTTGGTCTTATGTCTATTCTGGGTGCTGGTTGTCTCCCCAACGTACTCCCCACACTCCATTATTTAGCAGCCAAGGAGATAGGATGCGTTTGAACCCATCTCTAGTTCCAGGTGTTAACCTTGTTTGGTTAATCCAGGGGTTGGCAAATTTTTTCATAAAAGGCCAGATAGTAAACACTTGAGGCTTTGAGGGCCAGATGGTCTCTGTCACAATTACATAACTGCCTTCGCAGCGCAAAAGCAGCTATACAAAATATGTAAATGAATTTGTACAAATGGATGTGGCTGTATTCCAATCAAACTTTATTTGCAAAAGCACACTTTGAGCTACATTTGGCCCAGAGGCTGCCCATCCCTAGCCTAAGCCAACTCTCTGCCACAGTGATGACTTTAATTAATTCTGACCTAACTCTCACTTAGAGTGTAGGATTCTCTCGGCTTCAGGAACAGTTGTTCCCAGCATCATGGAGGACTTGTGGGACGGGATGCTTTCTCTTCCGTCTACTACTGCTTATAAATAGGGAAGCGGTAACCCTGACGGCTGCTGGCAGCCGTCTTAGGATTCCTAGGGCAACCTGGTTTAGAATGAACCAGATGCTGAGGCCAGCATGTCAGAGATTGAAAGAAGTTGGATCCTTGGTGACATTGTTGGGTTGCTGAATTAACCAGCCCTGAAGACTGTCCTACATCTAGACTTTTTGTTCAGGTGATTTAATAAAGTTCCCCTATTGTTTCATTCAGGAAGAGTTGAATTTTCTGCTACTTCCAATGGAAAACATCCTCAATTCGATCATCTACTCTAAAATATTCAGTCATTGTTACTCCTTAATACGCTTAACTGGCAGTTTGAGTAAACAGTTTCTAAAGTGCTTCTGCATATCTGCAGTACTCATCACATGCCAGTGGGAATCTTTGAGCGAAAGTCTGTGAATCAGTGGCCCTAGCAGAACTTAACTTCCAGAAGGCTCCCTTTGGTGCATGACCACAGAGTAATTCCATTAACTTTAACCATAGTGGTGCTGTACAAAATGGGCCCTGTTGGTCTATTCTTCCCCTTCTTTTTCATGTTAAATCTTATCCTGCCGCTGTTTTTTCAGGTAAGGTATGCGCACCAATGCCATTCATTTCTTGGCCCTTATTAATATATGCAGGACTCTCTCAGGGAGGGAGTGCTAAGTGAGTACATTAAAAATGAATCCACTGCCCCATGTGTGGACTGTGAGAAAACCCCAGAGTCAGGGACACCGATGGATTTTTATTTATATATATATATATTTTTTCTGGCTCTGTCGGGTCTTTAGTTGTGGCGTGCGGGCTCTATAGTTTGCGGCACGCAGGCTTAGTAGCTGTGGCACGCGGCTTAGTTGCCCCATGGCATGTGGGATCTTAGTTCCCCAACCAGGGATCAAACCCACGTCACCTGCATTGCAGGACGGATTCTTTACCACTGGACCACCAGGGAAGTCCCATCGATGGATTATTGATGGTTGTAAGATCCAATAAAGTCATAAATATGGCTCAGAACAATTATTGTGGCCACATTAGCAACTTACTAAATCCATAACTTGCTTTCAAGCCTGGCCTCAGAGATTTAAATAAAGTGCCAGAGGGAAGAAAGTTGTATTTTAGGAATGTGGCAACCAGGGATAGGATAGAGAAATTTATGATTTAATTTGCTGTGCAATCTGATTGCGAATAACTATTAGATTTTTTAAAAGTGAACTTTGATTAGGTTTTAGGTGTCAGAAATAAACTGGAAATATGTGTCAGTTTATACTTTTCTGAGAGTCTGTCGGGAGGGGAAAAGGAAGGTATTCATCGCAAGGAATGACTTTCCTGGGTGACCTTGCACCCTGCCTCTGTGTTCAAATAATTGGGTTATACCTGAGACTAGTTGGCTCTTCCCAGAGACTTGCTTTTTACTTTCTTCACCAAGTGTCAATTTTCCCCCATTTAGAAATAAATCAATTTGAAATGAAATTACCCAGACCATTCATTTTTCACCATCTAGTAAATGAGTCTCTTGAAAGAACACAAGGTCCTCCCTTTCCAGCTCAGGCATAATAAAATCCTTCTGCACAGAAGTGGTGCAGAGCTGTTGTCCCTGCCTTCTCCAGGCTTTTCATCTTTGGTGGACTACGTGTGAGGCAATATTTGCTCTGTAAAATGTACTGTTGGCCCGTCCATAGATTCCTGTGCATATTTTCTGCAGTTCTAACCTGAAGTCAGACTGCTTGGTTTACATTTCTAAGCCATAGCGGGTGGGAAAAAAGCTGCCCGTGGCAGCATAACACCCATTAGGCAACACACTCGTTCATCTGAAGCCCCGGCCTCAGCCGTAGTCGGATGACACACATACTGGTGGCTAGATTTTCAGGAATGGATTGGCTCATCTTTCAGCTCCCTTCAGTTAAATGCAAAAGCACTTTGCACAAAGATAAAGGAGATTTCTTAGTGATCCGTGTGGAACTGGCTAACGGATTTCTACACGCAGTCAGCAGAAGCTTGAAAACCCAGCTGAGGAATGATAAATTACTGCTAAATGTCCTAATTATCCCTTGACACTCAGTGTTGAAACCTGACTAAATTTTGCTGAAACTTACAAATAGGAAAGAAATTTAAGGTTTAATAAATTATCTGTAATAGAAATGCTTAAAAGAGAGAGAGAGAGAGAGAGAGAGCGCGCGCGTGTGTGCGCGCAAGAGAGCGCCATAGCGTTAAGGGCACCTATTGATCACCCAAGTTTCTTGAGCCTTAGGAGGAGACAGGAATTGGGTGGGGGAAATACGTTAGATAAATTGTAATTTTAAATGCCAACCTAACTGATTATATTCAGCATGCTTGTTAGGTTAAGGGAGACTCTGACTCAACTCCCAAGGTCATTACGTTAATAGACCTGGGATCCAGAGCTTCTTCCAGCCACGGCTTGTGGAGACAGCCGAGTGGATGAAAGGCTCTTGCTGCTCCAGCCAGGAGTCAGGACTCTGCCTCTGAGGTGGGAGAGCCAACTTCAGAACACTCGTCAAGAAGAGACCTCCCAGCCCCACATAATATCAAACGGCGAAAATCTCCCAGAGATCTCCATCTCAACACCAGCACCCAGCTTCGCTCAACGACCAGCAAGCTACAGTGCTGGACAACCTATGCCAACCATATAGCAAAACAGGAACACAACCCCACCCACTAGCAGAGAGGCTGCCTAAAATCATAATAAGTCCACAGACACCCCAAAACACACCACCAGACGTGGACCTGCCCACTAGAGAGACAAGATCTAGCCTCATACACCACAACACAGGCACTAGTCCCCTCCACCAGGAAGCCTACACAACGCACTGAACCAACCTTAGCCACTGGAGACAGACATCAAAAACAACGGGAGCTACGAACTTGCAGCCTGCAAAAAGGTGAACCCAATCACAGTAAGATAAGCAAAATGAGAAGACAGAAAAACACACAGCAGATGAAGGAGCAGGATAAAAACCCACCAGACCTAACAAATGAAGAGGAAATAGGCAGTCTACCTGAAAAAGAGTTCAGAATAATGATAGTAAAGATGATCCAAAATCTTGGAAATAGAATGGACAAAATGCAAGAAGCAGTTAACAAGGACCTAGAAGAAATAAAGATGAAACAGACAATGATGAACAACACAATAAATGAAATGAAAAATACTCTAGATGGGATCAATAGCAGAATAAATGAGGCAGAAGAACGGATAAGTGACCTGGAAGATAAAATAGTGGAAATAACTACTGCAGAGCAGAATAAAGAAAAAAGAATGAAAAGAACTGAGGACAGTCTCAGAGACCTCTGGGACAACATTAAACGCACCAACATTCGAATTATAGGGGTTCCAGAAGAAGAAGAGAAAAAGAAAGGGACTGAGAAAATATTTGAAGAGATTATAGTTGAAAACTTCCCTAATATGGGAAAGGAAATCGTTAATCAAGTCCAGGAAGCACAGAGAGTCCCATACAGGATAAATTCAAGGAGAAATACGCCAAGACACATATTAATCAAACTGTCAAAAACTAAATACAAAGAAAGCATATTAAAAGCAGCAAGGGAAAAACAACAAATAACACACAAGGGAATCCCCATAAGGTTAACAGCTGATCTCTCAGCAGAAACTCTACAAGCCAGAAGGGAGTGGCAGGACATACTGAAAGTGATGAAGGAGAAAAACCTGCAACCAAGATTACTCTACCCAGCAAGGATCTCATTCAGATTTGATGGAGAAATTAAAACCTTTACAGACAAGCAAAAGCTGAGAGAGTTCAGCACCACCAAACCAGCTTTACAACAAATGCTAAAGGAACTTCTCTAGACAAAAACACAAGAGAAGGAAAAGTCCTATAATAACGAACCCAAAACAATTTAGAAAATGGGAATAGGAACATACATATCGATAATTACCTTAAATGTAAATGGACTAAATGCTCCCACCAAAAGACACAGATTGGCTGAATGGATACAAAAACAAGACCCATATATATGCTGTCTACAAGAGACCCACTTCAGACCTAGAGACACATACAGACTGAAAGTAAGGGGATGGAAAAAGATATTCCATGCAAATGGAAACCAAAAGAAAGCTGGAGTAGCAATTCTCATATCAGACAAAATAGACTTTAAAATAAGGACTATCAGAAGAGACAAAGAAGGACACTACATAATGATTAAGGGATCGATCCAAGAAGAAGATATAACAATTGTAAATATTTATGCACCCAACATAGGAGCACCTCAATACATAAGGCAAAAACTAGCAGCCATAAAAGGGGAAATCGACAGTAACACATTCATAGTAGGGGACTTCAACACCCCACTTTCACCAATGGACAGATCATCCAAAATGAAAATAAATAAGGAAACACAAGCTTTAAATGATACATTAAACAGGATGGACTTAATTGATATTTATAGGACACTCCATCCAAAAACAACAGAATACACATTTTTCTCAAGTGCTCATGGAACATTCTCCAGGATAGATCATATCTTGGGTCACAAATCAAGCCTTGGTAAATTTAAGAAAATTGAAATTATATCAAGTATCTTTTCCGACCACAACGCCATGAGATTAGATATCAATTATAGGAAAAGAGCAGTAAAAAATACAAACACATGGAGGCTAAACAATACACTACTTAGTAACGAAGTGATCACTGAAGAAATCAAAGAGGAAATTAAAAAATACCTAGAAACAAATGACAATGGAGATACAACGACCCAAAACCTATGGGATGCAGCAAAAGCAGTTCTAAGAGGGAAGTTTATAGCAATACAAGCCCACCTTAAGAAGCAGGAAACATCTCGAATAAACAACCTAACCTTGCACCTCAAGCAATTAGAGAAAGAAGAACAAAAAAACCCCAGAGTTAGCAGAAGGAAAGAAATCATAAAAATCAGATCAGAAATAAATGAAAAAGAAATGAAGGAAACAATAGCAAAGATCAATAAAACTAAAAGCTGGTTCTTTGAGAAGATTAACAAAATTGATAAACCATTAGCCAGACTCATCAAGAAAATAAGGGAGAAGACTCAAATCAATAGAATCAGAAATGAAAAAGGAGAAGTAACAACTGACACTGCAGAAATACAAAAAATCATGAGGGATTACTACAAGCAACTCTATGCCAATAAAATGGACAATCTGGAAGAAATGGACAAATTCTTAGAAATGCACAAACTGCCAAGACTGAATCAGGAAGAAATAGAAAATATGAACAGACCAATCACAAACACTGAAATTGAAACTGTGATTAAAAATCTTCCAACAAACAAAAGCCCAGGACCAGATGGCTTCACAGGCGAATTCTATCAAACATTTAGAGAAGAGCTAACACCTATTCTTCTCAAACTCTTCCAAAATATAGCAGAGGGAGGAACACTCCCAAACTCATTCTACGAGGCCACCATCACCTTGATACCAAAACCAGACAAGGATGTCACAAAGAAAGAAAACTACAGGCCAATATCACTGATGAACATAGATGCAAAAATCCTCAACAAAATACTAGCAAACAGAATCCAACAGCACATTAAAAGGATCATACACCATGATCAAGTGGGGTTTATTCCAGGAATGCAAGGATTCTTCAATATACGCAAATCTATCAATGTGATTAACCATATTAACAAATTGAAGGAGAAAAACCATATGATCATCTCAATAGATGCAGAGAAAGCTTTTGACAAAATTCAACACCCATTTATGATAAAAACCCTGCAGAAAGTAGGTGTAGAGGGAACTTTCCTCAATATAATAAAGGCCGTATATGACAAGCCCACAGCCAACATCATCCTCAATGGCGAAAAACTGAAAGCATTTCCACTAAGGTCAGGAACAAGACAAGGTTGCCCACTCTCACCACTCTTATTCAACATAGTTTTGGAAGTTTTAGCCACAGCAATCAGAGAAGAAAAGGAAATAAAAGGAATCCAAATCGGAAAAGAAGAAGTAAAGCTGTCACTGTTTGCAGATGACATGATACTCTACATAGAGAATCCTAAAGATGCTACCAGAAAACTACTAGAGCTAATCAATGAATTTGGTAAAGTAGCAGGATACAAAATTAATGCACAGAAATCTCTGGCATTCCTATATACTAATGATGAAAAATCTGAAAGTGAAATCAAGAAAACACTCCCATTTACCATTGCAACAAAAAGAATAAAATATCTAGGAATAAACCTACCTAAGGAGACAAAAGACCTGTATGCAGAAAATTATAAGACACTGATGAAAGAAATTAAAGATGATACAAACAGATGGAGAGATATACCATGTTCTTGGATTGGAAGAATCAACATTGTGAAAATGACTCTACTTCCCAAAGCAATCTATAGATTCAATGCAATCCCTATCAAACTACCACTGGCATTTTTCACAGAACTAGAACAAAAAATTTCACAATTTGTATGGAAACACAAAAGACCCCGAATAGCCAAAGCAATCTTGAGAACAAAAAATGGAGCTGGAGGAATCAGGCTGCCTGACTTCAGACTATACTACAAAGCTACAGTAATCAAGACAGTATGGTACTGGCACAAAAACAGAAAGATAGATCAATGGAATAGGATAGAAAGCCCAGAGATAAACCCATGCACATATGGTCACCTTATCTTTGATAAAGGTGGCAGGAATATACAGTGGAGAAAGGACAGCCTCTTCAATAAGTGGTGCTGGGAAAATTGGATAGGTACATGTAAAAGTATGAGATTAGATCACTCCCTAACACCATACACAAAAATAAGCTCAAAATGGATTAAAGACCTAAATGTAAGGCCAGAAACTATCAAACTCTTAGAGGAAAACATAGGCAGAACACTCTATGACATAAATCACAGCAAGATCCTTCTTGACCCATCTCCTAGAGTAATGGAGATAAAAACAAAAATAAACAAATGGGACCTAATGAAACTTCAAAGCTTTTGCACAGCAAAGGAAACCATAAACAAGACCAAAAGACAGCCCTCAGAATGGGAGAAAATATTTGCAAATGAATCAACTGACAAAGGATTAATCTCTAAAATTTACAGGCAGCTCATGCAGCTCAATAACAAAAAAATAAACAACCCAATCCAAAAATGGGCAGAAGACCTAAATAGACATTTCTCCAAAGAAGATATACAGACTGCCAACAAACACATGAAAGAATGCTCAACATCATTAATCATTAGAGAAATGCAAATCAAAACTACAATGAGATATCATCTCACACCAGTCAGAATGGCCATCATCAAAAAATCTAGAAACAATAAATGCTGGAGAGGGTGTGGAGAAAAGGGAACACTCTTGCACTGCTGGTGGGAATGTGAATTGGTTCAGCCACTATGGAGAACAGTATGGAGGTTCCTTAAAAAACTACAAATAGAACTACCATATGACCCAGCAATCCCACTACTAGGTATATACCCTGAGGAAACCAGAATTCAGAAAGAGTCATGTACCAAAATGTTCATTGCAGCTCTATTTACAATAGCCCGGAGATGGAAACAACCTAAGTGCCCGCCGTCGGATGAATGGATAAAGAAGATGTGGCACATATATACAATGGAATATTACTCAGCCATAAAAAGAAACGAAATTGAGCTATTTGTAATGAGGTGGATAGATCTAGAGTCTGTCATACAGAGTGAAGTAAGTCAGAAAGAGAAGGACAAATACCGTATGCTAACACATATATATGGAATTTAAGAAAAAAAAAATGTTATGAAGAACCTAGGGGTAAAACAGGAATAAAGACAGAGACCTACTGGAGAACAGACTTGAGGATATGGGGAGGGGGAAGGGTGAGGTGTGTTAGGGCGAGAGAGAGACATGGACATATATATACTAACAAACGTAAGGTAGATAGCCAGTGGGAAGCAGCCGCATGGCACAGGGCAACTGGCTCGGTTCTTTGTGGCTGTCTGGAGGGGTGGGATAGGGAGGGTGGGAGGGAGGGAGACAAAGAGGGAAGAGATATGGGAACATATATATATGTATAACTGACTCACTCTGTTATAAAGCAGAAACTAACACACCATTGTAAAGCAATTATACCCCAATAAAGTTGTTAAAAAAAAAAAATAGACCTGGTAAGCGTGTAATTTGTGATGAGTTGATTTGTGAACATCACATTCTTCCCTGTAAACAGCATAATCAACATACTAGCTTTAAAGGGTCCCGCACTGACTAAATGTGTTTGTTTCTTTGTATTTTAGTACAGTCATCTTGTATTTACCCATCTTCTATGTTTTATAGTCTTAAGTGTAGCTCATGTATAAATCCATGTAAAATGACTCCAGTGACAGCTAGCTTACTTTTTAACAGCTGTCTTATTCCATTTTGGATACGACAGTTGGAAACGTTTGCTTTTGCTGCTGCAGCAGCTTCTTTTTCTTCTCCCCTTCTTTTTCTCTTTCTGTGAAACAGCATTATTCTTTCACCTTTCTCTCTGGAGTCTGGGCATTCTGGAATAATTGTGTACCTCCTCTCCTTTCTAGAAGCCTTGTAGGAGTTGGAAGAAATGTGCCGTCCTCCCCGTAAGGAATCATCGATGCCTTTAACTGTGTACGCAGCATGGTTTCTACTCCTTTGACAGATTGGTTCCCCACATCTAGATGTTCTCTGTTTGGTGACTCTTCAGTTTTAAACATGTGGCCTAGAATCACATGGAATTATCCAGATGACATAGGAGCAAGTGGTTTATCGCAGTTTTGGGAACATAGTAGAGTCTCAGTATATGTCTGCTGAGCATGAGGGTGGTTTCCCCAAGTACAGAGCATTAGGCTTGGGTATTCTTGCTGCAGATGAAGATCACAGAAAATGAAATAGTTAGAAAGACCCTGTTGACAGGCACTGCTCTAAGGTGGAATTTGTTGTCTCCTTTTCATATTTTGAAGACCACCGAATCTAATCCATGATATGGGGTCCTATGGTGTCACCTATCCCCAAGATCAGTTGGTTGTCAATGGAGTTGCTCTTAGATGTCACTGAGAACAAATGCTAACAAGGCAGTGAATTCTGAATATTCTTAATTAAGTGATGATCTCTGAGGGCTCTTTCCACATCTGGGGTGTTTGCAGAGACTGACTGTTCTCATATCTAATACCCACCAAACTTTCATGCTAGTCATTTCCCTTCTAGCAGGCATACAAAATGCACTTAGAGCCCTTTGGACTCTTTGGGGGTGACAATTAGCAGCGTAATTTAATGAAAAGAAGCTGATTCATTAAACGTTGGAGGGGTCATAGCATCTTTCAAGTCTGAAAGCTATGAGCATTTTCTGTGGAAAAATTCAGGTACATACATAATGTTGCATTTAATTCAGGGGTCTCCTGGCCCCCTAACTCCTGTCCAAGGACTGCTCAACTGAATTTACCTGAATTGTTGTCTTCCACTTCAGTGGGTCCCAAAGAGCCACATCCTCCCCATCTGAGAGATTTGAGTTTGAAAAATAATTCCCTCACCTAAAAGAATGATTTGCTCTCAGGATTGAGTCCAGCTCCCTTCACTCTTAGCTGTGTGGCTTTAGGCAAGTGGTTTGACTCTCTCTCTCCCTTTGTTTTCTTGTCTGTGAAATTGAAATAAGAATACGACTCCCTCCTGCAGAGGATTCTGTGAGTTTTCCAGGAGGCCACAAGTGGGGAACTTGGTACACAGTGCTTGGTGCACTCTCTTGGTAAGGACCAATTACTTATTGAGAGCTGCTACAGGCCAGCCTCTCTTCCAGTTTCTGTGAGGACGGCAGAGAACAATGGAGATGTGGTCCCTGCCCTCAAAGCATTTTTCTCACTTGCTTTGTCATTATCACCCCGGTAGTTTTACCATCACCCCTGCGTGAAGGAAGGCTGATCAGAGAATCAGAGGAAACCCTGGGAGAGGAATTATAGTGGATTTCAGTTTATTTTCAGTCCCCTCAAATCACCCTGTTAATGGGTCCCAAATTCTTACTAATGGCGAGCTCATTGGTTTCCAAGCAACAGAGCGTGACTCACTAGTCAAGTGGAACTAAGTGTGCAGAGCTAGTACTCCATGTTGAGACCAGTGAAGTCTACCAGGTGTCACTGGGGAAAGGGGGTGAGCTGGATATTCCCTCCTGACACGCAAGTCATCTGCAAAGTGTGGCCCCTGAGATGGGTGTTTGCTCCATTGAGGAGCTTTATGTTATATTCCTTGCATCATGGATTCTTTAAAAAATGGCAGATTGCATGATTGAGCAACTATCTCTTCCACAGTGCAGCCAAGATAGGACATTATTCTGATGTCAAATTTGCATAAGAGAGAGTAGGGCTTTTCTTAACCTCTGAAGACTAGGTGTGACCTTAAACCAGGCTCACAAGTCACAGGAACTCATTCCAATCAGCTGTTAAATTTGACTTCCCTCTTCAAGAGACTAAGCTTGACTTGAAATTGGAATTAAGAAACTTGAGAGTTAGGAATTGAGATTTGAGAGTTACAAAGAGTTTAGACTTAAAAGAGTTAAACCTCGGTTACATTTAAGAGAGCAAAGTTGGAAGTTTAGCTGGAATTGTGTTTGAAGTTGTTTTAAATTTGATGGGGTTTTGTTCTTTTTTAATATATATATATATTCTTAATGTCCCCACTAGATTTCCTTTGTAGCTTGCTCTTATAGCCACTGAGCTTTGTTATCCTGGAAAGGATTGTCAGAAGGAAGAGCAGAGCTGGGAACATTCAGATCTCAGACTTATTCGGCCTTTACGGGGTGGGATGTTTCTCCAGCAAAGTCTGGGACTGATGGCTGTGCTGCTGCCCCAGGAGAGGGTCCCTGCCGCCCCTCCTGTCCCACCTGCAGCAATCCCCGCAGCCACTTCCATAGGCTGACCCTTGAGAACATTTGTTATGCAAACACTGTGCCATCTGCTGTGCTGTGGAGGCTTCCAGGCTAGTACAGAAACAGGTGTGGTGTCAAAGTAACTTAGTGAGTAAACAAGTTGAAGGGAGGATTGGAAAATAGCCTGTTCTGTTAATGAGCTTCATCATTGACCCTTGGAGCCTGGACCAGCAGTGCTGTACCTCATCGGTGGCTGGCCCTTTATATCCCTTTTGGGATCCACTTTGATACGACAAGGCTTTATGGAAGGATGCTTGGGAAACTGGCATTGTGGTGTGAGTCCCTCTGTGGGATTCATGCTGGGCTTACGGTTTGCCGTGGAAGCACCTTCCTTAACCTGTTCTTTCAGAGGCTTTGCGTTGCCAGAGCTGCAAGAATTTGTTCCTCTTGTCAGATGAACCATGGTTTTGTTTTGTTTGTTTTTCCTTTCTAAACTCCAGGGAAGAGCAAGTTCTTTGGTTGGGATGATGTCATTGGAACTTCTTTTGTGATGATGTGCTAATTCAATTCCAATTGTTTCTCTGACAGTGGCTTGTCAGTATTACTGAGAGAAGTGTGTGTGCTTTCATTAAAGGAATTGTTGGTTACCTCATCTTTTAAAAACCATAATGAGCATCTATTTGTATTAATAATAATAATACTTTCCTTTTTTTATATACTAACTTACAGTTTATAAAGTGTTTCACACAAAAAAAATAATAATAAAAAATAAAGTGCTCACATCCCATGCTTTAACTTATTTGCGTGGAGCAGAATAGCACAGGGGTAAGGCTTTGTAACCAGAATGCCACGGTTCAGATCCTGGTTCTACTCCTTACTAGCTGTGTGACCTTGGGCAAGTTGTTTAACATCTCTGGTCTTCAGTTACCTCATCTGTAAAAGGGAGATAATGGGATGCCTGGCTTTGTAAAGTTGTTCTGAGGATCAGAAGAGGTAAGGGTCATATAGGACTAGCACAGTGGCTAGCCTATAGTATGCCTCAGGAGATGTTAGCTATTATCATTTAACTGTTAACACTGTCAATGTTATTATTATGTTTCCAACATTGTGTGAAGTGTGAATTTGATCTTTATTTAAAAGGTGAGGTGACTGAGGCTCAGAAAAAAAGTGACTTGCTCAAGGGCTAGAATCCAGTCAGAGGCACAGCTGAACAGAAACCTGGACCCATGACATCTTATTTACTGACAAAGTGTTGGCAGAGTCCGACTGAATCCGCTCACACAGCCTGGTTTCTGTAGCCCCAACCTCATCGTAATGTGGCTAATAAGCTCAGCTCCCAGCTATAACGTTTGAACCAAAACATTTCATTGTTTGGGGCAGAGGAGAATGGAATCTGGAGGTTTTCTTTACAGAGAAGACTCTCTCAGGTAACGTTTTCTAAGCTGAGAAGATAGAGGAGCCTTTGTTAAACTGGTGTTGGAGATGTCATAAATTCCCCCCTTCACAGGCTGAATAGACGCCTCTCTTTTTTTTTTTTTTTTTTTTTTTTTCGGCCTCTCCCGTTGCGGAGCACAGGCTCCGGACGAACAGGCTCAGCGGCCATGGCTCACAGGCCCAGGCGCTCCGCGGCACGGGGGATCCTCCCGGACGGGGGCACGAACCCGTGTCCCCTGCATCGGCAGGCGGACTCTCAACCACTGCGCCACCAGGGAAGCCCTAGATGCCTCTCTTAAATTAAAAATGCATTCCACGCTCACATTGATAATTGTTTTAGAATATTCATACCACTTTTGAAATACAGCCCACACATAACCAGTTTTATCTTTAAAGAAAGAAAATGATCAACTACTAACCTCAAAGAGCCTGTTTTGAACAGTAACATCCTTTGTAGGGTGTTGTTCTAACCTTCAGATTTAGAAGCTCGGTAAGACTCAATACCTCTCTTCCAGGGGTGTGTAATTCTGTAGGAAGGAAATGAAATGTACGTAAATAGCCAAAAATGCAAGGAGGCATGTCTTAGGGACCAAGCATTTAGTTCAAGGTAAGAAGTAAAGACTGTGGATTCAGGTGGTTAGGGAAGTTATTGGGATATAAGAGAATTTTCTCTTTTAGTGAAGCTGTTCTATAAGAAAAAGAGAGGATGATGAATTGCCTGTGTGAAGCATCAGAGACAGCAGCCACTAGTAGGATTAAATGTGTTTGTTTGTTTTCAGTTTTTAGCCAGCTGTCATTTCGGTAATAACTTGGACTTTTAGAAGTTGAATCATTAAATCCAGTCTTTAAAGAAACACACCATCAGCTAGGGACTTCCCTGGTGGCGCAGTGATTAAGAATCCGCCTGCCAATGCAGGAGACATGGGTTAGAGCCCTGGTCCAGGAAGATCCCACATGCCACAGAACAACTAAGCCTGTGTGCCACAACTGCTGAGCCTGCGCTCTGGAGCCCACGAGCCACAACTACTGAGCCTGTGTGCCACAACTACCGAAGCCAGAGTGCCTAGAGCCTGTGCTCCGCAACAAGAGAAGCCACCGCAATGAGGAGCCTGCGCACTACGAAGAGTAGCCCCACTCTCAGCTAGAGAAAGCCCACGCGCAGCAACGAAGACCCATCGCAGCCAAAAATAAATAAATAAATAAAATGCAAAAACAATAAAGAAAAAGAAACATAACATCAGCTTGAATAAAGTTAGTAATTGTGTGGTAGACTCATCATCATTGCATCCAGAAGCATACTCAGTCCCATTGCCTGGGTCCTTACTGCTGACACAGTTGCAAAGTTGTGGTGGTGATTTTCACATGTTCTCTCTGTTCTGTGACTAAGCTGCTGTCAATGTCTGTTGCACAGATAACATCTGTTTGTGGTGCCTTTCTTCGCTGTGCTACACACAGAGCATTGTGAAACCATTTGGAAGATGAAGAATATAGGGAGGTATACAGCATCATATTCTATGTAAAAACTCTAGTAAGTGTTTAATAAAGCAGAGGTGCTCTGCATTCAAGGATGAAATAGATTTTACCTTATGTTTTGATCATTGGCTATTTGATCCAGTCCCTGGAAATAATGCCTTTGTAGCAACTCCCTAAAAATCCTGATTGGTCTTGGTACATACTTACAAAGAAGCCTAAGTAGGGAAATAATTTGGTTTTAGTGGAGACGACATCCATCGATCCAACTGAAAAATTCTACAAATTGATTTTAGCATTAGTATTTCTTTAAGTTAAAACTGGCATCCGTATCCCCCTTGGAAAGCTTAATTATGAAAGCAATTATTAAATGTACAAACACCAGGAAAACAGAGTACAGGTTACTCAAGGCTGATGTATGCCTTGTATTTGTGGGTTCTTAATAGCAGGCCAGTTCTCATTTGCTTAGCTTCAAAGTAACTGTGTGTAGAAATGAATAATTGTACTATTATTGTAGGGGAGTAGCAGGGAAAAAAGAGTAAACTCTGGTCTTCATGCTCTGTATTTTTATCCCATACTGGCTGTGACCTTGGACAAGTCTCTCATTTCCCTTCTTCTGCCTCCGTTTTCTTCCTTATCATTTTTCCCCTTTCCCTCATTTCCTTCTTGCATGTGTTAGGACTCTTTGAGGTGCACGTGGCAGAATACCCAAACTGCCTAAAGAAAATGGAGGATTTATTGAGTCATAATTAAAGGGTCCAGGTGAAGTTTCTGACGTCAGGTATGGGTTGATCCAGGGACTCAGTGCCCTCAGGACCCAGCGTTTCCCTCTCCCTCTCTGTGTGTTCCTCTTTCTCTGTATTGGTTGTAAAGCAAAGGGACAGGCGTTAGCTTAGGGATGGGTACGGCAGTAGTGAGTTGGGTGTCCTGGCTGACATAAGTCCATGTAAAGAGCGGCAAGGAGATGGGTGCCTCATTAGCTGGTTTGGAGTCTATTCATAAAGATATCCAAGAGCCAGGGTGTGTTGTCTGAATTTAATTCAGAAAAGCATTCAGGACCCACTGAAATAATGAGGAAGAGACTGAGATGAGAAGAGAGATACTTGGTGGAGAATAACAAGATAGCAGTGAGTTGGATGAGCCTCAAGTCTGGGAAACTAAAGTATCTATCTACTTGAGATTATAATAGGGCCAGGGTGAGGCAAGTGAATTTATAAGGAAGTGATAAATATGAGTTAAATTCAAGGTCGCATTAGCTAAAGAACTGTGATAGAACCCCATAGAACCTGGATTTCTATCAGGATCATTTACATTGTAGGCCAAATCAGATCAAACAGCAAATGCTGGGTGATACATCTTTTTACCTGCAGGAGATCTTAAGCCTCTTTCTGAACACCAAAATACTATTAACAATCTGTGGAGTATTAGTATTGGGTTTTACCCAGTAAGTTTAAATTCAGAAAGGCTGTGATTCTTCTGTTTGCAAAATCAGGCAGTGCTAGGAAATCTCATTCATCCATTTATTGAGTGTTTACCAAGCAGCTGCTGAGGAACGCCCAGGGTCACACACAGCTTGGCATTTTGTATACACATTTTGCTAAACAAAACAGACGTGGTCCTTAACCTCACGGAGCTGATAGTCTGCCAAGGTCTCTCAACCCCAACGTTTACCTAAAAGAACTCATCCTGATTCTTAGAAGGATTCTTTTTAGGAAAGACGTCTGGAAAATGTAGTCAGTAACCCTATTCAGCTCCAAACTCCTTCTCTTGACACTACTATACGTTTAAAATTTTTTTTCATGAAAAATTATTTCCTGAAATCTTTTGTTCTTGATTTATGGCAAAACCTCTGTAACAACTATTTTTAAAATGACTTAGTAAGCCAGTCGTCTTGCTGCTGTTCTAATATGCCAATAGATCACTGAAGTGTCATTTGTTAAACCATGCTGGTCAATAAAAACCCTTTAATTGTTCCCCCCCCCCCCCCC
>NW_006780016.1:372081-375311 GCF_000442215.2 Lipotes vexillifer | reverse complement strand
TTTCCCCCCCCCCCCCCCCGAGTGGCCGTTGAGCCAATTAACACCAACCTAGTTGTTTGCCCCCGTTGCTTTATCTGTTTCGGGCTGGCTGGCGTGGATTATTAGTAATGATTTCTTCACAGAGTATTAGCCAAGAATCATCACGATGTGGTCAGGGTAAATGTCCACAAAGATAAAACGCTCTAATTAGGGAGGAAAGTTAAGGGGTAAGCAGTTTTTAAAGTGGATTGAGATCTGGTGAGTGAGAGCTGTTACCCTTCATATGCTTGCATATAATTTGAAACTCTGCTTGCTTAATATGGAACAATATACTTTCTCTAAATGTATTTTAAGATTTCACATTTGTTCATTTAATAGCTGATTTAAATGAACTAGTAACTGATGAAAATCCACAGGAAATAGAATTAGAAATCAGTTTGACTGAAGCAACCCGGCGACTTGGCTCCGCGAGTATTCATACCTTTTCCTCTCTGTCTTGTAACGCCAAATAGTTCCCCGAAAGCAAGCAGACAGAGATCTCATTTGAGGATTTTTATAGTTTCTTTTCTGATTGAAAAGATATCACTTGTTCACTGTAGGTATTTGGGAAATTACATAAAATTACAAAACCAGAAATTGAAATCATCCGTGGTGAAATTTGTATGTTGGCTGATTTTTTGTTTTTCTTTTTGAAACTACCACAACACTAACCCTTCGTAAAATATGAGGATGTTTTATTCTCACTGAAGGTTAAAAACAACAACAGCATAGAAACAAAGCTTTGCTAAGGTTGTCTGGCCCATCCATTTTCTGACCCTTCCTCTTGAGATAAAGTTCTCTATCCAGGGAAGACCCTGCCAATGGAAAGAAACCCTCAGTTGTCATCTGTTTCTTTGTCTTTCTCTCTCTGTTGTTTGTGGAGCAGAACATGTCATTTCGATATCCAGGAAATTGAACACAATTTGTGAAAAATAAAGCTGTGTGAAAATTAAGAGAGGGAGAAAGGTGAGGGTGGCAGGTAGGAAGTTCCATGCTCCCAGAGGCCGACACCCTGTGAAGGTACCACACTCAGTGCAGATATACTTTTGGTTAAATCCACACTGTGAGGTCTCCCTCTCTTCCTTTTATCTAGCTGTAGATTGTGGGATATAATTTTTTGCAAAATTGAAGCTCCTTTTTACCGTATTTTGTTATTTCGGGCCCAAAAAAGCCCAGCCCTCAGAGACCCACATTCCAGGTGAGGTAGTGATTGGGAATGACTGTTGTTGCCTCGTAGCCTGTGAATCTCTTTTTTGATGAAATGAAAGTTAACCCGGATATGAAAGAGCAGTGCCTCGCTTTAAGGAGAACCGAAGAGAGGGCCTGACTTCATTTCCCAGGCGCTGGCGAGGAGGCTTAGAATCAGAGTCCTTTGTGGGAGACGTCAGCCATTTCTTCCCTCTGCAGCTAACCTGTCCTGGTAAGAAGGCTGTCTCACATACTCTTTTTTTGTTTGTTTTTTTAACATCTTTATTGGAATATAATTGCTTTACAGTGGTGTGTTAGTTTCTACTTTATAACAAAGTGAATCAGCTATACATGTGCATATGTCCCCATATCTCCTCCCTCTTGCGTCTCCCTCCCTCCCACCCTCCGTATCCCACCCCTCTAGGTGGTCACAAAGCACCGAGCTGATCTCCCTGTGCTATGCGGCTGCTTCCCACTAACTGTCTACCTTACGTTTGGTAGTGTATATATGTCCGTGCCTCTCTCTCGGTTTGTCCCAGCTCACCCTTCCCCCTCCCCGTGTCCTCAAGTCCATTCTCTAGTAGGTCTGTGTCTTTATTCCCGACTCACCCCTAGGTTCTTCATGACATTTTTTTTCCCCTTCGATTCCATGGTTTCCAGGGAATCAGAGTTCGTGATGTCCTCCTGTAATAACACCATCTGCTGGGCTGAGGGGAAATTACAGAAAATGAGAATGTTGGCCTTTCCTAAATGGAAGCCACTGGAAGGCAGAGAAAAATCACCATTTCTCTATTTTTTCACATTCCTAGGTACTTCAGATCCACTCACCTACTGAGAACTTCCTTAACGCCTGTGTAAAAAGGCCTGAGGCTAGACCATCTCCATTACCCCCACCCCAAACTGCCCCTCAGTGGAAACAACGTAGAGAATGCTTAGTGCATTCATTCATATTCATTGACTTGAAACTGTGCATGCTGCCAGAATAGGTAAAGGAGTCTGTCATAAAGTAGCGCCCGCACACACCACCACCTACTCTTTTCTTTTAGGACTTTGCCCCTGTTCCCTCCTACTCTAGGGTCTACATGGTACCATTCCCCCATACTGGAGCACTTATCTAATTCCTACTAACTAAACCCCTACTCTTGTTGAAGATCTTCACTTAAGTACCACCTCCTCAAGGTGTTTGCTTCTTTGTTTCACGGTCCTTATCTCAGTTTGAAATCCTAAGGCATATGTGTGATTATATGATTAAAACTCATCTTCAGTAGACTGGAAGCTCAGGAGAATGGATCCATGTGTGTCCCCACTGCCTAGTCGACCGCATGGCACACAGAATGAGCTTAGGAAACACCCACGTGAACGAGAGCTGTTGTGATACAGTGTTTTGATTAGAGTGAATTTATTTAAGAAAGAACAATTTCACATCTTTACTTTATTGGATCATGTTATATATGAACCAAAAAGAGATTCTATTAGAGCATAAGGGATAGAAAAAATACCAAAGAATAGGGAGATGGGAGAGAAATTCATGAAGCGTCTTATTAAATTTTTAGTCCTGCTTTTAAAAGGTAGAGTCAGATATGTTGTCAAGCTGTTTCTGCCTTTTTAACGAAGGTAACTTTGGAATATTCAGCACTGAAGGTGACCTGCTGGGTCTCTGGTTCAGTATTGGAGGCTACCTTGTTAATTTCATATTCTCGTTGTCTTCCAGATTTCCGGGAAGAGTCATAGCCTTACACTTTTTACTTGAAAATCTCATACATGTTCCCTATAAACCCCCCAAATGTATGAAATAAGTACCCAGAAGACAAAAGAGCAGGGCTCCTATAGTCACATATTCGTTCAAGAGTCTGCATGAGGCATTGTTCTGTCTTGGGTCAGATTACAACTTGTTCCTTCTTTCAAAATATATTTCAAGTTACATTATTAAAATGCACCATAAGGCGTCTTTGTGTAGAAAATTGAAAAATAGGACTTTAGATGGGGCAGACTTCCCCAGTCCCCCAAGTTTTTCATACTTGAAA
>NW_006780016.1:331758-372071 GCF_000442215.2 Lipotes vexillifer | reverse complement strand
ACTCTTTCACTTTGAAAAATATAAGTAGGCCATGTAGAGAAATGCCTGATGTGAATTTCTTCTAATAACCCCAAACTCTTCTTTCAAATTACTACAAAAGCAATTCAGCATTTTTAGTGCCAGATTGATGGGGGGAGAAAAGTGCATATTAAGCTTTCCGTAGTAATTAAAGGCAGTGAGGAAAGAGTCATTCTAGCTCAAGTTTATGAAAACAAATAATGCTTGGGAGTGAGCTTGCGGTATGAAACCAGGAGATGCTGTGTGTAAATACAGTTTGTGTTCAGGTTGGCTATCATTGCAGTTGAAGTATTCAAACAACTAATTATTGGTGGACTGCAAGAAAGAGGAAAGTCGCAAGCTTTTGAGTGTGATTTCAAGTTAGACTTGAAAAATCATTCAAGAAAACTCTCCAGAGAAACAATTCCGCTTTTACTCCATGAAACAAGCAAGATGAACTAATAGATCATCCTCAGCTCTAATTTTTAACCTTGTTCACAGCCAAGCTCATTTATACCAGGTGACTGATGATCTGGGTCACCACCAGAAGTAGCTGGTGTGAGGAATACTTTTACAGAGTTTCAGAAAAAATATATATTATACTACTACTACCCAGAGTCCCTTGGGCTCTGAGGGAGATCCAGTCACAGCAGAGGGAGTGATCCTTTGGAAAGTATCAATGGTAGAAGAAAAAAAGAGGAGGGTTGGGGAGGAGATGGTCTTGGGAATTTTAAACATTTTCTGATGTCATTGAGTTTTATTTGGACAATTTCTTCATTCTGAGAACTGCTCAGTTATCTTAAGAATGGGCATTTTTCATTCTTCTTTCTTTGCTTCTGGAAAGAATGATTCTGTCTGAGTTTTCTCAGGAAACTTAGCTTGATACAGTTTTTTGGTGGGCGGTCATAAAGTGTGGTGGGGGAGAAAGATTCTTCTTCTGCCCTCTTAAGTTCTGTGTCTGGGCCTGAAAATTACACTGAAAAACAGACAGGTAAACAGGCAGAAAACATTCAAAGTTTATTTGATAATATTTTTACACGTACAGAGGTTTTTATATGTGTATAAAATGAAGACCCGAAGAAGTGGATAGGCCTGAGCGCTTATATACCATTTTAACAAAAACAATAAATTGTGGAGACATGATAAGATAAAGGAAAATGGGGTTGGTACTAGGGGCAATAAACTGTGAGAAGGTGACCAGGAAATATATGGGGGAAATCAGTGGAAGATAAGCATGATTTTAGTAGGTTGGTTTGAATGGATTCAATTCAGCATCAACTCCTGGTGATAAGAATGTTTTCTCCTTCCTGGTGCAAGGAGGGTACCTTTCTCGCAGGAAATTTATGCTCTTTAAAAGGAGGCAATCAGAGAGACCTTCCTGCAAGTGCTATATTTCAATTGCTTTCAGTCAAAATAATTAATATACCAAAGTGGCATATTTTGGTGTAGCATGTTCGTATCCCCTCCACTCTGAACCCCCTAATTGGCAATGTTTGCAGGGAAGAAAGGAAGAGGTATTTGTTTTCAAAGTTTATTTCCATTTCCTCCCTCCCTCCTCCCTTCCCCTTCCCACCTCATTCCCTCCTTCCCCTTTCTCCCTCTCTCCCTCTCTCTGTGATGTGATGTCAAGGGGACCAGGCTTTATAAGTATCTCATGGATGTCAAATAGGTTTCATTTTGAGGTCCACCTCTGCAAGATCAATCACGTCTGTCTGGAGGACTGTGTTGTGAAGGATTCCGAGGCTCAGTCTAGGCTCATTGGGAGAATGAGGTGTAATCAATTAATGATGTCTGTCAAAGGCATGTGCCACATATATTTGCTCATCCTGCTGTAGGGCACACTAGACTCATATGAAATCCCACTGATACTTTATTTTCTGACTATTTATTTTAACAGTCTTTAATCACATTATCTAGAGTCCTCGGAGCTAAGCAGTACCTGTAAAGTTGAACTTATTTCCACGAGATGGGAAACACCACATGGGAGAGATAATCAGAATAGGTAAAATTGCCTTTTCGCATATTCTGTGTATATAGGTGTTCAGGGTACAATAGAAAATTGCTCTATTTGTTTATACTTTTTTTTTTCAGGACAGGCATAACATGTCTTTTACCTAAACCACACAGCTTCTTGCTTTCTATGTAAGTGTAATGGTTTATTTAAAGCCACACTTGATGATATTCTAAGGTTTTATGAACAACTGCCCATATCTAGAATTTTGGCAAATACTCTGCTTTACCTGGCCGATGTAGATAAAATAGAATTCTATACCGTTTGGAAGGCAGAGTGTTTTGTGTTTGAAATGGAGATCACTTAGTTTCTGCCGGGCACATTTGAAGTTGCCAATGCCAGTTTAATCCCCAGGTGGTCAAACTAACATTAGTCTCCTTTCTGTGTCCAGAAGCTACACACCCTGCTGGGCTGTCAGAGTTAGAGCAGGCAACTCTGCAATGCTTCTGGGAATAAGCCACTACAAGAAAGCTGTCCCAAAAGAATTCGAAAGCACAATGTATCTCACTGTCCTTTAATGGAAAACTCTACTTTCTTCCAATACCTATCTGCTTGCTCCAGTTCTTGATTCAAGGTCATAACTAGATCGTAGACCTCAGCATACCTGAACTGGTGATGGGGAAGTTCAATAACGATGACCCTGCTACTACTCATAAAGCCGATGTTGTGAATAAGATCATGATACATAGCCCACAGAATCTGCTTCTGCCCAGCCCAGTTGTGCTAGGTATTAAATAAGACTGTAATCTTTGTTTTGCCCCTCAATGTATTCCCAGCACCTGGAAGAGTACCTGCACATAACAGGAGCTTGGTAAATAGTTGTTGAATCCAGGAATGCATATTTTCATAAATGTGTGTTACTGGTGGTAGCCAAAGCTGTGCGCCTTGGTCATATCCCCCCAAAACTCACCCTTTCTTGTACGTGCTGAGGGCATATCCTGTGACAAGTGGCTTCTCCCCACTTCAGGGCTTTCTCTCACCAGTGTAGGGAGCAGGCCTAAAGTGCTGGAGAGCTAATGCCTCTCCAAGAGTGGCCCTCACTTAATGACAAGTGAGAGTTGAAGGATATATCTTCCAACTACCTTGCCCTCTGATGGGAAACTCTGAGGCGTGTTCCATGCGACATCCTGGATAGTCCCAGTAGATTGAGCCCCAGTTGCTTGAAGCAGCAAACTGCTTATGAATATACCTTGTAGTAGCTTTCTTCGCTTCTCTTTCTTGTTTCCTCCACTCTCCTAATGGGACTTCCTAAGAGCATATAATAATCTCAAATAATCCATTCGCACTTAAGTTCTTGTCTCGGGATCTGTTCTGGGGAATGCAGTCTAAGACACTAAGAAGAAAGCAATAGGATCAAGGTGAGAAGTTCAGCACATGTGCTGCTACAACTGGGGAAACAACTTAGTACAGCCTGCTCAGCTGTCAGTGACTCAGGATTTCATCTTGGTATGTTAAGAGTGGCATGCTACTTAATAAGAGGCAAAAGAAATCATTCACCCAGAAGTCATATGTATTGATCCTGTAAGTATTCTCATATGTTGTGTACTTGGTTAATCAGAATTCATAAATGTGTGTCTGTGCCCTGTTGTTCCAGTCTATGGAGGCTATTGTTGTTTTTTGTTTTTTAAAGATTTGTTTATTTTATTTTATTTTTATTTTTTTAGCGTTACGTGGGCCTCTCACTGTTGTGGCCTGTCCCGTTGCGGAGCACAGGCTCCGGACACGCAGGCTCAGCGGCCATGGCTCACAGGCCCAGCCGCTCCGCGGCATGTGGGATCTTCCCGGACCGGGGCGCGAACCCGTGTCCCCTGCATCGGCAGGCGGACTTTCAACCACTGAGCCACCAGGGAAGCCCGAGGCTATTGTTTTTGACCTGCCCAGCAACCTTCCTCTCTATCACCAGATTAGTTATGGTAATTCAACCCCCTTTGGCCAGGGCAGTGATAAAGGAATGGACACTTGACCCAAGCCAGGGCCCACTTTTGCTTATTTGGGGCTTTTCTGGTTCTGATGGGGACATTCTCCCATTCCTCTCTGTTGACAAGGTTGGCAGCTTCTTCAGGCCACATTCCTGTATCAGGTTATTATCTTCATTCTGAGACAATGAAGCCAAAACCCAGAGAGGCAAAGGCCTCTGCCAGCTCTGCCTGGCCATTCCTGGGGATGTTCATGTGAGTCAATTAAAATGTCCCCTGCTTTTGGTCAAAAAGAATCCTGCCTGATACATGATGCATAGGGCTTCATCTGTTCTCTTTTCCTTGAGACAATCTCTCATTTACTAACAGAAAACTCAGGATTTGGTGATTATGCCATTTATATGTAGAAGCCCCTGGAATGTTCTGGACTCACAGTTCTCAGAGCAAAGGGACTGTGGCTGAAGTCATTGTTGAGAACCTGCTTCCCTTTCTGTGTGTACCATAGCTTCTAATGGACATGATGCTGTTGAGAGCACTGATTACATTGCTTTCGTGTACTGATGCTCAGCCAGTCACTCATAGGTTCCTCCCATTCTGTAACAACTGGTCTGCTCTGGATATTGAGCACAGAATCCTTAAGAACAGATTCTAGAGGGCAAACTCTCATTCTGAAATATTCTCAGAGTAAGATTGTTATTGATAGTACACTTCGCTTTAGCCGAATTGCTCTGTGCTAGTTCCATGGCCTGCAGAAGGGCTACAGGGCCTTTATCCTGTTTCCTCTGGATACTGCTCATAAAACAGCAAATTACTTTTTTTCTCCTGTGATTTCATGTAACTTCTGAACCTCAAAGGTTTATCGTGGGCCTTTTTGTTGCCCCCAAAGCTACAATGAAAAGACAAGATGTTCTTCTCTTTTTTTCTTTAAACCGTGATCTTCAGAGATGTTATTTTGTGTTTGTTTAAATATTCTAATAGGATTTGTAAGCCCCATCTTCCTGGCTCTCATCTATGCAAGCTAAGGTAGCACTAGAGAGAAGAAGCCCGTACATCACTATTTATTCAGCTAATGTGATGTGAAGAGCTCTCTTTGAATAGTCTGTTTATCTCTTCACGTTGTCACTAGGCAGAGGTAAGATGAGCCAGTGCTCGACACTTGGAGAGAATCTATTCAGAGAGAAGTGAAGTCAACTGATTTGTAATCGCTGATCAATAGTAGGTTTTTTTGCTGACCCTGGCAAGAAAGTAAACAAATAGATACCTTGAATCCTGTGAGATTGTATTGCTTTCTATCAAAATACAATTTAAAATTAACCACATCAGGCTTTTCCTTGAGTTCCAGAAAGTGATTAATGTTAATTCCAGAGCTCAAGGTCTTTCAAGTTCATTTAAGGCTAATTTGGTATATTTAGGTCATCTCACATTAAATGTTTTATGTTTAGCTTCTCTATTTACCCATTTATCATTCTAGGGACCCCATAAAAACTGTGGTGATCATTTTGTAATGTATAAAAATATTGAATCACTATGTCGTACACCTGAAACTAATATAATATTGTAAGTCACTTATACTTCAATAAAATAAATAAAAGAAAAATAAAATAGGAGAATTAGTGCAAAAAACCCTATTAATTATCAAGGGCATCACTGTGCCTTAACATGTGGGCATTTAGATGTGTTCCTTACTATGAAACTGAGGCAGTGCAGGCGGGATGGCAACTGCTGGGGTGTTTCCTATAGTTTAGATAATTCCAGCCAGGCACTGCCACTGTGGGAATCTTTCTATAACGAAGAGATTTTTCAGATCCCCGTTGATGGCCTACTTATTTGTACCAGGAAATCAGACACCACAGCTCAAGGACAGCAGTAGAATTGGGGTATTGAGTTTGGGCCATTTTCTAGTTGCCTTATGTTGTCCTAACCAGGTAATCACGTGGAACTATAGGAATTATCCTGAAGTTTAGAAGAAAATTCAGAACAGGCCAACATCAAGTTATCTTTAATATAGAGACGTTCCATATATGAACATTTTAATCCTTTTAGATGAAATAAAAAATTTATTTGGATTCAGGAATAAAGCACAACGTTTTGCTAAAGTCCAGTTCCATGAGATGTTCTAAGAATTTTTATTTTCTTACAGTAAGGAAATCTATTTTACTTGACTTAACTAAACGTTGTTCAGATTTATTTTACCATGGAAATGTTGGGGGGTTTTGGTGGCCTTTTGTTTGTGTATTTGTTTTTGTTTATACAGAATAACAAAATTCTGCAGATGCTTGGTCTCCAGTTATTCTTGGTAATATAACTACCAGGATTTTGGGGAGACTTTAGTGTTACTATCAGAAAGGGGTTGTCCATCATAATTTAATTTTGGCACACGTTAGAAATTGTGAAAAAATAGCCATCATTTACCCTTTTTGAGACAGAATAAATTCATGTCATTCCTTTTCTTAAAACCCTCTGATTGCTTCCAGTGTTTGTTAGAATAAGACATACTTTCTGAATCACAGCCCACTTCTCTCTCCGCTTGTGTCACTCTCTCCCTTTGATTATGCTGAACCCACGCTGGCATCTCCTCTCTTCCTGAAGCACACAAGTGCATTCCCTTCTCCTTTGCACTTGGGGTTCCCTCTGCCTGAACTTTTCTTGCACCAGATTTTTACACGGGGCTCCCCTTTATTAGCTCCTTCTCTGTGTGTCCCCTCTCAGAGCCTTCTGTTGGTCCCTGAGCTGAAGCAGCCCCTCTACCCTACCTGGGTAGCTGTCCAATTTGTTCCCCTGTTTTATTAGTTTCTTCTGAGCAGCTCTTATTATCAGAACATTTCCTTTTTAAAAAAAGTGTTTCACTCATCTCTACCCCCAACTCCATACACTCACACCCCAGAGTATAAGCTGTCTGAGGGCAGGGACTTTGTTTCCACCCCAGCATAAGAGCATGTGGTGGGTGTAAGCATAACAAAACACCAAAGTAAGGAAGTGAAGAGAAATGCCACCATGGAGGGGAGCATCAGGAGGGATGGAAATTAGAGGTACCTCTGTAGGGTGGAATTCCCCTGCTTCCGAAAGCCAGAATGAAGAATTTGCCAAATCTAGGCTCGTAGCCTGATTCCACAGTCCATCCAAGTTTCCCCCATGCCTACTTGAAGCCCTTCTCCAACACCCATGCAGTGGCCCTATGGCTGTGATTTGAATACCTCCACAGTGGTGGAAGGGACCCATCACCTCCTTGTGGCAGCAGGCTACCCTTGGCCATGACTCCTTACTGAACTTGAGTGTCACGTGATGCTCCTTAGACAGCTTGGCATTCCAGAGAGCTTCACCACAGCCTGAGGCCCTTCTCTGCCCTCACCCCATCCACCTGACATACATGAACCCTCTGGAATCCCAAAGCCCAGCAGAGACTGCAGTGTTACAGTTAACTGTAATAACCTCCCACTGTAGCAGGAGCAGCACACCTTCGGGTATATGATAAAGCTAGGGACCCTTTCTTTCCTTCAAAGACCTGAAGCCTGACATGAAGCCTCGTAATGGTGGCAAAAATGGGGAGTACACGCTCAGAATTTGTGATGATCATCGGTAGCTGGGAAGATGAGTTCATTTAGTAACTTGGTTTCAGTTTCTTGAGACAGTGTCAATGTGTAAGAGGGAGGGTGAGGGAAAAGGGCAATGTAAGCTTAAGTGGTGCTTTAGAATATCTTTACGCCGGGGAAAGAAAATTGACAAAAGATTCAAATTTGTTAAATTAGGAAGAAGAGTCAATAGGGTGTATTTGCCAACATCTGTCAGACGCATTAAGTCTTCTTTGTCGAGCAGTGCTGTCAGCTAACCTTCATATGTTGGGAAAGGACTGACAAAGAGCTGCTGCCTCATCCCCCGGAGTTACTAGAACCCTCCACTAAGAAGGTGCTGCATTCATTATTTTCTTGAAAGATACACAGTTGTATTTATTTATTTAACATTTTTACTGGAGTATAGTTTATTTACAATGGTGTTAGTTTCTGCCGTACAGCAAAGTGAATCATTTTTACATATACATATATCTAGTCTTCTATTAGATTCTTTTCCCATATAGGTCATTACAGAGTATTGAGAAGAGTTTGCTGTGCTATACAGCAGGTCCTTATTAGTTATCCATTTTATTATATACGGTAGTGTGTATATGTCAATTCCAATCTCCCAGTTTATCCCTCCCCCCCTCAACCCCCACTTTCCCCGCTGGTAACGGTAAGTTTGTTTTCTGTGACTCTGTGACTCTATTTCTGTTTTGCAAATTAGTTCATTTGTACCATTTTTTTTTAGATTCCACATATAAACAATATCAAATGATATTTGTCTTTCTCTGTCTGACTTACTTCACTTAGTATGATCATCTCTAAGTCCACCCACGTTGCTGCAAATGGCATTATTTCATTCTTTCTAATGACTGAGTAATAGTCCATTGTATGTATGTACCACATGCATTCATTTTGCATTTGCTGATGTTCTTTAGGTGGGAGGACAATGACACTCATTTTCACAGTTTCTGTCTAGTTGAAAATATGCACTCGTGTCACTGGACTCACTTACCTATGGGAGGCTTGGGATTCTAAGTGACCCACACATTCCTCAGTCATGCGGTAAAGCACCACAGAGCAGCCCCATCACATCTTGGTCTGGAGTTTCAGTGTGCCCCAGTGACCTGGAATGTTCTATGAAGATATGCAAATCCTAAGTGGGCTTTATTAGCAGTTTCTTACCCCCACTTGAGATATTTCTGTTTAGGAAGGATTTTATTATATCCGTAGAAAAAATGATCCCTAGGGATCCTCTAAAATAGTTGATTCCTTGTAGCTGGTATTTTGCAAAATATATTTGTCTCCCAAGACTATCAAGTAATTTATAAGCTCCCCACTGTAAACATTTTCAGCTAAACATCTTGTTTTCCATGAATCTTGGAAATAGAAATGTGAAAATACGTGATAAAAACGTACTGAGGGAAGCAGTAACTTATAAAATGTGTCTCTGGCTCTGATGAGTTAGGTGTTAATGCATTAACCACACAAGCAATTGGTGAGTCGACAGTGCTGCCTCATTTCCATAGTTCTTCAGATCCACAAGACCAATGTCAGTATCTTGCTTCGTGCTTGTGCAAGGTGACTGGAAAAGTCTGGGTGGCTCATGGCTCTGGGGTATCTCAGTGTCAGTGTGACATTTTTAGCTACATATGTCAAAGCCATCTTCAGATGTTTAACGGGAAACCAAAAAAAGTCAAGTAAGAGCAGTCCTCCAGCAGCTCCACAGAGTGGTTTGAATGCATTTGTCTGCTGAGTTTCTAACTTGCCGAATGCAGGAGGAACTGTTCAGGGAGTTGTCCCAGTATTAGCTTTATCCTTGCTCCTCACTACCTTTACCTCTCCCCAAAATTTTTTAAATTATTTTTGATTGGAGTATAGTTGATTTACAATGTTGTGTTAGTTTCAGGTGTACAGCAAAGTGAATCACTTATACATATGTCCATGCTTTTTTAGACTCTTTTGCCATATAGGACATGATAGAGTATTGAGTAGAGTTTCCTGAGCTGTACAGTAGGTTCTTGTTAGTTATCTATTTTATATTATATAGTAGTTTGTCTATGGCAATCCCAATATCCCAATTTATCCCTCCCCCTGCCCTCTCCCCCTGGTAACCATAAGTTTCTTTTCTACATGTGTGACTCTATTTCTGTTTTGTAAATAAGTTCATTTGTACCTTTTTTATAGATTCCACCTATAAGTGATATCATATAATATATGTCTCTCTCTGTCTGACATACTTCACTCAGTATGACAATCTCTAGGTCCATCCATGTTGCTGAAAATGGCATTATCTTGTTCTATTCAGGGCTGAGTAATATTCCACTGTATATATGTACCACTTATTCTTTACCCATAATTTTGAACTGATACATTTCTTTTGGGGGAACAGAGCCAGGGAAGCACTAACCTGCCATGCTGGGGGAAATGCAATCTTACACATATCTGGGCCTCTAAGTTGAGTTTTTATCTTTTTTTTTCTTTTTAGGTCCTGGCCCTTTTTTTTTTTTTTTTTCTTTTTTGACATCTTTATTGGAGTATTATTGCTTTACAATGGTGTGTTAGTTTCTGCTTTAAAACAAAGTGAATCAGCTATACATATACATATATCCCCATATCTCCTCCCTCTTATATCTCCCTCCCTCCCTCCCTATCCCACCCCTCTAGGTGGTCACAAAGCACTGCCCTGATCTCCCTGTGCTATGTGGCTGCTTCCCACTAGCTATCTATTTTACATTTGGTAGTATATATAAGTCCATGCCACTCTCTCACTTAGTCCCAGCTTACCCTTCCCCAACCCTGTGTCCTCAAGTCCATACTCTACGCCTGTGTCTCTATTCCTGTCCTGCCACTAGGTTCTTCATAACCTTTTTTTTTTTTTTTTTTTTAGATTCCATATGTATGTGTTAGCATATGGTATTTATTTTCCTCTTTCTGACTTACTTCACTCTATAAGACAGACTCTAGGTCCATCCACCTCACTACAAATAACAATTTCATTTCTTTTTATGGCTGAGTAATATTCCATTGTATACATGCGCCACATCTTCTTTATCCATTCATCTGTCGTTGGGAATGTAGGTTGCTTCCATGTCCTGGCTATTGTAAACAAAGCAGCAGTGAACATTGTGGTACATGACTCTTTTTGAATTATAATTTTCTCAGGGTATATGCCCAGTAGTGGGATTGTGGGGTCATATGGTAGTTCTACTTTTAGTTTTTTAAGGAACCTCCATACTGTTCTCCATAGTGGCTGTATCAATTTATATTCCCACCAACAGTGCAAGAGGGTGCCCTTTGCTCCACACCCTCTCCAGCATTTATTGTTTGTAGATTTTTTGTTGATGGCCATTCTGACTGGTGCGAGGTGATTCCTCATTGTAGTTTTGATTTGCATTTCTCTAATCATTAGTGATGTTGAGCATCCTTTCATGTGTTTGTTGACAATCTGTATATCTTCTTTGGAGAAATGTCTGTTTAGGTCTTGTGCCCATTTTTGGATTGGGTTGTTTGTTTTTTTGATATTGAGCTGCATGAGCTGCTTGTAAATTTTAGAGATTAATCCTTTGCCAGTTGCTTCATTTGCAAATATTTTCTCCCATTCTGAGGGTTGTCTTTTCGTCTTGTTTATGGTTTCCTCTGCTGTGCAAAAGCTTTTAAGTTTCATTGGGTCCCATTTGTATTTTGTTTTCATTTCCATTTCTCTAGGAGGGGGGTCAAAAAGGATCTTGCTGTGATTTATGTTGTAGAGTATTCTGCCTATGTTTTCCTCTAAGAGTTTTAGAGCGTCTGGCCTTACATTTAGGTCTTTAATCCATTTTGAATTTATTTTTGTGTATGGTGTTAGGAAGGGTTCTCATTTAATTCTTTTACGAGTAGCTGTCAAGTTTTCCCAGCACCACTTATTGAAGAGGCTGTCTTTGCTCCATTGTATATTCTTGCCTCCTTTATCAAAAATAAGGCGACCATGTGTACATGGGTTTATCTCTGGGCTTTCTATCCTGTTCCATTGATCTATATTTCTGGTTTTGTGCCAGTACCATCCTATCTTGATTACTGTAGCTTCGTAATATAGTCTGAAGTCAGGGAGTCTGATTCCTCCAGCTCTGTTTTTCTTTCTCAAGATTACTTTGGCTCTCTGGGGTCTTTTATGTTTCCATACAAATTGTGAAATTTTTTTGTAGTTCTGTGAAAAATGCCATTGGTAGTGTGACAGGGGTTGCATTGAATCTGTAGATTGCTTTGGGTAGTATAGCTATTTTCACAATGTTGATTCTTCCAATCCAAGAACGTGGTAGATCTCTCCATCTGTTTGTATCATCTTTAATTTCTTTCACCAGTGTCTTACAGTTTTCTGCATAGAGGTCTTTTATCTCCTTAGGTAGGTTTATTCCTAGGTATTTTATTCTTTTCGTTGCAGTGGTAAATGGGAGTGTTTCCTTAATTTCTCTTCCAGATTTTTCATCATTAGTGTATAGGAAGGCAAGAGATTTCTGTCCAATGATTTTGTATCCTGCTATTTTACCAAATTCATTGATTAGCTCTAGTGGTTTTCTGGTAGAGTCTTTAGGATCCTCTATGTATACTATCATGTCATCTGCAAACAGTGACAGTTTTACTTCTTCTTTTCTGGTTTGGATTCCTTGTATTTCTTTTTCTTCTCTGATTGCTGTGGCTAAAACTTCCAAAACAATGTTAAGTAATAGTGGTGAGGGCTTCCCTGGTGGCACACTGCTTGAGAGTCTGCCTGCCGACGCAGGGGACACGGGTTCGTGCCCCAGTCCGGGAAGACCCCACATGCTGCGGAGCTGCTGGGCCCGTGAGCCATGGCCGCTGAGCCTGCATGTGCGGAGTGTGTGCTCCGCAACGGGAGAGGCCGCAACAGTGAGAGGCCCACGTACCACACACACACACACACACACACACACACACACACACACAAATAATAATAGTGGTGAGAGTGGGCAAACTTGTTCCTGATCTTAGTGGAAATGGTTTCATATTTCACCACTAAGAATGATGTTGGCTATGGGTTTGTCATATATGGCCTTTATTATGTTGAGGTAAGTTCCCTCTGTGCCTACTTTCTGGAGGGTTTTTATCATAAATGGCTTTTGAATTTTGTCGAAAGCCGTTTTTGCATCTCTTGAGATGATAATATGATTTTTATTCTTGAACTTGTTAATATGGTGTATCACATTGATCTATTTGCATATATTGAAGAATCCTTGCATTCCTGGGATAAACCCCACTTGATCATGGTGTATGATCCTTTTAATGTTCCGTTGGATTCTGTTTGCTAGTATTTGGTTGAGGATTTTTGCATCTATGTTCATCAGTGATATTGGCCTGTAGTTTTCTTTCTTTGTGACATCCTTGTCTGGTTTTGGTATTAGGGTGATGGCGGCCTTGTAGAATGAGTTTGGGAGTGTTCCTCCCTCTGCTATATTTTGGAAGAGTTTGAGAAGGATGGGTGTTAGCTCTCCTCTAAATGTTTGATACTGTTCTCCTGTGAAGCCATCTGGTCCCGGGCTTTTGTTTGTTGGAAGATTTTTAATCACAGTTTCAATTTCAGTGTTTGTGATTGGTCTGTTCATATTTTCTATTTTTTCCTGATTCAGTCTTGGTAGTTTGTGCATTTCCTGCTGAAGTCTTGGGAGGTTATGCTTTTCTAAGAATTTGTCCATTTCTTTCAGGTTGTCCATTTAATTGGCATATAGTTGCTTGTAGTAATCTCTCATGATACTTTGTATTTCTGCAATGTCAGTTGTTACTTTTCCTTTTTCATTTCGAATTCTTTTGATCTGAGTCTTCTACCTTTTTTACTTGATGAGTCTGGCTAATGGTTTATCAATTTTGTTTATCTCCTCAAAGAAGCAGCTTTTAGTTTTTTTGATCTTTGCTATTGTTTCCTTCATTTCTTTTTCATTTATTTCTGATCTGCTATTTATGATCTTTCCTTCTGCTAACTTTGGGGTTGTTTTTGTTCTTTCTCTAATTGCTTTAGGTGTAAGGTTATGTTGTTTATATGAGATGTTTCTTGTCTCTTGAGGTAGGGTTGTGTTGCTATAAACTCCCCTCTTAGAACTGCTTTTGCTGCATCCCATAGGTTTTGGGTTATTGTGTTTTCATTGTCATTTGTTTCTAGGTATCTTTTGATTTCCTAAGTGATCTCTTGGTTATTTAGTAGTATATTGTTTAGCCTCCATGTGTTTGTGTTTTTTACAGTTTTTTGTTGTAATTTATATCTCAGGCCATTGTGGTTGGAAAAGATACTTGATACAATTTCAATTTTCTTAAATTTACCAAGGCTTGATTTGTGACCCAAGATATGATCTATCCTGGAGAATGTTCCGTGAGCACTGGAGAAGAAAGTGTATTCTCTTGTTTTTGGATGGAATGTCCTATAAATATCAATTAAGTCCATCTTGTTTAATGTATCATTTAAAGCTTGTGTTTCCCTTATTTATTTTCATTTTAGATGGTCTGTCCATTGGTGAAAGTGGGGTGTTAAATTCCCCTACTATGATTGTGTTACAGTTGATTTCCCCTTTTATGGCTGTTAGAATTTGCCTTATGTATTGAGATGCTCCTACGTTGGCTGCATAAATATGTACAATTGTTATATCTTCTTCTTGGATTGATCCCTTGATTATTATGTAGTGTCCTTTTTGTCTCTTGTAATAGTCTTTATTTTAAAGTCTGTTTTGTCTGATACAAGAACTGCTACTCAGCTTTCTTTTGTTTTCTATTTGCATGGAATATCTCTTTCTGTCCCCTCACTTTCAGTGTGTATTTGTCCCTAGGTCTGAAGTGGGTCTCTTGTAGGCAGCATATATACGGGTCTTGTTTTTGTATCCATTTAGCCAGTCTACGTCTTTTTGTGGGAACATTTAATCCATTTATATTTAAGGTAGTTATCGATATGTATGTTCCTATTACCATTTTGTTAATTGTTTTGGGTTTGTTATTGTAGGTCCTTTCCTTCTCTTGTGTTTCCTCCTAGAGGAGTTCCTTTAGCATTTGTTGTAAAGCTGGTTTGGTGGTGCTGAATTCTCTTAGCTTTTGTTTGTCTGTAAAGGTTTTAATTTCTCCATCGAGTCTGAATGAGATCCTTGCTGGGTAGAGTAATCTTGGTTGTAGGTTTTTCCCTTTGATCACTTTAAATATGTCCTGCCACTCCGTTCTGACTTGCAGAGTTTCTGCTGAAAGATCAACTGTTAACCTTATGGGGATTCCCTTGTATGTTATTTGTTGTTTTTCCCTTGCTGATTTTAATATTTTTTCTTTGTATTTAATTTTTGATAGTTTGATTAATATGTTTCTTGGCATGTTTGTCCTTGGATTTATCCTGTATGGGACTCTGTGAACTTCCTGGCTTTATTATCTATTTCGTTTCCCATGTGAGGGAAGTTTTCAACTATAATCTCTTCAAATATTTTCTCAGTCCCTTTCTTTTTCTCTTCTCGGACCCCTATAATTCAAATATTGGTGCATTTAATGTTGTCTCAGAGGTCTCTGAGCCTTTCCTCAGTTCTTTTCATTCTTTTTTCTTTATTCTGCTCTGCAGTAGTTATTTCCACTCTTTTATCTTCCAGGTCACTTATCTG
Source organism: Lipotes vexillifer (assembly GCF_000442215.2). NCBI lineage: Eukaryota > Metazoa > Chordata > Mammalia > Artiodactyla > Lipotidae > Lipotes > Lipotes vexillifer. The sequence continues at coordinate 356,986 of NW_006780016.1, read as the reverse complement.
TTCTTCTACCTCAGTTATTCTGTTATTGATCCCTTCTAGAGAATTTTAAATTTCATTTATTGTGTTTTTCATCATTGTTTGTTTGCTCTTTAGTTCTTCTAGGTCCTTGTTAAACGTTTCTTGTATTTTCTCCATTCTGTTTCCAAGATTTTGGATCATCTTTACCATCACTACTCTGAATTCTGTTTTCAGGTAGACTGCCTATTTCCTCTTCATTTGTTTGGTCTGGTGGGTTTTTACCTTGCTCCTTCATCTGCTGTGTGTTTTTCTGTCTTCTCATTTTGCTTATCTTACTGTGTTTGGGTTCTCCTTTTCACAGGCTGCAGGTTCGTAGTTCCCATTGTTTCTGATGTCTGCCCCCAGTGGCTAAAGTTGGCTCAGTGGTTTGTTTAAGCTTCCTGGTAGAGGAGACTAGTGCCTGTGTTCTCATGGATGAGGCTGGATCTTGTCTTTCTTGTGGGTAGGACTGCATCCAGTTGTGTGTTTTGGGGTGTCTGTGACCTTATTATGATTTGAGGCAGCCTCTCTGCTAATGGGTGGGATTGTGTTCCTGTCTTGCTAGTTGTTTTGCATAGGGTGCAAAGGGTGTCCAGCACCGTAGCTTGCTGGTCATTGAGTGGAGCTGGGTCTTAGCATTGAGATGGAGATCTCTGGGAGACTTTTCACCGTTTGATATTAATGGAGCCAGGAGGTCTCTGGTGGACCAGTGTCCTGAACTTGGCTCTCTCACCTCAGAGACACAGGCCTGACACCTGGCTGGAGCACCAAGACCCTGTCAGCCACATGGCTCAGAAGAAAGGGTAGAAAAAGAAGAAAAGAGAAGAAAAGAAAAGAAAAGAAAAGAAAGAAAGGAAGGAAGAAAGAGGGGGGAGGGAGGGAGGGAGGGAGGAAGGGAGAATAAAATAAAATAAAATTAGTAAAATTAAAAATAGCTAATAAAAAATTAACAAGTAATTTTAAAAAAGGACAAAAAGAAAATAGAGAGCAACCAAACCAAATAACAAATCCACCAATGATAACAAGCACTAAAAACTATACTAAAAAAAAATACAAAAAAAAAAACAGACAGAACCCTAGGACAAATGGTAAAAGCAAAGCTATACAGATAAAATCACACAAAGAAAGATACACACTCACAAAAAGAGAAAAAGGAAAAAAAAAAAAATATATCATTGCTCTCAAAGTCCCCTGCCTCAATTTTGGGATAATCCATTGTCTATTCAGGTATTCCACAGATGCAGGGGTCATTGTGGAGATTTAATCCACTGCTCCTGAGGATGCTGGGAGAGATTTCCCTTTCTTTTCTTTGTTGGCACAGCTCCTGGAGTTCAGCTTTGGGTTTGGCCCCGCCTCTGCGTGTAGGTCGCCTGAGGGCGTCTGTTCTTCCTTCAGACAGGACGAGGTTAAAGGAGCAGCTGATTCGGGGGCTCTGACTCACTCAGGCCATGGGGAGGGAAGGGTATGGAGTGTGGGGCGAGCCTGCAGAGGCAGAGGCCAGCATGACGTTGCACCAGCCTGAAGTGCGCTATGTGTTCTCCCTGGAAAGTTGTCCTTGGATCCCGGGACCCTGGCAGTGGCGGGCTGCACAGGCTCCCTGGAGGGTAGGTGTAGTTAGTGACCTGTGCTTGCATACAGGCCTCTTGGTGGCTGCAGCAGCGGCCTTAGCGTCTCATGCCCGTCTCTAGTGTCTGTGCTGATAGCTGTGGCTCACACCTGTGTCTGGAGCTCGTTTAGGCTGTGCTCTGAATCCTCTCTCATGCACCCCGAAACAATGGTCTCTTGCCTCTTGGGCAGGTCCAGACTTTTTCCCGGACTCCCTCCCGGCCAGCCGTGGCGCACTAGCCCCCTTCAGGCTGTGTTCCCGCAGCCAACCCCAGTCCTCTCCCTGGGATCCGACCGAAGCCGGAGCCTCAGCTCCCAGCCCCTGCCCTCCCTGGCGGGTGAGTAGACAAGCCTCTCGGGCTGGTGAGTGCCGGTCGGCACCGATCCTCTGTGTGGGGATCTCTCCGCTTTGCCCTTCGCACCCCTGTTGCTGTGCTCTCCTCCGTGGCTCTGAAGCTCCCCCCCCGCCACCACTACCCCCAGTCTCTACCCACGAAGGGCCTTTCTAGTGTGTGGAAACCTTTCCTCCTTCACAGCTCCCTCCCACTGGTGCAGGCCGTCCCTAGAGAGCAACCAAACCAAATAACAAATCCACCAATGATAACAAGCACTAAAAACTATACTAAAAAAAAATACAAAAAAAAAAACAGACAGAACCCTAGGACAAATGGTAAAAGCAAAGCTATACAGATAAAATCAGAAGCATACACATACACACTCACAAAAAGAGAAAAAGGAAAAAAAAAAAAATATATCATTGCTCTCAAAGTCCCCTGCCTCAATTTTGGGATAATCCATTGTCTATTCAGGTATTCCACAGATGCAGGGGTCATTGTGGAGATTTAATCCACTGCTCCTGAGGATGCTGGGAGAGATTTCCCTTTCTTTTCTTTGTTGGCACAGCTCCTGGAGTTCAGCTTTGGGTTTGGCCCCGCCTCTGCGTGTAGGTCGCCTGAGGGCGTCTGTTCTTCCTTCAGACAGGACGAGGTTAAAGGAGCAGCTGATTCGGGGGCTCTGACTCACTCAGGCCATGGGGAGGGAAGGGTATGGAGTGTGGGGCGAGCCTGCAGAGGCAGAGGCCAGCATGACGTTGCACCAGCCTGAAGTGCGCTATGTGTTCTCCCTGGAAAGTTGTCCTTGGATCCCGGGACCCTGGCAGTGGCGGGCTGCACAGGCTCCCTGGAGGGTAGGTGTAGTTAGTGACCTGTGCTTGCATACAGGCCTCTTGGTGGCTGCAGCAGCGGCCTTAGCGTCTCATGCCCGTCTCTAGTGTCTGTGCTGATAGCTGTGGCTCACACCTGTGTCTGGAGCTCGTTTAGGCTGTGCTCTGAATCCTCTCTCATGCACCCCGAAACAATGGTCTCTTGCCTCTTGGGCAGGTCCAGACTTTTTCCCGGACTCCCTCCCGGCCAGCCGTGGCGCACTAGCCCCCTTCAGGCTGTGTTCCCGCAGCCAACCCCAGTCCTCTCCCTGGGATCCGACCGAAGCCGGAGCCTCAGCTCCCAGCCCCTGCCCTCCCTGGCGGGTGAGTAGACAAGCCTCTCGGGCTGGTGAGTGCCGGTCGGCACCGATCCTCTGTGTGGGGATCTCTCCGCTTTGCCCTTCGCACCCCTGTTGCTGTGCTCTCCTCCGTGGCTCTGAAGCTCCCCCCCCGCCACCACTACCCCCAGTCTCTACCCACGAAGGGCCTTTCTAGTGTGTGGAAACCTTTCCTCCTTCACAGCTCCCTCCCACTGGTGCAGGTCCCGTCCCTAGTCTTTTGTCTCTGTTTATTGTTTTTTCTTTTGCCCTACCCAGGTACATGGGGAGTTTCTTGCCTTTTGGGAAGTCTGAGGTCTTCTGCCAACATTCAGTGGGTATTCTGTAGGAGTTGTTCCATGTGTAGATGTATTTCTGATGTATCTCTGAGGAGGAAGGTGATCTTCGTGTCTTACTCTTCTGCCATGTTGAAGGTCTCCAGGTCCTGGCCCTTTTGAGAGTAGCTTGGGACCTTGTCCTGAGAAAAATTTACATAAGTCTCTCTAATTGTTTCTCAGTAATTTTTGAGTGTGGAGTCCCTTCTGCCCCACCCTCCAGAGGGCATACAAAGACCTCTTGGTTCTAAGCTACTGCTTAGACAGTGGTTTGGGTTGTTTCAGAGCCCGAAGAAGAAATGATAAGAGGTGAACAGAAGTGCACAGTTGGTTAATCAGCTCTTTAAGTATTCTAGTCTCTAATATATATAGTTGGGCTTTTAATGATATTTTAAATATTCAGATCATGGGTATATACCTAATTATACATGAGTGAGTCTAGGGCTCTGACGTCAGCATAGTTCTCTTGTAGGTGTCTCACATTCTATTTCCCTTTTTGGGAGGGCATGAAGTAATTTAAATTTTAAATAAAGTCCTAATTGGCACACAAGGTGGCCCTGTAAGCACAGCTTTAGGGTGGGGCTTCTGCAGATTTGTTGCGCAAGATCAGAGATGTAGTAAGGGAAAGCACACAGGCTTTGAGGTTTGAGCCCAGATTTATTTAGCCATTTGGTTGAAGCAAGTTGCTTAATCTGTTTTGGAGCCTCAGTTTCCTCATCTGTAAACTGAAATTAACAATGGTACCAGCGTTATTATGAGGATTAACTGAGATGGTACATGAAAAAAAACATACATACCATAATGTCTGGCACATATTTAATGCTCACTAGGTATATTTACTAATACCATATACTTGCCTGATGGTATTCTTAACATGTAATTTCATGGCTATCCTTCTAAAAGAGTGATACTGAAAAACAGAGGATGGCCAATTACCATCCACATTTGAATATTTCAGTTACCTCTTTCTCTCTTTTGCCATTGTGTCGCAATCAATTAATAAGTAGAATAACTAAAGGTATTAGAAATTCGGCCAGAAAGTATCAATAACCTTGATTTATATGGCTTTATTTGTGTGTGTATGTGTAAGCTCTTTGTCCTGGGGGTATAGATAAATATTTATAAATTCATTCATATCTGGCATGAGTACTTCTCTTTGCTTTTGACTTGTTCACAAATCACACTCCCACTTCTAATGGTAACACAGTGACTCTACCTCGGCTGCTATTATGAAAATGTAAAGTTAAATCCAGTTTGTTTGTTCAACCTTGACACAAAGAGAAGACCCTGCCATCATACTTAACAACCTCTTTGAGGCTTGGAAACGTGAATGTGTTTCTTCTTTTTATGACCCTTTTGCTTGGCTGTTGTTGTAGCTGATGGTGGATTCTTCTGCTAGGGTTACACATCACTGATGGTTTGGCAGGCTGGCTTTATTTTAAATAAGTGCTTCAGAGATTCCTACTTTTTCACTAAAAATAAGTCAAAATGTTGGGAAGGGAACATGAATTGTAGTTATTTTAGCAAGGAAAGCCCTCCAAATAGCTTGCAGAGAGGCCTTGATAGATGGAAGAAACAGCAGGCTGGAGTCTGGGGGGTACTTGCCTAGTGGCAGAGCCAGAACCATTGGCAGATATATGATCTTGAGAGAACCACTTCTGTTTTATCTGAGGCTCAAGTTGTACTATCTACAGAATGGCAGCTAAAAATGCATTCTAAATTCTCAACCTCTTTTGGTTCTTAGAACCCCTCTGATCCGTTGATCAAAGCTATACCCTGTCTCTACCAAAAAGAACACATATTCCCAGAGACTTTCACCAGTTCTCACTTGCCCCTTCCCACCCCACTCTGGTGGTGTCCAGGGCCTTAATTAAGAGCTCCCTATATAATTGGTACCTTCAAGCTATATTTGGCTCCAAAATATTTCCCCCAGTGCTGTGGGAAGTACCTTGCATACTTGTTCTCCTGTTTGAATGGTTGACCTCCGTGGTCAGGATTTCTTTGCTGTGTCTAAGTTTATCAGCATGGAGGAGGACTCTGTGATACGGTTTCACTTGACATTTTGAAATGACTGGGCTTTGAATCTAAGCTGAAATTTGCTCTCCCTCGTCAGTATTTTTAGGACCAGCCGAGAAATGAAGATATTTGGGAAGTGCCCAGGCACATCTAGATTTAGTTTAGGCAGACTTCAAGCATGAAATTTGTTGGTTGATCATTGCAGGGCTGGTTTGGGGGAGGGAACGTGTGTGGGGGGATATTGAATACAAGGATTTGAACCTCCCACCGTTTCTGCTTTCCCAATTCTCTTTCCTTATGACCACCTCCATGGCATAATAGTGTGTTTGCTTTTGTCTGGTTCTTAAGACAAAGTTCCTTAAAAGCTTTCCAACTTATATTTGTAGAGTACCTAATTCTTTGAGAGTTTTTGTATTTGGAAACTGTGCTGATTTGCCCAAGACGTTAAGAATGATACTTGCTGATTGTTAATGTGCTTTTGCGGGGGCGGGGGGTTTGGATTTGCATATACCATATATTATTCTATTTGGGGGAGTCACAACAAGGAAGAGAGAACACGTTGATTTTGTGAAAAGCGTTTGCTCCGCAAAATGAAATGCTGCCTCTGTTTGTGTGATTATTGAAAGTTTTCTTTGCCCATACACTGCACAGAACACTTTTCGGGAACCGTCTCTTTTCATTTTCCTGCCAGCTTGCGGAGTAGATATAGTTAGTATTCCCATTTTACAAATGAAAGAAACCTGAGGCTCAGAGGGATTAAGTAGCTTGTCCAAGGTCGCTCAGCTTCGAAGTGATTAAGTTGTGCTTGAACCCAAGTCCATCTGAATACAGAGCTTATACTCTCACTAATATCCTGGGTTGTCCTGGAACATTCTAATGCTGGAGGCGGAGCTGGAGCTGTCACTCTCTTTGAGCATAAAGGAAATGGAGCCGAGGGATCAAAGTTGCAAGTCTGGTGGCCTGGATTCCTAGTGCAACCTGTGAATTCCCACCTCACCTTTTGGCCTTCTCCAGTGCATCCCCATTTCCACACCTGCTAAGGTGTGCGTCGCCTCTGTCCTGACCTGGCTCCCATGCGCTCCCAGCACCAGTCCAGACTTCACCACAGTCTCCACAATGAATCCTTTTCTTTCTCGGCTAACAGCTCTCTTTACAATGCTTCTTTTTTTTTTTTTAACTTTTTATTCTACATTGGAGAATTTTTGATTAACAAAGTTGTGTTAGTTTCAGGTGTACAGCAGAGTGTTTCCATTATACATATACATGTGTCTATCCTTTTTCAAATTCTTTTCCCCTTTAGGCTGTTACAGAATATTGAGCAGAGTTCCTTGTGCTATACAGTAGGTCCTCGTTGGTTATCCATTTTATATAGCAGTGTGTACATGTCAATGCTAAACTCCCTAACTGTTCCTTCCCTCCACCCTTCCCCTCAGGTAACCATAAATTTGTTCTCTAAGTCTGTGAGTCTATTTCTGTTTTTTTGTTGTTGTTGTTGTTTGCAGTAAGGGGGCCTCTCACTGTTGTGGCCTCTCCCGTTGCGGAGCACAGGCTCCGGACGTGCAGGCTCAGCAGCCATGGCTCACGGGCCCAGCTGCTCCACGGCACGTGGGATCTTCCCAGACCGGGGCACGAACCCTCGTCCCCTGCATTGGCAGGTGGACTCTCAACCACTGCGCCACCAGGGAAGCCCTATTTCCCTTTTTTTGCAATGCTTCTATCTGTTCCTCTTACTCCTCCTCCCTCCCTCCCACCCTCTTTTTCTAACATTCCCCCTGGTATTCACCATTTTGTACAAGATCATTCTCTTCTTTAAAGTATCAGCTGAGGGCTTCCCTGGTGGCGCAGTGGTTGAGAGTCCGCCTGCCGATGCAGGGGACACGGTTTCGTGCCCTAGTCCGGGAAGATCCCACGTGCCGCGGAGTGGCTGGGCCCGTGAGCCTATGGCCGCTGAGCCTGCACGTCCGGAGCCTGTGCTCCGCAACGGGAGAGGCCACAACAGTGAGAGGCCCGCGTACCGCCAAAAAAGAAAACAAAACAAAACAAAAAACAAAAATAAAGTATCAGCTGAAAAGAAGAATAACAACAGTACCTACCTTTTAGGGTTGTTTTGAGAATTATAATAGTTATTATTAAAAATAAAAGTAATAAAATAAGAATAATTGCCAGTATTTATTGTGTAATTACTGTGTGCCCAGGAGTTGTGCAAAGCACCTTATGCTTTTCATCTCATTACATCTGATACCAGCCCTTTGAGATAGTACCCTTATCATCGTCTCCATTTTAGGCGTAACCACTTGGGGCACAGAGAGGTTAAGTGACGTGCCCAAGATCAGAATTTAAATTGTAAAACCCAGGTTATGTGACTCTGGAATCCAAGCTCTTGGCTCTTTGTTTTTACTGCTTTATCCTAATTCCTGAAGCGCAGTAGGCACAGTGCATAGCAAATAGTAAGAACTCATTCATCCTTTCAACAGATAATCATATAGAGTCTCCTGTGACCGAACCACTGGGGATACAGCAGTGATAAAACTGATTAAAAAACAAACAAAAACAAAAAAAGCCCTTCCATGGTAGAGTTTACTTTCCAGTTGAGGGGCAGAGGCATGCACACGAAAGAGAAAATAAATACAATTGTTTGTGTTAGATGATGGTGAGGGCAGTGGAGAAAAAGAGTCAGAACAGAGACTAGTGCATGCCAGGGGTATTAGAATATTAGGTGTAACTAGAATCCTTATTTATGAATAGCATGAAACCTGCTCTTATTAGATCAGTCTACCATCCGCTGGTCAGGTTGGGAGTTGGTGTAATACTTTGCTCTCTACTTTGGACTCTGTTTTCACATCCCCCCGTCAACCTTTGAATATTAGACAGCTTTGGAATATGACATTGGAATTCACCCACCTAAAGTCACGTTCAGCTTTTATTGGGAGTTTTGTGATGTAACATTTATTGGGATTGGCTGCTGTGCACAGTGTGGCCATTTAGATGTGTATAAAGTCAATACCCTCTGCCTGCAAGCGTGGTTGCCTTTCACAGAACCATCCTTCACGATGTTTACTAATTGTGTTAGTGCCACTTAATATGTGGCAGTATCAGGCATGAGGAAATGCAAGGTAGATGAGGCAGGAAATAGTATTTGTTTCGCATGCTGGGTAAACATGTTTTACGTGCCCTGGGACAGTCAGTAGAAATAGGTCAGAATGGCCTAAATACCTGAAGTCGTTAGGTAGGTGTTTAATCGTAGAAGTGAAGCCTCTACCCATCACACTGAGGAGCATGACTTAAAAGGCCAAGTTCACTGTGTTTCCTTTTGGAGGACTTCTAAAACAAGAGTTTCTACACTTATTACACAAACGGAGGTTAAACCACGAACAACTTTTCTTTTATTCTTCTTTTGTTACTTGGACAGTTTGTAGATCATCTGTCATTTTGGGGTTGGGGTACAACTTGGCAAAACAGGCAAAGGTAACACTCAGGGCTCATAACAGTTTGCTTTGGCCTCTGCCTTTATGGCCAGAATAGATTGCTGTGACTGTAGCAATTACGAGGCAATCCATATCAGTTGTTGAGAAATGCCTGGCCCAAGAGGACCATATTCTTCCTTTTATATGGCACTGACTAGCTTTTTTTTTCCAAAAAGATTTTTATGCTTGAAGCTTCCACAGTGCCCTGTAAAGTATTACAGCTGTAGTCCTGTTTGATGGTAGTAGTAGGAGAAACAGGAAGCTTTCAGACATTATACCCATATTTTTATCAGTGGAAGTAAGGTATAAAGCCTCCTATGTGCCAGAAATTGGTGGAATAAGAAGAAAAATGAAAGCTGGTCTTTGGCCCAAATAACTTCAGTCAGCAAATAATAATTGAGCAACTATAGTACATATTGAACAGAAACAGAACCCTAGGATGAAATGTTGAATAAAAGCTAGCATGGTCCCTACACTCAGAAGGTTTATAGTCTCATAGGGTAGCCAGAAATTATTTTTAAAAAACATACAAAAACATAAGATTATGTCTCTGATGAGTGCTTTAAAGAAGACGTATTAATGCTGGAAGATTTTAACGAAAGAGAGAACTTGCCTAGCTGGGAAGGCCATACGAGATCCTGTTTAGAAATTGATGATTGAATTGAGATGTAAAGGATGGAGGGGTGTTAACTAAGTAGAGTCAGAGATGGGGAAATAGCTGGGGTGGGGGAGCATGTGCAAATGCCCTGTGGCAAGGGAGAGGGGTTGATACGGTGGGAACATAAGACTAGAGCAGGCTGAAGATATCAGATGAGGATGAGATGAGCAGGGCCAATTAAGGTCTTCTGGATTGTGTTTAGGATCTTGTTCTTCATCTCAAGTATAGTGGGAAAGCACGGAGAGGCCAGAAGCAGAGGGGATCAGATTTGTGTTTCAATAAGGTCACTGTAGCATTTGAGTGGAAAATAGATTGGAGCAGATGTAAGTGGAAAGGAAGAAGGAGCTTGGAAGACAGTCAAGAGTTTAGACCACATGATAGGGCGTGTCCTTAGTTACTCTCATGGAAAGCAACAAGAAGCGCCGAAAGTGGGAAATCAAGTAGTTTAAGGATCAGAGGAGAGCGGATGCACCCTGTTTGGCTGGGTTCATGAAAGAGTTGGGTTCAACTGGGTGGGATTTTATTGGTAGACTAGCAGGGGTTAGGGATGGGATTGAGAGAGAGAGACAAATCGGGAGCAAAAATATCAAAGTGAGAGAACCCAGGCGGTGACCAAAGAACAACAGACACGTAGATGAGTGTGATGAAAGCACCAGGTGGGACCAGAAAATCCTGCTTTCCTTCCCCTCCCTGGAGGACCTAGAAGGGACAAGAACCTTAACCCCCAAAGAAAGGAGCCCTGGCCGTGTTCCTGAGGCCTGGACTGAGTGAAGAGGCGGGAGCTCAACTGCGGAAGCTGTGGTCCAGGCAGCAGTGTGAGCAGGGCGGGCTGAGCCCCAGGGCTGCCTTACTGCTGAGACCTGGAAAATGGGTTCATGGGGCCTGGATTCCACTGGTCAGGGAGTTTGATTGTTTTGAAATCTGGGACGAGGTGGAACCTGCAGAGAAAAGCTGACTAGCCCACCTGTGGGAGTGGTGACCCAAGAGGAACACAGGCCAGATGCCCTCTGAGATGTAAGGTGGATGCTTGGTGAATATGGGCACCCTGACCCATAAAACTTACTAAAATTGATAGGTTACTACTGTGCGTGCCAAAGATACATTCCCAGTCGAACATGCCAGGAAATGAGATGGGATGGTTGGTAAACCAAGCTTCTCAAGTCTCCTCAGTTCTTTGTGGGAGACATGCTTGAATTGGTGACAGTGGTATTCTTACTGTCCAGGGTTAAGTGGCCCTACATCTCACAAGACCCCATTTGGGGTTTATCAAGCTTCTTAACATGCCACCAAGTCAGTCTGAAACTCCAGAGTGTTTTCCTTATATGCATCACAGCTGAATTTAGCAAGCTGCACCCCTGGCTATAACATCTTGGTTCTGAGTAGCCATCCTTACTAGGACTCTAGCGCCATGTTGCTACCCTGTCCATAGGATACAGAGTAATGACGGGGCCCCTCACATGTGCAGCCCCTTATCAATGACCAAGCGGTGGACGTTATCATCCATTGAAGGCCGGTGAGCAGCACAGTTTGCCATGTCTGTTCAGGGCTTATCGAAAAGAGGTTGAATCTTTATACAGACTTATAGAGATGAACTGAATGGGAGAAATGAAACAGAGTAAGAAAATGACATTTGTGATATTTATGATTATATTTTATTGCCATTTAATGTGCCCTTACTGCATGCTAGGCCCTTTGGTAACTCATTTCAGCTGCCCAGTGACCCTTGAAATGGACATAATCTTGCCCGTATCACAGATGAGGGAACTGAACCTTAAGGAGTTTACTTAGTTTGCCCACAGTCATAGAACATGTGACTGGAGGCGCCTGGGCATGAAGTTTGCCTGAGCCCAGAGCTGCCCAAGGACCCTGTGTAGATTCCAAGATCCTTTTCTGCCATTGGTTGGTGCAGATGCTGTAGAAAAATGTCAGGCATTCTCTTGGCCTCTTGGCAAAGTCTGTCTCAGCTTGTTTCCTGTAAGGGAACCCACTTAAAGGAATGAATCTCCCCAGGTTCCTCAACTGATCATCCAAAGATATTAGCCCCAGAGTTTATAAACACATCCAACCACAGGTTCCATTGCGCTGAATGTTGCAGTGAAATCACCCCTTGAATCAGGACCCTTCAGACACAGCTGTTCATGTCTTCAGTCTCCAAACAGAAGATATTCTCATTATAATGCCTTTGCAGCAAAGATATTAATAGCGGTGCCCCTTTCCCTGGTGTGTTCACATTTTTTAAGAAAAATATTCTTGCATCTATCAAAGCACCTGCTATCCGAAGATTTCCTATTTGCTGTAGTTTTTAAAAAAATACCTTGTAAAAAAGATTAAAACTGCTTTCAAATGGGACTTAGATTGCTGAAGACTGAAATTCATTTCCTTGAACTTTATTTAACTGGGACCCAGAATCATTCTGAGAGAATCATTTAAATTAATATGAAGCATTACGGTGTTAAAGGGAAGGAAATTTCACCCTAATTCCCAGTTTCAGAATTTCTCAAGACCTGTGTTCTGGGCTGTGACCCCCGCGATTTTGTGCATCTGAGGTGGCTGAAAAGCCCACACTTATTCTGAAGTCACATTTTCAGGCTCTGAGGCTTTGATGACTAACGTAGAGGGAGAATTTATTTTTTCTTCCCTGGTCATTCAGTTAGAAATCACTGGTTCACTAGCGAACCTTGGTTAAATGTGGAAAATCTGGGAGGGGAAAAAAAAAAGGCTAGAGTGGGAGGTGGAGGTTTTTGCATCCCAAGCATAATTAACCCCAAGCTGTGTTAGTTTCAGATGAGACAGCTTGTATGAAAATTTAGGAGTCCCGGAGAACAACAATAACAAAAATTAACAAATGGCAGGATGAGCAGCAGAAGGGAAGATCAAACATATGCTGCTCGTTTGAAATGTAGTTTCATTAAAGTTTTTTTCCATTGCACCCTAAAACAATCTGTCCTTGCCAGACAGATTGGACACTGAAAGCCTGCTCCCTCCGCTTGCTTTCCTAGTTGTAAGGCAGCCTTTAAAAAGTAAGAGCTCAGGGCTTCCCTGGTGGCGCAGTGGTTGAGAATCTGCCTGCTAATGCAGGGGACATGGATTCGAACCCAGGTCTGGGAGGATCCCACATGCCGCAGAGCGACTAGGCCCGTGAGCCATGGCCGCTGAGCCTGCGTGTCTGGAGCCTGTGCTCCGCAACGGGAGAGGCCGCGATAGTGAGAGGCCTGCACACCGCGATGAAGAGTGGCTCCCGCTTGCCGCAACTAGAGAAAGTCCTCGCACAGAAACGAAGACCCAACACAGCAAAAATAAAATTAAAATAATAATAAAATAAAATAAAAGAGCTCAGCCGCTTGAGACAAAAAAAAAAAAAAATGTCAGCTTGTCTTTGGAGGTAAAGTAATGAAGCCGGTGCCTCTTCCCACCACTTAACTGTCAGTGGGGTGGCAGCAGCACTTGGCTGCTTGTGTTCAGTCAACACTAATCAATAAACATCTGTTAGAATGAGCATCCGTGCCTCTTTACGATTCATTATGCTTCATTAGGAATTGGATTTGTCTTCAAGGGAAGGAAAAAAAATCTCATGTAATTAAAGAATAGTATCTTATGCTCCCATATTTTTCCCCCTAAAGACCTAAATTCTTTTAAGGCCATTATTTACAGTACATTTATCTGTATTTAGATGTAGCTACTTTTCCTTGAAAAGACCATCTGTTCATAAAGACCATCCTCTTTAATCCTCCCAGAGGTAAACGTGGGAGAGCAGTGGTACTCACTGAGGAGTGTGGTTAAATGAAAATGTATGAGACCTGAGTTAGCGGGAGGATGGGCACCCAGCAAAGTGATATTTAGTCACGTCCTGGGTCGGAGTGAAAAGGAACCGCAAAGTCTTCTGGAGGGAGACGTGCAGTTGAAATGACAATCTTTGGAAATGGCTTTACCTAAGGGAGGTGTAATATCAGAAATGTTCAAGGCTGTTAACTTCAGTGATCCTTTTGCTGGGTTTATTATGACAATTTAAGTGGCCCCTGAAGTATCTGGCAGGCAGTATATTTTGTTATTTTCCTTTTGAGAAAATATCTTGCTTTTGAGGGGCTGCTGGAAATATTAGTATAAATGATGCAACTGCAGTCATGTAAGTCACCTTAAAGGCACTATGAGTTTATGCCGGCTGAGTCTAAAATAGATCTTAAATGAGTCTGGGCTTCCTGAACTGCTTTAGGTTCACTTAGGTTCCTGCCTAAAGTTCACTTTATCAAAAACCCCCAGTTTATACTGTGAAATCAAATTGAAATTGTATGATCTCATCACCTGCAGCTGAGAGTCCTGGACACCTGACCTTTGTAGGAAAGTACACAGTTGAGATTAGCAGTGGGTACCACCTAAAGCAAGTTTGCCTTCCACAGCCTTTCTTATATATTAAAAATGCCTCCTTAGAAAGAGAGGTGGTATTTTTCCTTATTTCAGTGTCCCTCCAAATTGGTCAAGAAGGAAAATTTCTCACCTGATCCTTTATAGTAGTACTGTTGCTTATGTTCTGCTTGTTGGATTGAAGTGAGATTCTTTGCAATGCTATTGTGAGAGACTGGGTCTTAACGTCTTGTGATATCCTGATTGTTTCTTTGTTCTTTATTCCGCCTTCCTTTTTTGTTTTCTAAAGTATCTCGTTTTTTCCATTCTGTCTCTTTTATTTTTCTTTCTTGGTTCCCCAGCCCCTGCCCCCACCCCTTCCTTCTCCTTTTCCTTATTTTTTGTTTAGTCTTTTCTTCCCCGTCCTTCCCTAATAAAGAATTATGGTAACTCCAAATACCTTCCATGATATTTTGTTGCATTCCTCAGATCTACCAAGCTTATCCTGCAAATATAGAAGCTGAGGTGCATCTGGGAACCATGCTCATTCTTAGTGAGCATCTTTGCTAAATTATTACCAACAATTTAAACATAATGTATTTTAGAATTTTACCTAGCTTTTGTTTGGTGTGTAGGCTATAGTTCTTTTAGATCAAGGTCAGTGTGTGTGGGTTGCACAGGTTGTGTCATGCATGACAGTTCCTGGCCAAAGTGGAAATGAGGATGAAGTCCAGTCGAGGCTTCCACTGTAAGCCCCACACCTGGGGACCATGAAAGGGCGCTTTCTCCCTTGAGTGCCATCTTCATATTAACCCAGTAGAAGGTCAAATACTACAGCTGTCCCTGTCTGGAGACCTCTGCTCATGATGGTGATTCTTCACAGGTTCCCAAAAGCAGTTCAGCAATTTTATTTGCCAGTTCTCGGGTTATCCTTTTTTGGACACCCTTGCATACGGTGACATTTTCTCAGAGACCCTCACATCAGTTCAGTAGTTTTATCTGCACGTTCTTTCCATTCATCCAGTCTAGAAAGGCCTTTAAAACAATGGCATGTTCCCTTGTGGTCTCATTTCCAGGCCTCTCTTGGCCATTGGTTCTCTGGGCGACCAGTTTGATTTGCTTTTTCTAGCGTGATCATCCTTTTTGACAGAAGGGAAAGGAGGAAATTAGAAGCTGATTCAACTGCTTCTCTGATGATCTAGTTGTATTTATAGATTAAAGGATATTAATATTTATAGATAGTTTTGAATATCAACTTTAATATAAAGTTAGTTATCATCCTGGGTATTGTATTGTGTGGGCTGGAAGGTGGATTTACTTAATCCTCTTTAAAAAGTCACTTTAAGAATCCCTTAGAGCTATGGCTTTGTCTAATAAACAAACCCCAGCGTTAGGCTAGACTTGAGAGGTCTGTCCCTCTCTCTTGTTGAGGGTGGGAGAAAGTTGGTCACTCATGGGTGTGTTAATGCAAAATCTTAGAGTATGTTATGCTACCAAGAAATTGTATTCTCCAGCTCCAAGACGACGTAATTCTGCAAGAGACAAAATAAGTAAAATAGAAATTACTGTTATCTCTTAAATAGTATTCTTACAGTAAATGTATAAAGCAAGCAGGGCAATACTTCTGTAGCTTTGTGAGAGTTAGTATATAATTAAATATATTCTCACATATACGTGCATATGTATATGTCAGATATATCTCCTTAATGGAGTCTGTATTTTCTACAGTCACGGATACCTGCAACCATATGTTGTATTTCATGCTGCGTTCTGCTAGACATGTAAAGCCTTACAAATTTAGGAAGTAATATTTAATAAAAGAAGCATGCTATTGATTTCTGTCATAATGTAAGCATTGTTTTGCTAACTCTATGATCTACTTGCCTTAAAACCTTCCTGTAATAAGATGTTTCCTAAGATTTGAGGTTAATAGAGTGTCACAAACCTTCACCCCCGCCACTGCCAAGAACATCATTTTCCCCTGAATAAGACTTTTTGTTCTAATAGATTTTATCCTGATGTTACTTTGATTTCTGAAACTGATGTTGAATCTCTCCCTTTCAAATTTATGGTCTGGTAGATTTCATGCTGAGTTTCAGATGCTGAGCCTAATGATATTCACATTGGCGGCATTATATTGATTTGTTTTGGTATGATATATAGGGCTTTTTAAAAATAATAACACTGAATAATTATACATATACAATATACTTTTTCCTGCTTATGCACACTGGAATTAAGATTTATGTTCACCATCATGTGATTCGTCTTATAAATGTCTAAATTCAGAACTCTGAATTGATGACATTTTTAATTGGGAATAGGTAGTGATGTGTGGCTTCCCTTGTTATTTCCAAAAGGTTCAGTATTTGAGTGCTGCTTTTTATCTGTTACAATTTATTTTATGGGCTTTGTTGGGGCATTTTATGATTGATATATACACATGAGAGGGACTTTTGTTCTAATTAACCAAACGCTAAAGAAAAATTGGGTAACTAGCCCTGTATGTGAAGTATAAATCCCTTTTAGTTTTATGTTACACTCTGAAAATGAGTTAAACGTCCATCACATGGGGTAATGGATATGAAGTTACTTTTGTATAATACATGTCAATTGATAAAGTAATGGGTTAATGGTTGATAAGCATTGGTACACACAGCCCATTGTTCATGGAGAATAGAAGAACATGTGAACATGAATGGCATGTCATATCTGAAATACACTCAAACCTTAAGCTAATTTCAGATATTCCCTTTTCATACCTCTGTGCAAAGGAATTTTCCAGGGCCTAAAATCAATTTTAGTGTAATGTATTTGAGCTTTTACCATGAATAATAGACAGGCTGTTTTAAAGAGCTTGCCCAAAATATTAAAGTTATTAAGTACAAAAAACCAAAGCCCAAATTATTACGGGTCAGCTTACTTACGCGTCGCTTTATTTAAGGAACGATTCCATACAGATACCTGGCATTAAGTCAATTGAAGATCTTAGTTGGTTGACCAGATTTATTCCCTTTTTAACCAGCTGTGCTTTTGTTGTATAAAAACAGCCTTGCTGGGGTCTTTGCCAACAGACAGCAAACTATTATGATGAAAAATGTGACTTTTTAGTGACATGCATCTGTTTACCAATTCACATCCAACATTTTAAATTGTCTTCTCTTAATTTGCTTGCCTGTGTTCCCCTGAAAACTTCATTCATTTATTTACTCACAAGATATTTTAAGATGAGCCATTTCCCCCAATTTGTAGTATAGCTTTCTGGAAAGAGAAGTCATCGTGGAGTCCAACAGATCTGTCCTTGAAACTGGGGTTCTACCACTTTTTCATAAACAATCTCTGGGAAATCTCTTTATTTTTCTAAGCCTCACTTACTTAATTTTTAGGACTAAATAAGATTATAAAAATGATATTAACACATATATGTGGAATCTAGAAAAACGGTACAGATTAACTTATTTGCAAGGCAGGAACAGAGACACAGATGTAGAGAGTGGGTGTGTGGACATGGGGTGGGGGGAAGGGGGTGTGGGATGAATTGGGAGATTGGGATTGATATATATACACCATCATGTGTAAAACAGCTAGTGGGAACCTGCTGTATCACGCAGGCAGCTCAGCTAGGTGCTCTGTGGTGACCTAGATGGGTGGGATGGGGGGTGGGAGGGAGGGAGGTCCAAGAGGGAGGGGATATACGTATGCGTATAGCTGATTCACTTCATTGTAAAGCAGCTATACCCCAATTAAAAAAAAGAAAAAAAGAAAGTTCGTAACATGGTACTTGGGCACTTAAAACCTGATACTCAGTGCAGGTTAGTTTTAATTGTACTAGGATTTAACCCATAGAATTCAGACTTGGAGTTTGAATGAGTGTGCATGAGTTTGAAGTTTTCTGACACAACCAAAAACCAGAAAACCTTTAACACTAGCAATACTTGATGCTTTTCCTACTGTGTACTTGGCTTGTTAGAAATAAAATATTGGCAGTGCTGAGTTCTATGCATAATGCAAAATGCATGTTTAACATACATTAGAAAAATGTATGCATCTGGCTGTTCTTTTATCATTTTCTTTATTGTGATCTTCATCGCCACATGTCATGTTTGTGCTTTTGAACTAGCAAATACATATGTGAATAATTGCTTTAAGTTGGATTTTAATATTTAAATAAACATTTCAAGGAAAATGAAATTGTACTGAGGAAATAGTCATTGTTTTCTCTCAGTTTCCTTGCAAGGTTAGAAAAGACATTCACGTTTAAATATCTCTTTAACGATGGAAATGAAGAAAGCTCTATAACCTTGTAGTCAATAAGCCTGGGAATTAAACTCTGTAATTTAGGAACTCATTAGCCATCCTTTCGCTTAGGGCAATGATAATTTAACACCTTAACACCCCCTCACTCCAGTGACATGAATATCGTATTTCCATTCTAGGACCTTCTACTTTTCAGAACATTTGATTGACAGAGTTAGCTGAAATACATTAAGGTGATCCTGAAGAGTATCGGTTTACTGTAAATAGATTATGCTTTCTTTTGGTTTTGACTAAACTTTGGGCAAAGTAGGTCTTAAGAAGATTAACAAGAGAGAGAGAATGGGCAACACCAAGTATTTTCCAAGAGCCCCATCTCTAGTCGGTGGCATTTTTTGTTCAAAAACAGAAGGCTGACTTTGTTCTCTATTTTCATATGTTTTAGAAACAATTTGCCATATGAGTTGGCTTTCAAGATGAAACTATGAATGATAGGGCTCCTTTTGTTTGAGATGTGGTCAGGGCTGCTGAATTAAACATTTTGGTCCAAAGAGTCTGCTAATGGAACATCTCTATGGTGTCAGTTGTTTTAGTGAATTATTTCGTGGAACGTTTCTGCCCTGTGTTGAGAAGTATTGCTCGAGTGGTTGCATTAATTCATTTGTTGTGTGCCAGAAACTGTGCTTAGGCCTGGGAGACTAAAAAAAAAAAAAAAAAAAATGAAACTGTGTCCTGTCTCTCAGGGAACTCATAGCTTAGCATTAGAAAAATGTGAAAAAGTGAGCTTTAAGATAATGTGTGAGAGGCATAACAGAGAGCTATGAGAACAATGAAAGGAAGTGATTTTCTTCTTGAGGGAACAGGTGTTGATTAAATTTGAGTACTTAGTATCTAATAATTAAGTAATTAAACTCATTACTTGGTACATGTATTGTATTCGCATGTTTCTAGGAATTTTTGCCCCTGGGGACTGCTTCATCTTTACATTTCCATTTCTGTAACTATCAGTTTGAGCTATAAATCAATCAAGCGGTAAAGCTTGAAGATGAGAAAAATGGCTTTAATAGCTAGTGTGTCCTAACATCTTTGAATTTTCCAATTAGTCATGGTGAATTTAATCCACCCTAAAACCAAACATTGGGGAATCCTTTAGGCATAAAATGTTGGGTCCAGTCTCCCATGCCCACCACTTTCAAACATTTTGGTGTTCATGATAGGAAGGCATCAAGAATCATCTTGGGGTCTCAAAGACAGTTTCTTTGAATGCACTATTAGTGAGTGAATTTAATCTATTGCTTGCTGTGGTAGCTGTCAGAATAATCTGACTACTTGGAGTCTCATCTGGATATTCTGACGGCTAGTGATTGATCCTCTCTCTCCTCATTTCTCAAGAGCTGGAGTAGCTATATGGATCCATAGTATAAAAGGGATATGCAAAATAACTTTAAAAAATGCAACCGGGCTTCCCTGGTGGCGCAGTGGTTGAGGGTCCGCCTGCCGATGCAGGGGACACGGGTTCGAGCCCCGGTCCGGGAGGATCCCACATGCCGCAGAGTGACTAGGCCCGTGAGCCACGGCCGCTTAGCCTGCGCGTCCGGAGCCTGTGCTCCGCAAGGGGAGAGGCCACAGCAGTGAGAGGCTCACGTACCGCCAAAAAAAAAAAAGAAAGAAAAAGAACCAATGGGAAGCGTAAATGAAAATTAGAAGTTCTGTTAACATGGGGGTAAAAGACAGATGCAAATACTCATAACAAAAGGAAAAGTAATTAGAAGAATGTAGTTAGTTGAGAAGCGTGTTTTGCAGTTTTCCATGAATACTGTTTTGCTTACTACCCCTTCTCTATTCCCCGAAGCCTCAGCAACCATCTCTATATATACGGTTAACCCTCAAGTTAATATCTCCATCCCAGACTTCTTTGCTCCCTCCTAACCTCCATCACCTAACTGCCTGTTAGGCCTCTCTACCAGGGAGCCTAAAAGGTACCTCAAAGTCAATGGGACTACCTTTTGGAGTTTATCGGTGAATGCCACAACCTAATGGGTCAAGTGAGAAAACTAGAGGTGACCATTGGTTGCTCCGGCTTCCTTATCTTCCCAAATCCAGTTCATCAGAAGATTCCTTAGATTTCACCTCATTGTGTTTCTTCAATCTATCCGTTTCTCCTCATTACCAGTGCCACCACTTAGTCGAAGCTACCAAATTTCTTATCTGAACCACTGAGTGACCTATTTATTGGTTGCTGTAAATATGGTTCCTGCCATGCTTCCCATATTATTTATGCCCCCTGAAGTCTGATTGACTATGAAAAAGCACCACTGCTCCCTCCCCTCTCTCTCCTTTCTCTCTCTCTCTCTCATTCTCTTAAGTTTTCCCATTGTTTCCCACTGCAACCCATGCACCTTAATAGGGTCTGACCCCTACTTATTTCACCAAGCTTTTCTCTTTACACCCTTCCCCTTGCTGACTTGTTCCAGCTACACTGTTCACCAGCTCCTTGAACACTGCATGTTCATTCCTTCCCCGGGCCTTTGCATGTGCTGTTCTCCCCTCTGCAGTGCTCTATTTTCATTCCACCACCTTTCTTCCACCTAATTAATGTTGACTCACTCTTTACTTCTCATCTTAAGTCTCATTTCTTTAGACCTGACTCCCCGCCTAAGTCAGCCTTCTTTGTCATGGGCTCCCATTGAACTGTACTCCTTTCCCTCAAAAAAGAGCTTAATTTGTCATTACACATTCACACCATCAGTGAATGTCTGCTCTTCCACTAGAGTTGGACTCTGCGAGGTCAGGGGTCTTGTCTGATTTGCTCGCCACTGTGTCCCAGCATCAAGTACATGAAAAGGTACATTGTAAATATCTCTTGGAGCAAGAATGAATGGAGAGATGGACAGATGCATGGATGGATAGATGGATGGATGGATGAATGGATGGACAGATAGATGGATGGATGGATGAATGGATGAATGAATGAGTGAATGACTCAAATTACTTCCTGTGAGATTTTGCACCTCCCTCGGTGTTGCCACGTAGTTTATGCATTGAGGTGAGAGCTGGTATCCCAAATGATTAAGAATATGTGCTTCAAGTCCGAACGTTTTGTTAGAATCTTTTACATATATGTTACACCCTCCTTCCCTGAACCTCATTTTTCTGTAAAACAGAGGCAATACTGTCTTATAGGTTCAGTGGTTGAAGGGATTAAATGAAATAGTCTATACTTAATTATTGGCGTTCTGATTATTTATAATAAGGCATCATCATTAAATGGTAGCTATGACAATGATTGAAAAGCGTCAAAGAACTGGAGAAGGAATTCCACAGCTTTGGTGGTGGTGATGAGCTCCATCACCACTCCGTACATAGAGCAGAGCATGGAACCATCCTCACTGCTTTGCTGTCTGGCCGTTGTAATTACACATGAAAGTAGGACTGTAGTGCTGGTGCCTCATCTGTCTACCTCCTGCCAGAGGAGAGGACCTGAGGTCATTCACGAATCTGGGTTTCCGGCACTTACCTTACCTTGTCTGTTATAGTTTAGTTTGATTACTTGAATGACAGTCAGCACTCTGATACTGACTTTCAATGCATATACCAAAGCCACACACGATTAAAATGACACTAGATGGCGGGTAGAGGTTGCTATTTTGAGTCCTGAGGCTGAAAGCTGAGATTGACATGACTTCACAGTAGCAGAGCAAGTCGGGATTCTCTGGAGATTCTAGCTCGTTGTCCCAACTGCGAGAGCAAGGGTGAGGAAAGGGGAGAGGGTCATAGGCGGTTAGCACTGGAAGGGACCTTAGAGACATCTGGTTCAGGATAGCAAGGTAGTACCGGCTCATTGTTTGGAGTTGACGTTTGGTTTGAAACCTCTTTGTTAATCCTGATTTTGTTCATCTCTCCTTATTTATATGAGATACTTAATTATATTTCTTCATTACATTTTTTCTTCTTCAGTAGAAAATCCGTCTGTAAGAGGAGAGCTTTCTGCAAAAGAGAAATCACCTACCTTTTCTCCCACAGCCTAGGCTATGTCCGTCAGTTCTCACTGTGGAGTGATCCACTTGGTGATTCTTTACAGTTCTTTTAAAGGCATCATATGTTTTAATTTCAAGATCTAGTGAAAGAATCAGTATATATGCTGCTTCATAGTATGAGCCAATAACTTGCTGTATTGGATGCACACATATGAAGCTCTGGTACAAGGGCCTACTGTACAAGAGATAGTGCTACTGTCAAAAAAATGTGCCAAGTCTTGAAATTTTTCATGATTTTATTTTGTTTTTTTTATTTTTATTTTTTGCGGTGCACTGGCCTCTCACTGCTGTGGCCTCTCCCGCTGCGGAGCACAGGCTCAGCGGCCATGGCTCACGGGCCCAGCCGCTCCACGGCATGTGGGATCTTCCCGGACCGGGGCACGAACCCGTGTCCCCTGCATCGGCAGGCGGACTCTCAACCACTGCGCCACCAGGGAAGCCCCTTTGTCATGATTTTAAACGCCTCCTCCTTTCCAGCACTTGCTTGTGACAAATACACATCTCAGCTATAGAAGGGCTTTATCTTGAAGGTAGTTTGGTAGATGTAGATCATATGGCTACCTTTGCTGGCTAGTTTAAGATCCTGTGATGGTATATGATGTAGTTACGTTCAGCGGAAAAATTATATACATATGTATGTATATATACATATACATCTCACGTGTGTATACCCAGACATGCACACACACATGCATCCATTTTCAAGGATATATTTTTAAAAACGATGGGGCCCAAATATTAGAAGTGCAATATTCTAGTCATTATTTCTAGTTTTCCTCTCATGTCTGAGAAATATTTGCTTACAGGGTATGAAATACCTACTCTTCCTTGTATGTATCCAACAGTCCATCCTAAAAGTGGCCAAGTTCCAACATGTGCACATTATACAGAGAGAGATCCTAAGAGTAGTATTTGGTTGGTCCCAAAGGAAAGTCTCAGATCTTCATCACTAATCACATTCTGCTTTGGTGTCACACTTGAGAAGCACTAAGTGTCGCTGAGACATTTTTTTCTCTGTCACTTGGGCAATGTGCATTGGGTGGATTTGCTACGAGTCATGATTACATTCGTTGTATTGTTTCAAGAACAGGAGTCAACCGCTCTGGCACACCCACTACACGTTTGGAGCTCGGCTGGGCTGGTGTGTTCCTCTGTGCACTCATCAGTTTACCCAGTGTTTACAGAGTTATTAGTTTGATAGGGCAGACACAATAAAATACCACAGATTTGGTGGCTTAAACAACAAATATGTTTTCTCATAGTTTTGAGGGTAGAAGTTCAAAGTCAAAGTGTCAGATTGTTCAGCTTCTCCTGAAGCCTCTCTTCTTGGTTTGCAGAAGGCCATCTACTTGCTGTGTCCTCACATGATGGTTTTTTCCTGTGTGCATGCATCCCTGGTGTCTCTTTGCGTGTCCAAATTTCTTCTTATAAGGGCGTCAGTCATCTTGGATTGGGGTCCACCTCATGGCCTCATTTTCACTTAATTGCTTCTGTAGAGTCCCCGTCTCCAAATACAGACACATTCAGAATTTCTGGGGGTTAGGGCTTCAACGTGTGAATTTTGGGGGCACACCCATGACAGTGAGTGTATACTATGTGTTTCTCAGTTCCTGTGCCAAGCTCTAAGGGCCACAGGAAATACAGTCAAGTCAAGGTCTTTGTTCTACAGAGCTTGCAGTGTAGTGTGAGAGACCGAAATGGATGGTAAGCCTCAAAATAAATATTTGCTGACCAATTAAGGTTAGTTGATGAAAACAGAATGGATTTCACCTGGAGGTTAGTATAAGGAAGGGCTTGGTAAGAAGCACCATTTAAGCTGAGAGCTGAAGGACAATGGTGATTTTTGAAGATAACAGTTAGCGTATATTGTTTCCTATATGCCAGGTATTCTTTTTAGGGCTTTACATATTTAGTTTAACTTAATATTCACAACGATATAAGGTACACACTATTGTCCGCATTTTACAGATGATGAAAAACAAGGCACAGAGATACCACGGAGCCTGTCCTTAGTCACACAACCAGTAAGACAGTTTGACTCCAGACCTGGGGCTCTTCACCGCTAGGTTAAGGAAAAAGAGTTTGCTGGCTAAGGAATGAACAGCACGTGTGAAGGCCCTGTTTCGGGAAAGTTTGATTTATTCTAGGAATGGGTAATAGGCAAGTGGGGATGCAGCGAAATGATCAAAGAGGAGAGTGGTGCCAGAGGAGTTTTGTGAGTCAATCCTGGAGGACTTGGAAGACATATTTCAGGTTTTGTCCTTTATTCTAAGAGGAACAAGAGGCCATTGAAGGACGTAGCACAGGAGAGCGCGGGGATCTGAATTCCACTTGTTGAACGTCAGGCTAGCTGCTGTGTTCAGAAACGACTGTAGAGGGGCAACAGTGGAGTCAGGAGGCCACTGAAGAGGGCCCCCCAGTCATCAGGAGAGAGCAGTGGCGGGTGGGAGAAAAGCACCCAGACTTAACTTGCGTTTGAGGCGTGGAATCCTTGGGACTTGGTGATGGATGGAGGGAGAGGGAGAAATGGAGGGGTCACGAATGACTCTCTTAGATTCTGGCTTGAACGATGGGTGGATAGAGGTACCCTTTACCAAGGCGGGGAAGAATCAAGTTTAGAGATGGGGCAATGGAAATTTTAGTTGTGGACATGTTGGCTTGAGACCCTTCTACGACATTCACAGGGAGCTCTCAAGCAGGTAGTTTGACATTTTGAGCCTGGAAAGCAGAGGAGAAGTAGGGGCAGAGGCTATGAATGTATTTGTCGTAAGCATATGGATGGTATTTAAAGCAGTGGGATTGAATGGAGTCACTAGGAAAAGTGTGTTGCTAGAGAAGGTGGGATATAGAACCAAACCCAGAGGTTCTCCAACATTTAGAATTTGTGTAGAAGGAGAGTCAGCAAAGGAGACTGAAAAGTATCGGAGGGAGAGAAGTAACACCAAGAAAGAAGGTCATCCTAGGAACCAAGTGGGGGCGGGGATGGTGGGTATCTATGGGAAAGAG
>NW_006780016.1:295299-331735 GCF_000442215.2 Lipotes vexillifer | reverse complement strand
GGAAAGAGTTATTGGCTGTGTCAGACACTGCTGTCCAGAGGTATAGTGAGATGGGGACCACTGAATTTGGTAGCTTAGAGATCACTGATGACCTTGGTAAGAGCCATTTTGGTACATGGTCTCACCAAATCTTTATAGACACTCTGTAATATCGATACTCTCATCATTCCTATAGCAGAGACAAGAAGATCAAGGCTCAGTGTGGCGGGGACCTAATCATGATCACATATTTTGTAAGTGGCTGGCTAAGCTTTCAGAACTGGAGCTGGCAACTCAAGGGTCTGAATTCTTCACCGTTTTTCTCTGTTAATGGCGTTGATGCAGAAAAGTAGCAAATGGCAATGCCGGTTTTATTTCAGCCCCTTAAATTCAGATTACAATCGTAGATATTTAAATTCACAGTGATTTGAGAACAGTTTTGAGTTCGGATCTAAATTCTGCACCTTGCAGTTCTGGCTTCCTCATTTTTAAAAGGACAAGATTGGGAAAAAAAAAAAAAGAACTATCTCCAATGTCCTTCCTAGATTTTTAATATAATTTATATAATTGAATTTAATTTATATTTTACATTTAATTTAAATTATATCAATATAATTTAATATAATATAAGAAACTTTCCAAAGGAAGTCATGAGACACCTCTGCTTCTCAGTGCCACTCTGGCCTTGAGTTCACATTCAACATGGACATGTTCATCATAAACTCATTTAGTGCAGCTTTTATTGTATGTGCCTGGAATATGCCAGACACTCTCCTTTCTAGGTGTTTGCTCAGGCTGTTCCTCCACCTGAGGTGTCCTTTACTCCTGTCTCCCTTTGAGTGTCAGATCCCAGATCTTCCCGCAATATGAGTCTTACCCTTAATCCCCTTCAGCACTTATCACAGTTGTCCTTAGATGAGGGGTCGTGTGTGCGTGTGCGCGCGCGCGTGCGCGTGTCAGAGGCAAGGGAGCATGATATTTTCCTTCCTTGTATGTCTACAAGAAGCCTGAGCACAATGCTTTTCTCAAATGCTGTTTGTTCAATTGAATTGTTTGCAAATTATGAAACATGTCTTGAGTTCTGAAAGCCCTGGGTCTTTCAGAGGATTCATGCAGGTGAGCTGGAGCAGTTAGAGGGAATCAGACCTGTATTTTAACAGAGAAGCACAAACACACATTTGGAAAAACAAAACACAAAAACAACAACAACAACAACAACAACAACAACAAAACCCTCTAAAAATGTTAGGTTCCCTCCCTTGATTACTGAGGCTGTCACCAATTGTTGGCGTACCCATGAAGGCTTCTTGGGTTCTGATTTGCTTCTAGTGTTTGGTTTTCTCCTTGTCCCTGTCTTCTCCACTCTTCAATTAACGCGCTATTTTCTTGCTCAGGCCATTTCGTGACTTGAGCGTTAAGACCAAATACAACAACCTCTCAGAGACCTCCCACTTGGGCACACAGAAGGCAAAAGGACAGACAATGCTTCTGCCGTTTGCTCTTAAAAGCTGAAGCAGAGCCACTCCTTTAATACACCCCCTTGGCTCTTGCTACGGGTGCCGGGCCCTCTGGACATGAAGGTGCGTCTGCAAACAGGCGAACACTCAGGGACCAGGATGCTGCTTGTTGGCAGCACCCTGGGCACTCGCAGCTTTGCAAAAGGTGACACGTGAGCTTTACCCAGAAGCCAGGGCTTCTGATACATAGAGAATAGCAAAGGAGCTACAGAGGCTGGAGAAGTTCCAGCGGTGGTTTTTGGCTTCAGTCCGGCCTCTGGCTGCAGGCTGCTGAGGGGGAGGCTGAATGTGGCTCTGGGCCCCCCACCCTCATGTTAGTTACCTGCTGCGGTTCCACACCATTCCCTTTCATATGTGAAGATTTCTTCAGCATGAGTTTTTGGGGAACAAGGGGAAAATGCACCTTGCTAAAAATATATTTGCCAGTGCCTGGGCCAGACTATGCCGTCCACGTGGTGATGCAGAAGGTGGGGCTGGCACACCTGGTGGGGACAGGTTGCAGAGGACCTGGAATGTCATGCTAAAGAAGTAGACCTAGCCCTGCAGCCTGGGGAGCCCTTGGGGGTGTGAGGAGAGGACAGGCATGACTGTGGCTCTGAATTGCGTGTGGTTAGTATATCTGAAGTCAATCAACTCAAAGTGCTTGAGACCCCCATCCTGAGAAATGTACGCCCAGGGAGACACTCACAGAGAAAGGGATGTGCACACACACAACCAGTGCACACACATGGAGGGTTATAAACACACACACACACACAGAGAGAGAGAGAGAGAGAGAGAGAGAGAGAGAGAGAGAGAGAGAAGATGCAGAACAGGACACACACAGAGGTGCACACATAGAGACAGACACATGACAGACATCAGGAAAGGGGCGCTGAAGGACAGACAGGGAAGAACAAAAGAAAAACACCCAGACACACACTTGGGTAGAAAGACAGAAACAGGGACGAGGGGCCAGAAGCTGGCATGGAAATAGAGGCAAACCCATAGGGAGAAAGGAAGCGAACCTCTGGATTTAGGTCATGGACCAATCTGCTCACGGTACACGTGCTCCTGCATTGGCTGAAGTGCCACACGCCTCTCACAGCTGAGCATCTTGCTGTGGGAGTGTGATCCTTGTGATTAAGTATGTTTTTTGGCTGCCTCTTTCCCCCTAAACCCAAACCCGGACTCCATCAGGTACTCAGTTGTAGAAACTGTGCTTGGTTCCAATGAGGGAAAATAGGAATTTGGGGACTTGGTGAGGGGAAATCTATTCGTGGAATTTACAGTTGATTTAAGGGATCTTTCCAGGGCAGTGCAACCATCCATGATTTCCACCTTTCTGCTACCCTCAGAACCTAGTCTCTTGCAAGTGAAGAGTAGCTTGAAGTGATCACACGTAGGTGGTGAGCAGGACTGTGACGTAAAGACTCTACAGGGTGACACCAGAAATGGAGACCACAGAAAGGCCGTGCCTCTAGATCTGGTCAGGGCGATGAACACCTGGAGATGGCCTGTCACAGTGGATGTGGCTGAGGGAATGGCCACGAGAGGGAGGAGATTCCACGGAGCCTGGTGGATGACTGGCAGGGGTCGGGGGGAGGTCAGTGTGACCCAAGTGTCTCTAACCTGGTGCGTCTGGAATACTGGATTTGGTGATGAAATGGCAACCTCAGTGTTACACCTGGTGAACTTAATGTGCAGTCTGGCTGTTCTTGTAGAGATACTCAGCAGGTTTTTTCAGAAATGGCCATCAGGGAGTTTTTTATTTGGGAGGTGGAATCGTTTGGATGATGAGAAAAATGCATAGGTATTTCGCATATCTTTTATTTTTGAATGTATTGTATTTCTGATGCTTTAACATCTGGAACCTTAATGACCCTGGAGGGACTGCCCATCCAGGCCTAGCCAGTTTCTAGAGATAGTAAAAGGCTAGCCTGTGAGTAAGCCTTTCCAGTGCACACCAGCCAATCCAGAGCCCATACACCCAGCCACCTTTTTTATGAGACTCTCACACCCCGGGCCACTATCCACCTGCTCTAATCATCCCAGGACCAGGCACCAGACAGCTAGGGGTAGCCCCTGTGCCCTACGGCCTGCTGAAATTATTCAGACTAGCCAATCCTAAGCCTGCTTATCCTGCCTTGCCCATTCCTTTCCATGGAAGCCATATAAAGGCTCTTACTCATGGCTTTCCCCTCCCCTTCTGCCTCCTGGCCAACCCCAGTTTTTCCCCATGTCATGGCATGTCCCCCGCTTTGGAACCTGATAGTATAATGAACTGTCTTTTCAATGGCAGTCATCTTCGGATCTGCTGGTCTCACCATACTTAAATAATAGTGAAACCTATATTAAAACATCATGAGAATAGTAGCTACAGTGGAGGGCAGTGAAATT
The DNA here is from genome assembly GCF_000442215.2 of Lipotes vexillifer. NCBI lineage: Eukaryota > Metazoa > Chordata > Mammalia > Artiodactyla > Lipotidae > Lipotes > Lipotes vexillifer. The sequence goes on along the minus strand of NW_006780016.1, from coordinate 327,860 downwards.
CACTGCATGTACGAGGAACCCAGGAACTTCTAGGTGAGGCTGAGGGATCAGTCATTCTCAGTAATACTGTGGATGCCCTGTATGAGATCCTGGAACAGGCAGAGATGAAGACTGTGAGAGGCCCCATGAGAGGAATTTGGAGGAAGCAACTGGAGGCCACAGTCAGCAAAACTGGAAAGGGGTTGCCATACCCAACAGTGCAAGTTTAGAGGAGGTGACTGTTGAGTGAAGATTGTAGATCATTGTTCTTAGGGACATTGCGGGCAAGAGAAGACCAGTCTCAGTTCTTAGCTTTGAGATGCAAATGTTGTGGTTGGGAAGGTGAGCCAGGGGAAGAACTGGGCTGGCAAGGGTGATGGCCCTGGGCAGAGCTGGGTGAAGGGGCTTTCCAGGGGGAGAGTTGTTGTTGATCTAGGGAGTGAGGGAGGCAGGGAGCTAGGAGGCTGATGGGAGCAACTGGTGATGTGGGGAGGCCTGTGTAGGGCTCAGAAACCCTAAAGTTTTAGTGGGAACTTAAATGTGATATGGGACAAGAAAAGTCACCTCCCCAAGGTGAGAGGCCTTAGGTCTAATGGTCTCGCTCCTGGACTGAGGGCCTAGAGGTGGCTGAAGGGTCTCAGGTGTCCAAAGCAGCAGAGGAGGCTGAGGCATTGCAAGCTGGTATCCGGGTTCTCTTCAGAATTCTTGTCTGTGTTAAAGACAAACAGCAGGAAGTGCTAACATATGTTTTTATACCCATTTTATCAACAGTTTCTTTTTCTTTTGGAAGCAGTGTCTGTGGTCATGAAATTTGTCAACTCATCTCATTTTGAGGTTCAGTGTAGTTTAGGAGTTCCCACTCAGTATCAGTGGCCATGGAGTCCTCGAGGCAACAGAGCACGGAATAACAACCTCCATTGCTCTGTCTTCTTTCTGTGCTGTGAACGCAGTTAAATGCACACTAGGCCGTGGGAAGGGAACACACATTATTTCCTCTGGGATTGTATAGGGTGGGGTTTGTAGCCTGATGACACTACATCTCTGGGAAAATCCCTTAACCCCTTAACCTTCCTGAGCCTTAGTGTTCTCATCTATAACACATGAATAATTATAATACTCAGATTATGGGGCTGTGGTGAGAAGTGTACAAGCTAAGATGGTGTGGACAGAGGATGTCACCTACCATGTCGGTAAACAGAGGATGTTGTGGCCAACGAGCCATCAGTCACTGTAGCTCTCCCCACACCGCTACCCCGGGGCCATGCATCCTGAGGGGAATTCAGAATGGAGAAAAATAGGCTGCTGGCCCTAGACAGCTAAGGTACATATCAAAGGAATGATTTCAATGAGACTCTTGCATCTTTCCATACATAGAAAATTGCTAAATTCATTAATTTGCGATGTCTATTTTTTCCTTAGTTAGCAGAAATCTTTTGATATTCAACTACCAGGTTTGTTTCTGCAAAACTCCTATATATCCTGGATCCTCCCTTACCTCTTTGGAACAGTCCTTCAGAGCTATCTGAGAGGCTCTCTCCTGGGCTTAAGTCCTCAGCAAGTCAGCTGAATAAAACAGAATTCTGAACTTTTAGGTTGGGCCCTTTTTTTTCAGTCAACAGTGGTGTCAAACACTTAATACAAAGCCTGGCATATTCAAGGGCTCCTGCTGCTGTTTTTGTTACTGTGGAACCATATGGATCTATTTGGGTCAAAACAGTGAATCTCATCCATTTCACGTGGTTCAACGCAATACTATTACTGTGAGCGCTACTGTTTACTCATATGAAGTTGTCTCATTTATGGGCTGCAGAATTCTTGTGCCTGTTGAGAACTCATCATGAAGACAATGGCTGTCAATGTTATAATCAAAGGTATTTTCCAAAGTTAGATAGAGTAAAAGGAAGATTTTTGCCCAGTGCCTGTTAGGTCTGTCCTGGAGGAAAGAGTATGTGTTTCCCTCCTGGGCACTACAGTGAATTCATCTGAGGTCTTAGCATAGAAGTAGTGCCAAGCCATCGAGTTTGCTGTTCCTCATTCTGGTGGAAGGTGGAGGTCGGGGAGCTGAAAAGAAAGCAAGTAAGCAAAGAAACACAATGCTTTTAGATAGTGGTAAGCACTGTGAAGACATTTAAAGAGGCAGTGTAAAATGGGGGGGAGTGGATGATAGTTTTGATTGGAGGGTGAAATCAGGGGAAGGCTCGCTGTGGAGGGGCATTTGCAGGTTTGGAACCCCCAAGGCCAGAATGTGCCTGCTGTTATGGGGGATAGACGAAGGTCAAGGTGGCTGGCGTATATGAACAAGGGGAAAAGAATAAGGAGTTGAGGTTGGCGGTGGGGTCGGGGTGGGTGGGAGTGCAGATCATGGAGAGCCTCCTTGAATGGCAGTTTTTTTCATCTGCTGTGTAAAACCCAAATAATGAAATCCACTCAACGTATTGCAGTGATCATTCTTGTATTTTATATTGTGCTTTTCCTTTAACAAAGATGCGCCTGTTACAGCACATGATCCTTAGAACACCCATGGCAGAGGCGGTAGGGTGCAGGGGGGAGGGGAGTATCCTGTTTATGTCTTCATTTTATAACCAGGGATGATACTGAGACCCAGGGAGGCCAGGAAGCAGGGCGAGAATCTGGCCGCCATGTTTTCTTACCTACACTCCTTCCGCAACTCCCCCTGTGACTGGCTTTTCTTTGGAGCTTTAATTCCTTTTGAAGAAAGACTCTACAAAGCTCAGGCATCTCATTATTTAATTACATATTGTTGTGATTTGTAAGGAAGATAGCTGTTTATTTAATTCAGAGCCATACCCTGCATTCCCCTCAGCAACTCTCCCTCATTAAATATAATAAATATAATTAAATATAAGGCTTGAACTAGGTTAGAGGTGCTAAACAATTGCCCGTGTATAGAATATGATGTTCATATGTAAACACAGCCTGCAGAGCAGAAATTCTGAAATGCGTGTGTGCTTAATTAGCTAAATGTGAGCTCCAGGTTGGCATAAATAGATACTCCTCAATAAACGGCCCTGCGTTGCCGTGTTAGCTAAAAGTGGGGTAGCCGAGAAGAAATTAAACATTAACACATCTGGGTCTGTGTATTTCTCCTTGTAATTAGTTATCCTTTCCAAGGTATTAAATGATTTACATTGCTCCCAAGCCGTGTATCCATGGTAACCATGGTTTTTGATTTGGGTTGAAGTCTTACAGTAACTGAATGAAAAGCCAGGTATGTTTGATTCAGTCTCTTGGTGGACATTAGTGGGAAGCTAGATAGATACCCAACTCCTGGCAAGGCACTGAGGAAGACAGCCACGGATTCTGCTTATAGGTTAGTGAGTCAGCTAGGAGTGCTGTCTTTGGAAGAGTCAAGGTGAGAGGAGTGAAGATCCTAAGTGAAACTTCTATAAAGAAGTTAGAGAGGGCTTCCCTGGTGGCGCAGTGGTTGAGAGCCCGCCTGCTGATGCAGGGGACGCGGGTTCGTGCCCCGGTCTGGGAGGATCCCACACGCCGCGGAGCAACTGGGCCCGTGAGCCACGGCCGCTGAGCCTGCGCGTCCGGAGCCTGTGCTCCGCAACGGGAGAGGCCACAGCGGTGAGAGGCCCACGTACTGCAAAAAAAAAAAAAAAAAGAAAGAAAAAAAAAAGAAGTTAGAGAAAGAAGAGATTAGCTGAAGAGACCAAGGAAGGATTCCTGAAATTTAAAAAGTTACCGATCAAGAATTCATATCTAGAATATTAAAAGAACTCTCAAAAGTATAGTAGAAAAAATGAAAAATCCAATTAGAAAGTGGACAAAAGGCCTAAGGAGACATTTCACTGAAGTGCACACATGATGGCAGATAAGCACATGGAAAGATGTTCCACATCACTAGGTCTTAGGAAAATGCAAATTAAAACTGCAAGGGATATCACTACACAGAGATGAGAACAGATACAATAAAGTGACAACACCAAAAGCCGGCAAGGTCGTGGAGAAACTGAGTCTCTCTGGTGGGGTTAGAAAATGCTACTGCCACTCTGGAAGATGGTTTGCAGTTTCTTGAAAACCAAACATACACTAACCACAGGACCCAGCTGTTACACTTTTGGGTATTCATCCCAGAGAATGAAAATTTAAACGCAGGCAAAAACATGTGCCTGAGTGTTCACAATAGCTTATTTGTAGTAGTCCCAAATTGGACACCACCAAACGGTCCTTCAGGAGGTGAATGGTTTAACAAAATGTGGTATATCCCTACTGTGGAGCATTACTCAGCAGTGCAAAGGCATGAGGTGTTGATACTGGCAACGGTTTGGATGGATCTCAAAGACATTATGCTGAGTGAAAAAAGCCAATCTCACGAGGTCAGCTAAAGTATGATTCCAATATAGCATTCTCAAAATGACAGAATTATACTGTTGGAGAACAGATTATTGCTTGCCAGTGGTTAGGGACAGTAGGGGGAGGGGTGCAAGTATGGATGTAAGGGGACACCAAGGAGATGTTTGTGGTAATGGATTTGTTTTGTATCTTGGTTGCAGTGGTGGTTGTACATCTGTACATGTAATCAAGTGACTTAGAACTATACACACATTCTACCAATGTCAGTTCCCTGGGTTTCATATTTGTACTGTGGTTGAGTGTTACTGTACCTACTACATTGTCTAGTGGCTGGAAGAACTAGGTGAAGGGTACGCTACCCAGGATCTGTCTGTACTATTTTTGTACCTTTCTTTGAATCTATAATTATCTCAAAATAATTAAAGTATCTGTAGAATGTTACCAATAAAATAAAAATGATAACCGTAGTTAACATTTAGAGACTGCCTACTGTGGGCTAGGCCTTTGCTAGTATTTATTTTACATAATTTATTCCTAATTCTCAGGGAGAAAATGCTAGGAGATGTATGAAGTGTTACATCTATCTTAAAGTTGAGGAGACTGGGGCCTGGAGAAGTCAGTTAACTTGCTCTGAGTTCCAGAGAGTAGTGCTGGCATGAGGATTCAAACACAGGCAGTCCAGCTCCAGAGCTGCATTTTTCACCACTACCCTCTTCTCTAAGCTGCCTGTGGCTCTCAGGGGTATGTAAGGTCCACTGACTTAGGACACGTATGTGACAGAGGAAGGGTATTGGGGTATAGAAAAATTCTCATGGTAGAGCCAGGTATGTTCTTTCCTTCAGTCCTGGGCTGGCCTTGGTACTTGACAGAGAGTTGCAGAGTCTCTAAAAAGCCATTGTTGAATATGCCTGGCTCCAGTCAGGATGCTCTGCGTTTATGCAGGCAGCGGGAAAGAGGCCTCTGTAATTAGCCGAGGAGAGCGGTGGTGTTCTCATTCCCATTTGCAGTCAGTGGTTCTAATTGAAGTGAAGGTTCCCAGGGGCTCCGCTTCTTGGACTCTATGCAGAGCAGGGCTGGGAGGAAGGGGGCATTTCCAGTAAAACAGTTGTGAATATTCTTCCTCTTTTTCCGTCCCTGAGATAGAAATCCTCTTCCAATTTCCATGCTGATTTACTTGAGGTTGAAAATATTTCTTTGCCTGCTCCCTAGCCAGCTGCCTAATCTCCTTCTCATCCCAGGCTTAAAAAAATCTTTGACTTCTGTCAACCTGAAAATGCATGGTGCTTGCCAGCCTTCTCCTTCTGTAAGCCTGGTGCCGTGGTCTCCCTCCCATGTTCTGCTTTGCTCCCTGCCTCGTGTAAGTGCTTGCGACACCAGGAGTAAAATCTGAGCAAAGCTGCATGATCTCCAAGGCTCATCCACAGATTTATTGCGATGCCTCGGTTTTTCTTCTTACCAGTGTAATAGGAGGGCAGGTCTGTGCTCAAGAGTAGTGGGCTTAGCATTCTGGTTGAAACCTGTTCAACTGTCATAATCTCTCGGGCTGAACTACCTAGATAAAGACCTAGTAGAGAAGTGAGTTGCTGAGGGGGAGAGAGGGACTGGGTCAGCTGGCGTCTTGGGGGCACCGCCTCGAGGAATGTCCACCTGAGACCTCTTGGTAAAAGGTGAATTGCTGTTCTGTTCTGTTCGAGGAAAAGCCTTTGTTTCTGTCTTGTAAATGTGACTTCCTCGACCACACCCACTCTTGGTCGAATATTTAGCCAGCAACCTGATAAAACTCATCCCTCTGATGTGTTAGGAGGTGGAAATGAGATGTGGGCTCAAGCTGGGTTTGCGGAGTCAACCTGGGGCACGAGAGTGTCGGGAAGAAGGTGGTTCCTGCAGGAGGCACAGGGCATGGATTCCAAAGATCTCTGGAGAGGTGGAGTCCAAGGCTGGTGATTGCCTGAGAACCAAAGAGGCTGCCTGTAGGAAGGGCCACATATAAAGATTAAGGCTGAGAAGCTAAATGGGGATGCACAGCGGCAGGGCTGCAAGTCAGAGAACAAGGTGAAGTAAGAGTTCAGAAAGGTTGGGGTGGAGTGAGCAACCCTACCCTCGGAAAGAGCCTTAGAACCGGGCATCTGGAGGCCCTCTGTCAGGGGCCTACCGCCTCCCTGATGGTGGTGATGTGAATCGTTCAGCACGATCCTTCCCTAGTTGCTGAGGCTACTTTGAGATCATGAAAGAATCCAGGTCCCAGGGCCTTAGGAGATGTTTATTGGCCTTGGTATGGGGCCAGGCATTTGGGGGAAGAGAGCAGTTTACAAGAGTAAGCTCCCCTCAAAGGTGACATAGCTTTCCACCCATCACCAGGCTTCCGGTTCCCAGCCCTTCCCAGGCGAGCTGCCCCCACTGCGTAGCAGCCCTTCTCACCTTAACAAACCATGTCACACCTCGCGTGTTTGGGATTGTTGTCAAGAAAGGAAGACCGGGGGCGTCTGTGCTCACGGAATCTGACGGTGCTGTGTTCCTTCATCTCCTGGGTCTCTTCCAGCCCCTGCAGAAGTCCCCATCTCTCATGGTCCTCATGATAGCCTGGTGGCTGCCGTGCGGCCCTGTGTCTCATGTGCTCTTTCCAATGTCTGCTAGCACGTTTTGAATCCAAATACAACACAAGTCCTCAAAGTACACATAAAGCCAGCCAAGAGTCCCAACTTTAATTGTATACACAGTACCCACAATGGGAGGCTATAGAATGTTTTAGGATAAAAGAGAATGTGTGATACGATAAGAGGCCTTTTGCATGGACAAAATAAAGCCAAGTGTGGGAGAGACAGAGACAGAGGGAGAGACAGAGACAGAGAGAGAGGCAGAGACAGAGAGAGAGGCAGAGAGAGGTCACAATGTCGAGCAATCTTCAGCAGAAAAGAATGAGAGGCCGGTGAGGAGATTGGTGTTTTGTGTCTTTGCTATTTTGGCTGGACTTTCATTTTGGCAAAACTCAAAGTTAGTTTGATTCCCCCACTCCCTGCACTGTGCCTTCACAGAAGAGAACAGTGTTAAGAGTAGTCGACAGTTTGAGCACAGTCATCTTACACTACTATATATTGAGCTGGCCAAAAGTTTCGTTCATTTTTTTCTGTACAGTGGCTCTAGTAGCACTTCGTTGTCTTTAACTTCATCCGAAACAATCTTGTTAGATTGTATGTGACAGCTGTCATATCAGCGTGCATTAAAAAAAACACAAACTTATCAAAATTGGTGAATTTTTGTATAGCCATGAAGCCATGAAGCCATGAATTTTTGTATAGCCATGAATTTTTGTATAGCCATCTTCCATGAAGATGGAAGAAAAAAACAACATTTCTGGCATATTATGCTTTATTATTTTAAGGGATGTAAGAACGCAAAAAAAGATTTGTGCAGTTTATGGAGAAGGTGCTGTGACTGATCAAACGTGTCAAAAGTGGTTTGCGAAGTTTCGTGCTGATTTCTCGCTGGATGATGATCCACGGTCGGGTAGACGAGTTGAAGTTGATAGCAATCAAATTGAGACAGTAATTGAGAACAATCAATGTTATACCCCATGGGAGATAGCCAATCTACTCAAAATATCCAAACCAAGCATTGAAAATCATTTGCACCAGCTTGGTTATGTTAATCACTTTGATGTTTGGGTTCCACGTGAGTTAAGCGAAGAAAGACCTTCTTGACCGTATTTCCGCATGCATTTCTCTTCTTAAACGTAACGAAAACGTTCCATTTTTAAAATAAATTGTGACGGGCGATGAAAAGTGGATACTGTACAATAATGCGGAATGGAAGAGTTCGTGGGGCAAGTGAAATGAACCACCACCAGCCACACCAAAGGCCGGTCTTCATCCAAACAAGGTGATGTTGTGTCTATGGTGGGATTGGAAGGGAGTCCTCTATTATGAGCTTTTTCTGGAAAACCAAACGATTAATTCTAACAGGTACTGCTCCCAACGAGACCAACTGAAAGCAGCGCTTGATGAAAAGCATCTAGAATTAGTCAACAGAAAATGCATAATCTTCCATCAGGATGAAGCAAGACCGCATGTTTCTTTGATGACCAGGCAAAAACTGTTACAGCTTGGCTGGGGAGTTCTGACTCATCCCCTGTAGTCACCAGACGTTGCACCTTCGGATTTCCATTTATTTTGGTCTTTACAAAATTCTTTTAATGGAAAAAATTTCAATTCCCTGGAAGACTGTAAAAGGCACCTGGAATAGTTCTTTGCTCCAGAAGATAAAAAGTTTTGGGAAGACGGAATTATGAAGTTGTCTGAAAAATGGCAGAAGGCAGTGGAACAAAAGGGTGACTACGTTGTTCAATAAAGTTCTTGTTGAAATTGAAAAACACGTCTTTTATTTTTCCTTAAAAACCGAAGGCACTTTTTGGCCAACCCAATACACAGCAGTACATGCCATCCCATTTATTGCTGCTATTTCTATAAAGAATTAATTGTATCTCCTGGTTTCAAGTCCAGTAGAGATTCAGGGTCAAGAGGTCCATTCCTGCCATCTCTTGAACGTCGAGCAGGAAAGCCTCCTTTTTTCTCCTCCTTCTCCTATTCCACTTAATTGGTCCATTCTGTACGTATCTACTGAGTGTCTTCTGTGTGCTAAGCATCATTCCAGGTGCTGAGGTCACCACTATGAATATGTCAAAAAAAATTTTAAAGTAAACAAATAGAGATTGTAATTACAGGTGGGGAAGGGGGATTGTGTTATGGAGATGGTGTTATGGTGGAGGTCCTTTTATATTAAGGAATGGGGAGAGTCCTCACTAGGGAGGTGTCTTACTTCAGGCTACTACAGCAGGACACCACAGTCTGGGTTCATTAAACAACGACACCTTCCACAGTTCTGGAGGCGCGGAAGTCTACAATAAAGGCATCTGCAGAGCCGGTATCTGGGGAGGCCCTGCTTCCTGGTTTGCAGATGGCTCCCTTCTTCTATCCTCACATGGCGGGGAGCAGAGAGAGGGAAGCAAACTCACTTGTGTCTTTTATAAGATCCCTAATCCTATCCACGAGGGCTCCACTCTCATGACCTAATTACCTCTCAAAGACTGCATCTCCTAATACCCATAGCATTGGGGGTTAGGATTTCAGCATATGAATTTTAGGGGCACACATGCATTCAGTTTATAGCAGGAGGTAATGCTTGAACAGAGACGTTAAATGATAACTAGAAGAGCTGCTCGCATTGGTTGTGCATTTCCTTATGGTGACAGGAGCCGTGCTGAGGGCTCTTCATGCGTTATCTCATTTCCTCCTCTCTGCAGTCATTCGAAGAATGTCCATTATTATCTGCATTTTTATACCTGTGGAACCCACGGCTCACAGGTGTAAAACTGTTTCCCAGGGTCACTCAAGAAATGACAGGTGGAATGGGAATGTCATCTTTGGTCATATGACCTTAGAACTTGGCAGACTTAACCATCAAGCTCCACTGCCTGAAGCTTTGTATCCCTAAGGGAGAGGCTCCCAGGTCTCTGCTTTCAGTCTCCTTCCCCAATGTGGGTTGAAAGCAAAGGTTTTCATGCTGTGCCATGCGGAAGCCCCAGGGCTTCTGGGAGCTGGGATATGTGTGCAGGGGTCTTGCATTGGCTTGTGGGAGAATGGTTCTACTTCTGTTTGTTTTATACATTAGGATTCAACTGAATAAATTTTTAAAGAATAGATTGAACTCCTTAGAAGAGAGTTGGAAGGTGACTTGTTCCATGAGTATTCATTTAAAAATTTAATTTAAAAATGAAAGTTTTTGGTGGTCAGGTAGTAGTAGTAGAGGCGAGGGTGGCAGCAGCAGAGGCGGCAACAGCAATGGTGGCTGCAAACACTGACACTGATGCTAACTAAGCTCCAAGCACGAGTCTAAGCGCTTTGTGATATTAACCCACTCAGTCCTCACATGGGGTAGGTTCATCCTACAAAAGAGGATTCTGAAGCTCTGAGATGGGTGACTGTCCACGGCTGGTAATAAGCAGGATCAGGCAATGAGCTCAGCTGCAGAATCTGTACATCATTATCCTGTGACACAGGGTTGGGGACCTGCAGCTTCTCTGTCACTGGGCTTAAAGTGAACGCTGTGCTTGCTCTGAAATCCAGATTTGGTGCCTGCGTGTCTGTAGTGAGCACTTTACAACTTGCCCTGGGTGTGGGACTTGTCACTCATTCAGCGTTACCTGCGATGCTCTCTGTCTAGACTTTTTGCTGGTGTGTAGGTATGATGTTTCTTGGGAGCAGAATATGATTCCCAACTTTCATACCCATGAGCCCGGCATGGCCTGCTTGTGTAACTCATTTTAAAAGATGAACTGTTGGTTAATCACATTCATGAATTAAGCCAGTGCTGGCAGTAATCAGGGCCAGGCAGTGTCTTAAACCAACACAAAGAACCATTTGTTTCTTTCCCTGCAACAACACACAGTCAGCCATTTGATGATCCTCTTGACCGAAAATTAATTCCGAATGTTAAGAGGCATAGGAAAGTCATCATAAACTGTTCATCCGACCTCGCCTCCTGCACAGCCAGTCCTGACCGGAGCAGTGAGGGGACATTCATGCTAAACATTCCTAAGAAGGTCTCCACCACTGTAAATCCTGGGTCTGTGGCCAGATTCCTGGTAAATTTAAGATGTCATTAGAATTCTGGCAAATTGAAGATGTCATTAGAATTCTACTGCAGTTCCTTCTGTAAAGGAGGTTCAGGCTAAATGCATGATGCAGTGCATCTTCCATGGAGGTGAACCATGGAGACTGAAGTGAGCAAGTGTTCCATTCTGGATTAAAGAATTAAAGGAGTTTAGTCAACAGAAATCCCAGGCCTCAGTCAGTGAAATCATCCAGAAAAAGAAATGTTATCGATTTCTCACATTATCTAATTTCTGGGCACTGTCTATGGAATCACTCTGTCTCATTGAATGATGAGGTATGCTAGGAGAAAAATGAGGGATGGGTCCAGGGCTTTCCCCACTGCCTATTTCCTTTTTTATTATTATTGCCTTAGTAGTATTCATCGTTTGTGCCTCAAAGCCACCGGACAGGGTCCCACAAATCTCCCTGGCCCCCTGTGTGGGAGCCAGGCTAAGATATGCAGCCCTCTGGATGCTCCCAGATCATCACTCTAGACCCAAACTGAGATATGATTTAGGAGGTCCCTCTAACCAGGGATCTTTGGCCTAATCGGAGTCATTTATCCTGTCTTGAGCTATCAAATCAATGCTCATGGGTTGCAGGGAGTTGGATGAGGGTGGTTTTTCTCGTATGTTTTACAGTGACTACTTTGAAAAGAATCTCATTTGTGAAGTTAATGGTCTCTGTGGCATATCTGGGTAGAACCCTTTCAAGAAGTAGCAGGTCCGCTTAGCAGCTCTGTAGGCTGAGATTTACTCCATCCTAAAAGAGGATGTCATTTCTAAAGCACGACTCCGAAATAAATACCTGCTCTCTTGAGTTACGAGGAAAATGTAATGCTCTAAAAGATGGTTCTGCCTAATTCTTTCTAATTCAGGAACATTAGAAGACAAGACAGCATATGGATCGAGAGAAAAGCAGGATGTGGGAAAAAAAAAAAAAAAACCAAGGAGAAGTATGATAAAATTTGGATCATGCTAAATTCTATTTATGCTGAATGTTTTATTTTGTCGAAGTCTTACGTGAAAATAGCCATGTTGAAATGGTGGAAATCTTGTATTCCGCTCGCGTGAAGGAAGGGTAATGTTTGTTGGAAAGATTTTGCAGTAACAGTGAAAGTAAGGAGCATATAGCAAAGGAGCTCATAGCAAATCATAAAATGTTAGGAGAGGGTACAGGCCCTCTTAGGAACTCTCAGCTGCTTGCTGTAGTTCCTGCTTCAAATAACAACACAGTCTCACAATGTTGCATGCAGGTCCAGAGATATTTATTCATACTAGAGAAACGCAGCTCTGTGTAAGTGAGTGCCCCCTGAGAAAGTTTAAATAAATTGTCCTGACCCACCAATAAAGCAGGCTGACGTGTCCTGAAGTGACAGCTGTCACTTTAATGCATCTCATCACCTCTCAGCAGAGGCTGAGTATCTGGATCTTATCACACTGCAAAGGATCTTTGTTTCTTGGTTTCCCCTGGCATCTTTTTTTTTCCCCTCTAGTTAAACAATCCAGTCTGAGCTGTTGGACAAAGAGAAAATAAATAAATATATCGTTAAGATTTAGTGATTTTTTTTTTTTAAAGCACCTGCTTTTTGGAACACCGTTTGCAAAACATTATTTGAATTTTTAACTGTTTGAAATGATAATGCCATAAAACTATATTAAGTAATTTTCCTAAATAATAACTTGCGCTGATAGCAATTTGTGACACCATCAGCTTGAAGCTCGGCCTAGGATCTTGTCTGGATTCAGTTACTTCAGGGTGACCATTTGATACTCAAGTCATGTGTCTGTTTAACCACATTCAGAAATGTCCGGTCTGTGGTATCCTGACCTTCCCGGTCCCTTTCCTAGCACTAGAAAGGGAATTAGCACAAGCTTGCCCTTTATGGCTGAACTTTCTGGGTTTCTCATTACTTTTATTTAAACCAGATATTAAAGGCAGAAACTATACTAGAGATGCACTTGGCTAGTGAGATAATTAGGAAACACCGTCTCCATAATTAGCGTATCACTGTCTCTGGAGGGACATGAAAGCTTGTCCTGTCCCTTTAACAGGACAAGCTGCTAATCCCCTTAACATTTTTTACCCCTTTAGACTGGTAATATTTCACAAAAGTTTTGCTTTGTAAAATATTCCTAAAGGGAGGCTTAAGCAATAATGCACAGATTATGGAAATGATGCTCATTAAGTAGAGGGCGAGATTCTGGAAAGCCACAGAGCTGCTTCAAAACATGTAACCTCCATTAGAGGCTTCATTTGAATGTTAATTCATGGAGCAGGAAATGTTTATTATTTTATGTTTTATTGAAACATAAATTAAAGAACTGTAATTATGTGTATGGCAAACGGTAAAGCAATGTACATTTGTCACGAAATGAGTAAGACAAGGAAAAATGCTACCACTGTTTCATCTGCATCCAAATCCTTTATTGTAGACCCAACAGAAAGACACCCAGAGGGAATAACTCTGCAGATTAATGTTCTGATGTGGTGTGTAAATAAAAATTATCTATGCTAGATATTCTTCCTAGTGAAGAATGCATCCTGGAATTAATTTGTGAAGGTCAGAAGCTATCCAAAGAGAGGGTGGGTTTCTTTTTCTCTCCTGAGAGAGAATCACAGTGACTCTTATTAAAGTTAATGCTGAACAAAGAATCCCTCCCCTTGGCAGTCGGCTGGATACTGATCGTTTTCAGGATAAGCTACTGGCTCCAGACACTCAAGCATATATGAGAAGTTTTTAAAAAGGACATACGTGAAGCTAGAAAGATAAGACCTTCAAACTTACATTTTGATAAACCGATACTTTGCAGTGGGGAAGAAAGGCATGTGCCATGCAGTCAGAATGGCTCCAGCTAGACCACAGTCTTGCATGTGCAGGAACTTCTAAGCAGAGGGAAAAGACAAGACTGGTGAAGATCTATGTGTATGAGGTTACTTTTTTCTTTTTGTTTTTTTTTTAAGCAAGCTAACAAAGTAAGATCACAGTCATCTCCCCACCCACCATCTATCCATCCATTCATCTGTCCTTCCATCCATTCATCTACGTATCCATCCTTCCAACAGTTACACAATGTGTTCTCTAAGCTAGGAATCTGGAAGGAGGGGGGAAAAAATAATCAGGAAGAAAATATGGTAAGGACTAAGCTAGAGTTCTAGAGTAATGAAAGAGAGAGAACTGTAATTCTTGATATTTTGTGATAAAAGCAGTCATTGAGATACGTACAAAGAATCACAGGAACCCTGGAGAGTCTGAAGGCCCACACAGAAGAGGTGACATCTGAACTGGCTCTTAAAAACTGAGAGGAAGATGGAGAGAAGGAAGGAAAGGAACTCCACATGGAGGGAGTTCCTTTTTAATTTTTTCTACCAAGAATATATAAGCACAACAGCTACAATGGTAGCTCATAAAATACAAGGGTGACAAATCCTGAAGCATTCTTGTATCTCTTGAAAGTTGTTTTACTGGAAGTAGCACTAAGGCGCTTTCCCTGCAAGGCAGCAAACAGAACCAGTTAGTTTCACAAAGAACCTCTGACCTCCTGCTCCTGCCTGTGTGGCTCGGCAGGAAGACTCTACCCTGGAAGGGTCTGCCTGGGCTTCCACTTGCCTTGTTGCAGGAGCATATCCTAATGTTGTAGGAATGACCATATTTGAGGATTATCGTGGTTTTGCAGATCTTGCTTGAGTTGGTCAGCTTTTTTAAGGGCAATGATTACAAATTCTACTGTCTTGCTGAGCAGTTTTAACAACTTGAAGCTGTTATGGCCACTTTGAAAATCAATCATGAGCCAGAAGATGATAATATAGAATATTTTACAAGATCTCTCTCAAATTTGTGAGACATCTGTTCTCTCGTGGGACTCTCTTGCACAAGCGCTCAGTATCCTGAGGTTGAGTAGTATGCGGGGCAGAGGGATGATACCTCCTGCTGGGCTGTGTTTCACTACACCTCAGGTGCCAGTAGAAGTGTCGCACCTGGGATTTGGCCTTGAGAAAACCTACTCACTCCGCCTCCCAAGGCCTGCATTTCTTTATCTCTCCATCTTTCAAGTGGAGAGAAAAGCAGTATCCTAACACATAAAATTATTGTGTGGGTTATATGAAACAAGTAGATAAAGTGCTTAGACCAATTCTGGCACATTCCAAATGTTCAGTAGATCTTATTATCACTATGTTACACAATAGCAGTTTTGAAAATATTTTTGACAACCCGCTTCTGCTATAAACCAGAAGGCTTGGTTCTGCAGCAAAGCCTTGCTAAGTAGATTCCACCCCAGACCATCACCCACTCCAAAGCTCAAGTTTTCTTCCTGGCTGGATTCTTCCTCACTTGGTTTGGGGAGGCCTCACCTTCTGCTGCAAAGTTTAGGGTCAGTGTGAAAACACTACCAGCTACTAAGTTCCAAAATAAGTGTCGCTGGAAGTGCTTCTGCTCCAGGGCCTTGAGGACACCTTGACATGTTTGACTCAGGAATAAAATTAGTTGTCTGTCAAAAGGCACAGGCACAGTGATGGTTTCTGGCCCTGTGTTAGCAAGTTCCTTCCTGTAGCATATTGCAGCTGGTGTGCCTTTCATGAAACAGAGGAAACACAATTTTCCAGGTGCCGCAACTGTCCCAGTCAAACTGAGAAACTTTAAAAAAAGGTAAAAGATAAAGAACCAATTCAGTTTCAAAAAAAATCTCCGACTTTGTTGAGACCCTGTGGAGTTTCGTGGCTTAACAGTTGTGTCTTTAAGCCGTACATCACTGGTGGTGTTCCAGCTGTGAGTTGTAATAATATATCATGAGAGGGATGGTGCTCCAATGATGTATGAGTGCAGTACATCATCTGAGCATCACAGCTTTCATGATGTATGGGCTCCAAACCACAATGAGAGTTTAAAGGAGTTTTTAGTGACCAAGCAGCTTTAAATTTCAAATTTTTAAAAAATTAAGGTCTTTTCAAGTCAAATACAAGCAAGCTGATGGAATCTGATGCTGTATGGAGTGTCACTGAACTCTGAAAGCCTGGGTATGTGTCTTTTCCTTTGGGCTTTAAGTTCACAAGGTGGAAATAATTGGCAGGCTCTTCTTCAGTTCCCCCTCCACAAGAAGAGAAGCCCAGAGAACTGAACAAACATGAGCTAGTGTCAGTGCATCGATTTTGCCAATCAGTTTCCCCCATCTTCCACACTGCACACATGAGTAGCTCATCTTCACTGCAAAGTACTGGATCACGAGATGCTGTAATAGGTAGTGGGTAAACCCAGGAGAGATTTGTTTTCTTTGTTTTAAGGTGTTCTCCCACTAAAATTTAGAACAAGAAGAACAGATAAAAAGTAGATTGACTTCCTTACCCATTGCTCGCAAATTCAAAACAGGACATAGGGGAAGAAAACTCACCTCTTCTATCATTTGTCTTGGTGCAAAGTAAAGGAAGCACTGAGTGCACATGAGAAGAAAAATAAAAGATGAATAGCATATAGGCCACTCACCCTGAGAAGGAAATGGGAGCTATTGTCATAGTTCCATCACCTCTCCTGTTTTAACAATACGTTTATAAGACGGCGATGTTGCTTGTGAGAATGTACCCACTTTGTTTGAAAACCACTCGCTTCTGGGGGCAAGGAAATCACTACCAATAAGAAAGCAGGTGCTGGGAGAACTGCTCCTCCTCTTTTATTTATTTATTTATTTTTAACCCTACTACAGTAAACAGAACAAAGTGAGAAATCTCCCTACTGTTTGTGTAGTCGACTCAAATGAGAACATCAAGAGACAATTACATTTCAAGTGGCTTCTTCCATTTTCCTTTAGTGAGTGAATTAAAGGGAAGAATGGTGGTAGAGTTACTGCCATGTGGAGAGAAACATCTGGGCATGAGGCATGAACACAGTCTCCCTTCCCCTTATCTTGCCTCTAGTTTTTCACTTCTTTGGCTTCCTCCAGTAGATTGTAGCTCTCAAATTACAGTAGATTTTTGGTGTCTACCTCCTACCTCTCCCTGACTTCTGAAGGGCAGAACATCCTCTTTTCATCAAATAGAACCATTTACTGTCTCAAAAAGAAGTCCCAGGCCTCTTTGGTACTAGAGGCTTAAGTATATAATCTAGGTAATGTAAGCGTTCAGAACAGACCTCCCCAAGATGTGCGCTTTGGCACGTGGACTCTGTTGCGCCAAAGGCAATGGAGACCCTGTGGACTCAAGAGGAGCTATATTTCCCCTCCCTTAACTACTTAGAAGAATTTCAACTGGGGATTTTTCCCACTAACTAAAAGAGTTATTACCAAAGACAAATTTTATCTAAATTTCCCCGTCTATATGGCAGGGCAGACATCTAATTACCAAACTTTGCTCTTTTTCTCATCGTCCTGTGAATGACCCTCCTGTCCTTGGAAGCCCCAGTCCCCTATCCCATTCCTTAGCTCAGGACAGCATATGTACCTCATTTTAGTTTTCTGTCTCTGTACCTCTCATATATATTCGGTTCTCGTACGTACAGTATTAAATTTGATTTTCTCCTATTAATCTGTCTTATGTCAGTTTAATTCTTAGAGCAGCCAGAAGGACCTAGAAGGGTAGAGGAAAGTTTTCTTCCTCCCTGACAGTAACAACGATGTGGAAATAAATGCGTCACCCACTACTCTGAGGCTGTCATTTGAACAATAGGAGTGATGCAGTCCTAGCATCTAAAGAGGTGGGGGCTATTTCATCTGTTATTTGAAGAATCCCCCAAATTTAGTCTACTTCTTTCCTATAGAGAAAACACGGACGCACCATTTAGTCATTTCTTTCTCATAAGGTAAAAGAACTTTACTTACACATTTGTAGTACTTTCACATCATTCATCTACCCATTTTTAAGTCATTATCAATGATAAAGCATTTGCTACCATTTACGTGAGAGCACTATGTGCCACTAACTGTGCATAAGGCTCTATATGCATTATCACATTCTCACCAAAACACTGAGACATAGGAAATGCTACTGTGTCCATTGCAGCAGATGAGGAAACGGAGGCTTACAGAGAGTAAGTAAATTGTCCAAGGTCACCAAACTGGTCAAAGCGGCAGATCTGGGATTCTCAGCCAGGTTGAGGGTGTGTCAAATCCCAATTTAGTTAGGCTATCATCCTTCCCAATTAAATAACTAATATTTGGGTGAGTGTATGCCCTGGTTTATTTGAAACGGCCTGGGTTTAGCTGTATATGTATCTTCGTCGACTTACAACAGGGTGACATCCCAGGAAACCCATCGTAAGTTGAAAATATCATTAAGGTGAAAATACATTTAATATACATAGCCTATAGAACATCATAGCTTAGCAGCCTGTCTTAAACGTGCTGGGAACACTTACATTCACCTACAGACAGTTGGGAAAAATCATCTTAACACAAAGCCTATTTTATACTAAAGTGTTGAATAGCTCATGGACCTTACTGAATACTATACTGAAAGTGAAAAACAGAATGGTTGTCTAGGTACAGATGGTTGTCAGTGTATTTGTTGTTTACCCTTGTGATCCAGTGGCTGACTGGGAGCTGTAGTGGCTGCCACTGCCCAGCATCACGAGAGAGTACGGACCCACATATTGCCGTGAGCCTGGGGAAAAAATCAAAATTCAAAGTATGGTTTCTACTTATTACATTTGCACCGTCGTCAAGTTAGAAAATTTTAAGTAGAACCATCGTAAGTCGGGGCCCATCTATAGTTATAAACAGGCCAGTGTAGTGATGAACAATGCCTCCTTTCCCCAAATTCCCCTTTGGACAATAAATTATATGGCCCCTCACTAGTAATATGTTTCATGCTGGGAAATCTGATTTCTGCTGGTTTTAAGTATTCTTATCTGCCTCTAAGGGGGGGAAACAAAGAGGGGAGGGAGGGAGGGAGGGAGGGAGGCAGACTCTCATGAAGTTGTTTTGAAGGGATGGCCTTCTAACTCCATTCCTCTGCTTATTGGCCATTTACACATCTTCTCTGGAGAAATGCCTATTCAACCCCTGCCCATTTTCTTAGTTGGGTTTTTTGTCTTTTTATTACTGAGTTGTAGTAGTTCTTTATATGTCTTAGATAGAAGTCCCTTATCAGATGGACGATTTGCAAAATAATTTTTCTCCCACTCCACGGGTTACCTTTTCACTTTCTTGACTGTATCCTTTGAAGCACAAAGTTTAAATTTTGGCTATGTTCACCTTCTTCCACTTTTAAGGACCCTCGTGATTACATTGGGTGCAGATGGATAATTCAGGGTCATTCATACTCTCCCTGTTTTAAGGTCAGCTGGTAACAATGCTAATCCTTCTGCAACTGTAATTTTTCGTTGCCATACAACCTAACATGTTCACCAGCCCTGGGATTAGGATATGGACATACTGGAGGGTCCACTGTCTGCCTCCCAAAGCAGTGTTTTTGTTTTCCTTCAGAATCAGACTTGCCTTCTGTGATCACTCATTAATCTGAGGGAGAGGGATTCATACTGGGGCAACTGATGGAGGTTGCTGGACCCTAGTTATGGAGCAGGGTAGCTCTCTATCTCTAGTCTTCCCTTCCCTTTCCCCGCCATGATTTTATCCCGTATAGACAAATTAGAATATGTTCCGACAAGGACAAAACACATCAGTGTGACTATATTGACCATCCTCAGGTGAGTATGGGGTAAAGTAGATGTGCTCAAAAGGATGGAAGGAGACACACAGATCGTGCAAAAGAGGCGGGACCTATAAAAATGTTGTTAAGGTATTAACACTGAGAGAGACCCTACATTTGGAGAAAAAGATAACGGGAAGGGCTTTAAAAGCTAAAATTGACTCAAGCAGATGAGCCAGGAAAGGGTGGGTCTACTGCTTGGTGCAAACTACATACAATTAATAAATTAGGGGGGAAAAAAGACTTGACATTGAACAACTTGGTTAATCTATATTTATATCTGGCATGACTTTGAACTAGGAAGACGTAAGGTGGAAATGGGACTTAGGAGATAACATCCTTGCTTTAAGTGAATTGAGATCTCTGGGCAAAGGCAGGTTCCATCCCCTGAGGGATGCAAGTCCGAAAGAACTTGCAGATGTGATCAGAGACATTACTGAGAAGTCATGGAGCTGGCAGAGGCATCAAGAGGCCATGGTGCAGAGGTGTCCTTATATTTGGAATCCCGAGAGGCAGGGTGGCCTCCTGAGAGATGGTGTCATTTGGTGGTGAAGAGCAAATGCTCCAGTGTCTGATGGCAGAGACTCAGGTTCAGATTTCACCTCCTGGTCACTGCCTTCAGGAGCTTGGCCACGTTGTTTAACCTCTTTGGTCTATTTTGTCTCTTGGAAATGGTGACGCATTTATTAACAACCTCTAGGCAGCATTGTAAGGGTTAATTGAAATAATGATGTAAATCAACCCAGGGACTGGGATGTAGTGATCTTTCATTAAATATTAACAACAATTACTACTTCTAAGGGTAATAATAATAATTGTAGAAACTAGTAGACTCAGGAATCTTAAGCCCGTATTTCCTCACAAGTGATTTTCTCCCTCCTCTGCAACGACTGCCATGGATTTCTTTGTGAAACTCCTTTTCCTTGGAAAAGTTATCTGTGCTTATTTACCTCCTTTTCTTCACCTTCTACTCTCTCTTAAATCCTCTTCGGGGGAAAAAAAAAATCCGCTTCAGTTTTTTTTTTTAATATCAGTTTTATGGAAACATAATTCACATACCATAAAATTCACTCTCTTTAAAGTATACAGTTTCATGTTTTGCTAGTATATTCACAAACTTGGGCAACCATCATGACTATCTAATTTTAGAATAAATTCATCATCCCGCAAAGAAACGTCATGTCCATTAGCAGTCACTCCCCATTCCCCCTGGCAACTGCTAATTTACTTTCTACCTCTATGAATTTGCCTATACTGGGCATTTCATATAAACAGAATGATATATCTGGCCTTTTGTGTCTGGCTTCTTTCACTTAGCATAACTCACTTAGCATAATTCTTTCACTTAGCAGTATTTCATTCCTTTCTATGGCCAAATCATATTCCATTGTCTGGCTATACCACATTTTTTTTATACATTCACTACCTGATGGGCATATGGGCTGTTTTCGCTGTTTGGCTATTATGTATAATACTGCTATAAATATTCATTTACAAGTTTTTGTGTGGACCTGTTTTCGGATCTTTTGGGTACGTACTTAGGAGTAGAATCCTGAATCATATGGTAACTCTCTGTTTAACTTTTTGAGGAAGTGGAGAACTATTTTCCAAAACAGTGGCATCATTTTACATTTTCACCAACAGCCTGCGAATGCTCTAATTCTCCACATTCTCATCCACACTTGTTATTTTCTTTTTTTAATATTGCCATTCTATTGACTGCTAAGTGACATCTCAATGTGGTCTTTATTTTCCTTTTACTAATGATTGATGATGTTGAGCATCTTGTCATGTGCTTTTCAGTTAAGTTTTATTCTCCCAGTTTCATGGAAACTAACTCAAGCTTTCAACAGTGCTGACTGTTGATGATACACTCCTTGAAATTCCTTCTTCCACCAAGTTGAGAGCTTACCGTCTCTTGATTTGCCTCCTTCTTTGCTGTATCTTAATCTGAGTCCTGCTTCTTCTCTTCGCAAAATTCAAATGTCAAAGTGTCCCAGTTCTGAATTTTTAGCTCTGCCCACTAGGTTTTTGTTGCAGGACACTTATATCCACCTGAAACTAAATTGTCTATTTATTTTCTTGCTTATTTTCTGTGTCACCCTTTGCCTTGTAGCTCTATGGAGGCAGGGACTTTGTCTTATTCATTACTATATCCCTGGTTTCTAGACTAGAACTTGGTTCTGAATATTTTTGCATGAATAATTATAAATGTTAGAAAAATGTAAACAGATGTTATATGAATAAAGAGTAGAGATCTCCATAATTAAATAAGTTTCTGGATTGCTAATTAGACAAATTTAACCATGTGTCTTTTGAGTGGGTCTTCTCTGACACTATGCTAGTGAGCACTGTGGAATTTTAGTTGACCATGAGAACTTTCTTGGTATGCAGTGCATCATGGAGTTTTAAAAAATACTCTTCCCGGGCTTCCCTGGTGGCGCAGTGGTTGAGAGTCCGCCTGCCGATGCAGGGGACGCGGGTTCGTGCCCCGGTCCGGGAGGATCCCACGTGCCGCGGAGCGGCTGGGCCCGTGAGCCATGGCCGCCGAGCCTGCGCGTCCGGAGCCTGTTCTCCGCGACGGGAGAGGCCGCAACAGTGAGAGGCCCGCGTACCGCAAAGAAAGAAGAAAAAAGAAAATGCTCTTCCCACTCAAGCAGCTGTACTGTAAAATTTAATCAGAGGTTTTGTTAGCACTTAAAATAGTCAATCGTGATCACCAAAGTTCAGTATGAGGAACGAATTATGTCGAATTATCTCCGTATGTGCTGTTCATGGGGGTTTTATCAGAATGCCACTCTATTGGAAGGCCGTGACAATGGTGTTCCTTCACAACAGCGAGGTTTTTGAGCAGGCTTTATGGTGATTTCCCTTTTCTGAGAAGTTGAGTGGTTTGTCAGGATCTTGTGATCAGTCTGTCACTTAAGAATTTAAGTCAAGCTCTCAGGCTGTGTTGAGAGCTATGCCCTTGGGGAAAATCACCTATACAGTGAGCTGTTTGCTGTCATCAGTGTCACAGTGAATTTAAAGTGGTTACCAATGATCAAGGATGGCAGTTCCAGGACTGGGTGGTAACAGAGCCTATAGAAATTAGAAATAGCCCTGAACACTAACCCAGGAGAGCAAGGTAAAGAAAAAGAGGTGTGGGATGGGCCTGGACCCAGGAGGTTTCCCTAATGGAAGTTCACAGCCACCTGTATGTCATTAGTGGACAAGAACAGACATATTCGTAAGGACAAGGCACAGAGGGTGACCAGAGAGCGGCAAGTCAAGGAAGCATTCAGTGACAGGTCTCCCATAATGCAACAGGGCAGGCAAAACAGTGAGTGACCTTGGTGCTTACATTAGCACATTTTCAGGAGAGGAGGTCAGGAACCAGATGGATCCTGTGAACCATGGCTGCGGTTGTCTAAGTATGGCCCTGGACCAGCAACATTGATATCACTGGGAGTTTGTAAGAAATGTGAATTCTAGGGGCCTGGCGATCTGTGTTTCACCAAGCCCCGGGTGCATGCTCAGATTTGAGGACCACTAGTCAAAGCAACAGAAATCAGCTTTAGCAACAGAGTAACTTTAACCATGTCCCATTCAAGGAGCTTCTTAAGTATCTTCGCTGCTGGTGTGGGAACCAAGCCCTGAATGTGATCTCTGTCTGCTGAATAAAAAATAAATAAATAAACATAAATAAAAAGTAAGAGTAATACTGCTGCAGTTTTATGTGTTAAGTATTCAATATGTACTAAGCAGCATGCTAGGGACATGGTTAGCAGATTTGATCCTCTTAACAACTCTGTGAGGCCGAAACCGGTTGCAACCCCCCTTATAGATGAGGATACTGAGATATAGGCCTTATGAGGCAAGACCAAAGAGCTAGTAAGTGGCAGGCCCAGGATTTGCATTAGGCAGTTTGGCTGTAGAACACTGGTCTGGAATACCTGATTATTGAAAGGTCCAAGGGAGATGGTGGGTGGGTGGGTGGATGGATAGATATAAGGAAGAAAGGAAGGAAAGGAGGGAGGGAGGAAGGGAAGAAAGAAGGAGGAAAAGAGGGAAGAAAGAGGGGGAAAGGGTAGCTGCAGGTTTGGGAAGTAAAGATTGAGTACGCCTTCTTTTAAGGGTGGGCTATTTCCACGTACTGTGGCAGTTTTGCCGTCTCGCTATTAAGTCAACTAGCCCACGTGCATCAATCACTTTCAGCCTGGGCTTATCCCGCACTGCTTCCTTCTAAGAATTCGTTTCCATGGGTAGTTTGTGATGTATTTTTGCCTGTTTGTTTTTTCTCCTCGTCTCCCGCTGCTCACATAGTCTTTGTGACTTAGGCATGCACTCGTCCCAGTTGCTGAGGAATCCATGACTGGCTTCATCATTAACTGGAGAATACTCTGGGAAAAACATGTTACTCTTTGGGGACCATGTGCTCAGGGGCTGATGTGAAGCTCCTCTCTGCTTTATTCACCTTGGACCGCCTTGTTCCCTGCCTCTGCTTTAAAGCATATCATTTCCCCCTCCTCGTTCAGCAAAGCCACAGGGACACTTAATCTCACATTCTCCGGAGGCCCTTTGGAGGCTTGGAGGCTTAGAGCCTGATCACTGTAATCAAGAAGGGGTGGGTGTGATCGGAGACTAGGTTTGATGCTTTGTCTGCCTGTCCACGTTTAGGCTTTTCCTTTTCACATTCCTCCCCCTGGTTTGTGAACATAGCTCAAGGGCAGGAGTGAGGTTTAACTTCGGCTGAGTACAGTAGAGGCTCCTTGGAAATAAAACTTTTAAATGGCAGTTTAGCCTTGAAGGGTATTGAATTAGATATGCTGTGTGCTTTGACTCATGATCTCTGCATAATAGCATTGCTATGTATATTACCTGGGCGCTTTAGTAGACTAGAGAAACGGACTGTTTAAAAGAGTAACTTGACAGAATCAGTGTTATGTGCTGACAAAGAATGTGGTGGTAAGAGCCAGATGCGCTGGCTTCCTGTGCTGACTCTACCCCTTCCTCTGGGGCTTTGACCTCTCTGAGCATAGATTTCCTCATCTGTAAAATGGAGATCATAGTAGAACGTGCCTCAGGGGATTATTCAGATCATTAAATGAGATAAAAGCTTTCTTATCATAGTAACTCAACACTTAATAAGTGAGAACTATTGATGTTACTATTATATGATTATTATTTGAAGCCCCCGTTCTGTAACTTGCTCCATACTCCTTTCTGCTTTCGCTCCTCTGCTTCTTTACTTACGCGTTCTCTGTTAGCCAATCCTTCTTTCTTGTCAGTTTCAGAGCTCCTATGGTAACCTTTTAAGACATGCTATCATTTCAAAGCACTGGCTAAATACAACCAAGACTGACAACTATGAGTAATTCCACAGAGCCCCTAAAACACTGGCACTCACACTCTCATATATGCCACCACATTGTCCTCTCTTGTTTTTTTTTTTTGTTTGTTTGTTTTGTTTGTTTGTTTGTTTTGCGGTACGCGGGCCTCTCACTGTTGTGGCCTCTCCCGGGGTTGCGGAGCACAGGCTCCGGACGCGCAGGCTCAGCGGCCATGGCTCAGGGGCCCAGCCGCTCCGCGGCATGTGGGATCTTCCCGGACCGGGGCACGAGCCCGAGTCCCCTGCATCGGCAGGCGGACCCCCCAACCACTGTGCCACCAGGGAAGCCCCCCTCTCTTGTTTTGAGCCTCTATTCTCTGCAGATTTCAGATATAGTTACTGAAGGTGACCGTCATCTTCCTCTGAAAAATAATCCAGCAGGAGCCAATATGGAGTAACTGGACTTCATGGGAGCATCATTATCAAGTCTAGAAATACATGGGGAGATAATCACATTTTATTCTTTCTTCCTTGTACTTTTTCAGCATGTTCACATCCACGTTCTCCCAAGGAAGGCTGGAGACTTTCGCAGGAATGACAGCATCTACGATGAGGTAGGTCTGCTCTCTCTGATCTTACTGTTTGATTATCGGGGCTGGAAGTGTGCGGAAATCAACCTAATGAACCCGGAACCCTGCGTATATGATCTTAAATGGGATTCTACCCAATAAGACTTGGGAAGTGGCAGTAGAGGCCAAGGAGCCAAGAATGGCCATTGCAGAAACTGAAGACAAATGAATTATAATGATTTTCTTTTTCAAATGTAATCTGGCAGAAACCAAGTGTCTTTGTGATTTCTGTCCTGTCATTTACCAAGGCACTAAACATTTTCATGGAGATACAGCCCAGAGGTTCTGTAGGAGATAATCTAGAGTGCCACCAGTGGAAATCAAGCAGGTTGATATATGATTTTTTTCTTTTTTTAGTTGAATACTACATTTAATTTTAAAACCACTTTGGAACTCAGCTTGCCTCTCCTAACAGCATTTATTCAGAGTGGAACTTTGAGTTATGGTCAGCAGAAACTAGGTTGGTTTGAAGGATGAGTGTAACCCCTGTGTCATAAGCATTTAGCAGTTAACTTATTACTTCCATTCAAAGATATAAGTGTGAAACCACTATAAAGATGAGCAGCAAGAAGCAGGTGATCTGCTCCTAGGACCTCATCTACATGAGAACCTTCAGATGTCTGTCCGTGCTATGCGGAGCATAGACCCTATCACGGATATGCTGGTGTAAAATGTCAGAAGAAAATTTCAGTTTAAATATTTCTTTCAGCGAGGAGAGGGCACCTATGTTCCCCACGTGTAAGAGCTGATCTGATGGCAGTGGGGCTCTGGAGTGCTTGGTTGGAGAGGTGAAAACACTGTTTTCTTAGGCTGAACTGTCCCCTTGAAATCTTGTTTATATTCCAAATGTGCTTGTGACAGAAACTGCAGGGCTACATTTCAGCCCAGTTTGAGACATGATGTCCAGGGCTGAGGTTGGTGTGTGGCCTTTCTCTCCTCCACACTCTTTTGCTCTCTCGTGTACACTCTCCCAGTGTCTCCAGCCTCACAGGTGAAGCAACACATGTCCCTGTCTCCTACCCATGAGGAGAAGCTTCTCAGGAGAAGTAATTGCTAAAAGAGTTTTCTTTTTCCCCATTAATTGCTAAGTCGTAAGTACCCACTAAGGGAGATTGTGGTACGAGACTTGAAGATGTTGAACTTCAGAGACAGGCAGAATTAGATTCAAATCCCAGTGCCGCCTACTGGGATTGTGTGATGTTGGACAAGTCACGTAAACCCTGTGTTTTAATCCCCTTTTCTTTAAAATGTAGATAACATATAATACATACCCTTCAAAAGGTGGTTGCATGTAATATACGACATACTGTACATGAAAAGCTTATTACAGGGATTGGTACATACTTTATTTATTAAAGTATGTACCAGTCTGGTACATGCTGGTAAAGTATGTACCAGCATTTATTAATAATTAACTGTTTCTGTTCTTATTACCATTATTAGTTTTGTTTTTAAAAAACCAGCAACGGTGAGTAAATGGAAAACCTGGATTTGAAGCCAGGTCATTGGATGCCCCCATCCAGCGTTCTTTTCAAGGGTCAGATTTCCAGTTTTCCCTCTGTCTTAAACTGCTCACTCTGAGATTCATCTTACTCTTTGTGCAAAAATACGTCTCCACTTTGAGCGCATAATAAGATAACGCCTAGAAAGCAGCACGAGGAACATGAGGCATTGCACAGGCATTATTGGTGCAAGATGTAATGGACATTAGACTGAGTGACCTTAATCAGAAATGATGGAGTAATGAGGGGCAGCATTCTCTAAACTGATGGGAGTGCTCACCCCCGATTACGCATCTCTCCATGAAATACAACAAACATACTGCCTGGGAGGGTGGGCAGTGGGAGCAGGGACAGCAGGAGACTGAGCTCCGTAAAATGGAACTGTATTCCTACTGCTGCAGAAATAGAAAATGATGCCTGGAGGAGCTCTAGATTATAAATTGGCTAGGAATGCTGTATTATCCCTGGGCACTGTTTTAAGAGGGATGGTGACAAATCGGGGAAGGTTCACAGAAAGGTGATTAGGATGACAGAGCCTGGAAACAGTTACCTTGGGGAGTCATTGAAGGTGAAGATGTGTTGTCTGAAGAAGGGAAGGCTTGTAGAGGGAAGGCTGTGACAGGGTCACTCTTTCTAAGTATCTGAAGGGCTGGCAGGTAGAAAAGGTATTCAAGCTGTTCTGTGTGGCTCCAGAGAGCAGATGTGGAACTGTTAGGCATCAAGGAGTCAGGTATCAGTTCCACATAACAACAGGTCAAATTGATAGAAACTTCTGAATACTTAGAGTGCCTTGTGAGGGAGGGGGCTTCCCATCCCTGGACCCGTGCAAGCACAGAATGAATGACCGTGATTCTTCAGGAGGACTTGTCCATCCAGTTCTTGGATGGGCCACATGGCTCTGTGATTCCTGTCTTTACATATCTGACCATTTGATGGTTACCTCCATTATTAGGTTACGAAAGTTCTGTAACAAATAGTGTAGGGTTTTTGTTGTTGTTGTTAGTGTTACAGCATTCGGGTTACTGCCTAATAAAATATATTCTTTCCTGTTCAGTTCATGGAAATATAAGATATGACTCTTCCTTGACTTATATGAGATCACTCTAGTGAGTTTTCTCATTCCCAGCCTCCTTCCTGCTTTTCCCCCAGCTCGGCGTTGCCTATTGGTGTTCCGTGGGCTTTGTTTGCCTCCTCATATGTGTTTTATTTTGCTTGTGAAGAATTTTTTAATGGCATGCTTTATTTTGCCTGCAACATATTTTTTAAATGAGTCTGGATGCTATTAGGCATGTCACTCATTCTCGAGGTCACTACCACTCCCTGTCTCTTACCCGGCTTGCCTCACTTGTTTATGATACCAGCCTGGCCTTTGAAGGCATTTCATGGGTTACGCCTCTTCTCTCTACCACTCAGATATTACTAGTCCCCAGTATCCTCCGTCCAGTCTGTATGCCACTCATCTGTAACATCCATTTCACCTCCTTACTTCCTCATTTAGAATGCTGTGGTCCTGGGTGAGTTCTTTGACCGCAGTAGTGGGTCTGCCCACCTCCGCAGCTCCTCTCAGCCTCATTCCTTCTCACCACTTGCTTTTGTCAAATTCTCGTTCCCACCTCAGGGACTTTGCACATGTTGTTTTCTTTGACTGTACCTTCTTCCATCTTCTGTTCCCCTTCATGTGGCTCCATATCTTCTTCCAAATCTCAGTCCAAATACTACCTCCTCAAAGAGTCCTTTTTACTGATCCCCCCCACCTCATCTAAGACAGCTAATCCCCTATCCCCTCCAGGAGAAGGCTATCGTATTTCCATGTTTATTTCCTTCATAACATTTACCACACTTGAAATAACTTCTTAGTGTATTATTCAGTGCCTGCATCCCCAACTACACTGTAAAGCCATGAGAACAGGGACCTAATCTGGTATAGAACAGGTAAATAAATAGTTGTTCAGTGAATGAATACCTGAAAGAACAGGGTGTTGAAATAGAGGAACTTGAAATTCCCTAATAGAGGAACTATGAAATTCCTTACATAATTTAAAAGGAGAGAACATCTTGCTTTTCAGAAGGTCAATTTATTAACTCATAGCTACACTGGGTGAGATTCCGACATGGTGATATCAGCCATCTGAGGTTAATTTAATGGAGCATTGATGGAATGAAGTCTGTTGGTCAGAAATCAGTGTACAGATGGCTGCAAATTGTGGCACATCGGAAGGGCTTGGTGAAGTAATTATAAACATTGTCTGACTGCTAAGCAAGTCTGGTAGGCATATGTCAAAGCTGATAAGAAACTTGCCTCCCCTGAAACCCAAACTTGCGTGTCTGTAACAAATACAGATGTGGGATTTGCTGAAAACAGGCACAAGAGTTTCCCTTCCTTTCTTTCCAACTTTGATGATCACTTCTGAGTTCACCTTCATCTGCTCTTCCTCCAGCTCTCTGTCCTGAATGTGTCTTTAGGCATTTTGTTGGATAATTTATCTTCCTCATTTCAGAGGATTAGTCTCTCTTCTCTCCCTCAAAACCAAGTTCAAACTCCATCCTTTCCAAGGCAGAGTCTCTTGTAAAGCCCTTTCTTTATGGTTCTCCGTGCAGATCTCATTTATATGGTGCTCCTAAACCCTTTCTATATCTATGTTATTTAAATTTCCATGAATTACATGAGGCCTTGTCTGAACTCAGTGGACCCTTCATTATCTTGACAAGTCGATGAAGATTATGATAATAACATAAATGGGTCCTTAGATAAGAGAGCATGTACAGCTAAATGCGGGGGATGGAAACACCCCTTGCCTAATGTCGTGGTATATCATCTCATTAACACGGTAAGGCTTACCCTAGCTGTGTCCCAAGTAAGCAACTCTCATAACTGTATTGGACAATTCATTGAATATTTATGGGTGACATTGAATGGTTGTGACTGTGCACTGTATATAAAACCCATTACGGGCGAAGGAAGTGACTATTACTCAGGCCAGTGGGACTAGCAATCAGCAATTGGAAAAACTCAACCATGAATTTCATAGACAGAGCAACTGTGGGTTCAAGCATATCATGGGAAACAATTGCTTGGCTAAATACAATGCATGAACAAAATCCGTTCTCTAAAATGCAGGTCATTTGGCCCTGAGGGCTGGAGAAAACGATTATATTGCTTATAATATTTATTGCTGAACTTGGATCTCTTTCACACACCATTTGACAATGGGCTCAAAGTCCATGGGTCCCCAGTTGACTCTCCAAAAGGGAAGGAATGTTTCACTGAGACAGTTAATTAGCTTTTTTTCCTCTCGGTTCAATGATGTCCTCAGACTGAGGGATGCGTTTTACAGTGTTTGAGAATTTCGGATTGTAAACTTTGTTATCTCTTGTTAAGGACGCCTTTGGTTCTTCAACTCGTGTGAGAACTTTTTTTTTTTTGTGTGTGGTACGTGGGCCTCTCACTGTTGTGGCCTCTCCCGTTGCGGAGCACAGGCTCCGGACGCACAGGCTCAGCGGCCATGGCCCACGGGCGCAGCCGCTCCGCGGCACGTGGGATCCTCCCGGACCGGGGCACGAACCCGTGTCCCCTGCATCGGCAGGCGGACTCTCAACCACTGCGCCACCAGGGAAGCCCCATGAGAACTTTTAACTCAAAGAAGCTGGATGTGATATAACCAACAAATAAATATATAGTGTGATAATTTAATGATCTGTGACCTCAAATTCCCTCTGAGTGGATCTCCGAGTGCTCTTTTGATACCTATTTTAATGATAAAAGAACTTGGTAGACATCTGATTTACCCTTACTTACGTCAGATTATTACTCAGTTAAATCTCTATGTCCTTTGGAAAAGGGAAACATAAAATTAGCAGGGTAGCATTTGTCTGGTTAAAAGATATTCCCACCCATTTTTCCTAGTAGAGAGAAGAATTCAGGGAGGATGTAATTCAGGTGAGTCATATTTGATGGCATCTACACATGTGGAATGTTGAGGAGCATGGAAAGCTATTATGGTGGTGATGGTGGGCTGGGGGCCTCCAGAGAATACCATGAAGTCAGTGGACACTTAAGAGGAAATAAAGAATGAAAGAAGGCAGAAGAGTAGCTGCTGATGAGAGGACAGGTATCTACAGAATGGGCCTCAAGGCAAAGGATGCCACCTCTATGGTTCTTCCTGGAGTCAGCTTCCAGAGAACTGACACTCTGGGTGAAGTAATTATAAACATTGTCTGACTCCTGGGTGTTTTCCCACAGCTGCTCTTCTCTCTCATCTGAATATGCTCAACTACATATTAGTGGGAAATAAGCAAGAAAAAATTAACTGCATATCAGTCTATCCATGGTACCAAGTAAAACCACTCCATCAAACTGTTCTATGTGGTCCTCCCTCATTATTTTCTAAATAAGGCATTGTTATGTGCCCTCATCAGTGAATTGTCTCACCAAACAGACATATTCCAGCAGAAATCTATAAGATGCTTGCTAGTTAAGGTGGACAATACCTGCTCTAAGAAATCCTTGTTGCTGGGGTATCTTTCTGTCTTTCTGCCTGTTTCTCACAATTCTGTTCTCAGACACTATTAATTGTGTCAAACCTCAGTTAATATCAAGACTTGAAGACTGTGCCATTTGTGTATTTTGTAAAGTCTTGGTTAGGTTTATAATAACGGTTCTTGGTATAGCTGTCAATGAAGAGTCACTTAAGAAGAGTGTCCAGAACGTTTTGATAACTGTTTAGCCTATGACCCACTAAAGCAAACTATCAAGATTTTGTATAACAAGTGTTTCCAAATCAATTTTACTTAGAGAATTGAGAGTGTGGGGAATAGGGATAGAAAAAAATTTACGGGAGGAATATGTTATGAGCAGAAATGGATAAATACAGCAAGAATAAAAAAGATATGGATTAAGCATTGACACATTTATATCAATAAATTATAATAGCCTCAAAGAGAAAAGCCCGCAAACATTTGACTTGGTCTCTCTCTTAAAGAAGAAAAGCAAAAGCAAGAATTGGGGAGGAAGTGAAGATAAAAATTAATACAATTTTAAAGCCCCAAAGCATTTGAAAATGCTTTTGCTTTTCAATTATCATCTGTCATTCATTAGACAAAGAAAGATGAACTTATTTCAAATAACCTTTATAAATAAATCCTCTTACCCCTTAGCTTGGAGCAGGGCTCATTCTTTGAAACTATCATGTGTCGTATTCCAGCAGAGATGAACAGTAGGCCTCTGAGTTGCCTGCTTCACAGAACGTACATAGAGCCCTGGAAACAGAGCCTGGCGTTTGGAGTCCCAGCTTGGGTGCCCACAATGTGGGTGTTCTTTTGTCACCATCAGGTTACATCTACCTATGATCAAGGTCCCCAGTCGGTACTTTGCACGTTGTGTTCTAAAGCAGCACTGCCCAATAGAAATAGAGTGTGAGTTACATATGTAATTAAAAATGTTTTAGGGGGTTTCCCTGGTGGCGCAGTGGTTGAGAGTCCACCTGCCGATGCAGGGGACACGGGTTCGTGCCCCGGTCCGGGAAGATCCCACATGCCG